>NC_081775.1:15989960-16331626 GCF_963082965.1 Carassius carassius
GCATTTTAATAACTTTGCATCTTGAAAGGGTAAAACACAGTTTCCCTTCAACTGTATTTTTGCTTTGGTCTTAGTTTAGCACTTTTGGATCTGATAACTTGCCATAACAACTGGAAGATATTGCTCCACCATAAAAAAAAGTTAATATTTTACTATTAGGAAGTGCTTGTGTTCCCTTTTATCACCACTTTTTAAAAGGTTTAATTCATAGTCCAGATAAATGGAAAGGATAAACAGAAAAAAATAAAATTGATCTGCCTTCTAATTAAAATCGACCTCATCACCTCCCACTTCCTGCAGCACACTATTCGTTTTCTTGTCATTTATGAGGCTCAGAATTGAGCAAGACTATTGGCTGTTTGGGATTTACAATAATTGCTGGGCTGCTTTCAGACTTGCTGTTATGAGTTTAAAACAACGATTCTTTTAATTGGAAATTGAGAGATGGTCATTTGTTTAAGAGAAATAGACACCACTGATGAGAAACCACAGAACTCAAATGGTTTTGTGATGTTTACAGCAGTCAACAAAGTTGTGACCTTTGAGCAATGTAATTATGAGCTCACAGCTCACTGCAGTGAGTGTCAGTCCTCTTATGGTGCTCAGTTTCCTAATTTCAAAGGAGACAGCGCTTGTGAGACACCAGCGCAGATGGGGCCTATGTGCTTCCAGCATTCTTTTCACATCAGGGTATAAAGCCTTGCGTGCTGATGTAAAACACAGTGTCATACACTCTTAGCTTCTTTTTACCACTCAAAGTTATGCATAACATCATAGTATCTCCCTTGCCACAGGCTTATTCTGATCGAACGAACAGTATGACAGTTGTGTACATAATGGCACTCGGTAACAGAGTAGTCCAGACACTGAATGGAAGAGATGTCTCTGCTTGATTGCATTACATGATTTGGGCTTAGACATATAGAGAGCCTTTCAGCAAAAAAAGAGACAGCTTTAGTTTAGCACATATCAATGAACAAATGTCACAGACCACTAAAAATAACTATGTGCCACAGCCAATCAATGCTTTGATTATGAGTAGATTGTATAAAAGTAAACAAATGATTTGCAGTTGCGGAGTAGAAGCTTTGTTAAAAAAAAATGTGGGGAAAAAAGATAAAAATGGCTTTGGTAAGCAAGAATGCGTTTTAATAAATGTAGCTATATCATGCCTTTGACAGCAGTGATGTACTAATAGCTACTCTGTTGTAATGTATCCACCAACAAAAGCAGAGCTCCCCCTTCTTTGTGGAGTCTGACGTTTATGACACAATAAATTATAGAAATAGCCAAGAACTACCAAACTGAACTGAACCTCCTTCAAGCAATCGCATTCTTCACTAAAACAGCCTGTGAATTAATTCTGTTGGCTTACATTTATGTTAAAATATGAAGTTAAGAATGCAAATTAATCATCTGTTGTTTATTAATACAGCATGAGCTGAGTCATGTAGCCTATTACACAGGAGATCTCATTGCCCTAAAAAAGATCATAAATGGTGCTCAAAAATATTGAAGACTTGCGCCACACTGTGGTCATGCTGAATTTGAGCTTCTCTTAAAGGGTTAGTTCACCCAGATAGCAAAATTATGTAATTAATAACTTACCCTCATGTTGTTCCACACCAGTAAAACCTATCTTTGGAACACAGTTTAAGATATTTTACATTTAGTCCGAGAGCTCTCAGTCCCTCCATTGAAGCTGTGTGTACGGTATACTGTCCATGTCCAGAAAGTTAAGAAAAACATCATCAAAGTATTCCATGTGACATCAGAGGGTCAGTTAGAATTTTTTGAAGCATCGAAAATACATTTTGGTCCAAAAATAGCAAAAACGACGACTTTATTCAGCATTGTCTTTTCTTCCGTGTCTGTTGTGTGAGAGAGTTCAAAACAAAGCAGCTGGATATCCGGTTCGCGAACGAATCATTCAGTTCACCAAATCGAACTGAATAGTTTTAAATGGTTTGCATCTCTAATACGCATTAATCCACAAATGACTTAAGCTATGAACTTCTTTAATGTGGCTGACACTCCCTCTGAGTTCAAACAAACCAATATCCCGGAGTAATGCATGCACTCAAACAGTACACTGACTGAACTGCTGTGAAGAGAGAACTGAAGATGAACAGCGAGCCGAGCCAGATAACGAACAAAAGACTGACTCGTTCTAGAGTCAAGAACCGGTTGCATCGGTTTTCGGATCACCAGTAGTTCTTTCGGACAATTCGATTCAATAAATCAGTTGAAGAAAACGGTTCACTGGTTCTTTTGCGCTCGACGTAATGGCGTCATTTGCGATGATTGCCCTTGATTCAAGCCTTCGGTTTACCCGCGCTCATAACACTAGCACAGAATCAGTTCAGAATCAATCACCAAAAGAATCAGTTCGGTTCATGCGCTCTGTGTGTCAGTCTGCTTCACGCTGAATCACACATGCGCAGTATCATCAGCTCCTTGATTCTTCTTATCTGGCTCGTGTACTGTTTGAGTGCATGCATTACTCCGGGATATTGGTTTGTTTGAACTCAGAGGGAGTGTCAGCCACATTAAAAAGTTAACAGCTTAAGTCATTTGTGGATTAATGCGTATTGGAGACGCGAACCGTTTAAAACGATTCAGTTCGATTTGGTGAACGGAATGATTCGTTCGCGAACCGGATATCCAGCTGCTTTGTTCTGAACTCTCTCACACAACAGACACGGAAGAGAAGACAATGCTGAATAAAGTCATCGTTTTTGCTATTTTTGGACCAAAATGTATTTTCAATGTTTCAAAAAATTCTAACTGACTATCTGATGTCACATGGACTACTTTGATGATGTTTTTCTTAACTTTCTGGACATGGACAGTATACCGCACACACAGCTTCAATGGAGGGACTGAGAGCTCTCGGACTAAATGTAAAATATCTTAAACTGTGTTCCAAAGATAAACGGAGGTCTTACGGGTTTGAAACAACATGAGGGTAAGTTATTAATTACATAATTTTGCTATCTGGGTGAACTAACCCTTTAAGTTACGCTTGCATTTTGTACATAACTGTGAAAGTATAACTTAAATCTACATGTATCAACATGGAGCTGGAGTTTTTGAACCTATAAAAAGTTTTGAATCAATGAATTCGACAGCTTTAACTTAAACTCTTTGGATTTGAATGTTGTTCTAATTTCATTAGCGCATTTTCCTGACTAGCTAGTCAGGAGTCACGTTCGAAGTAGTCACAATGCCGATAAAAACTTGTGATAGACAGCATATTTTATATAAAACTTTAACACCGACACTGCTTCTGAATCAGCTGTGAACGCTTGCTGCGTGACCTGTGGCCAAATTAATATCGGCTGCAAAGCGGCCATTATGCAAACAATATGACATAGCCTTATAGTCACGTAAGTAGGGCTAGGATCATTTTTGGTGTTCTTTTTGGTCATTATGGTCCTTCATTACATGGAAAAGAGCGACCAAGAAATTCTCTGAAAATTTTATTTAGAAACCATGAATTCATGAAAGAAACAATGAGGGTGAGCAAATGTTGACCATTTTATTTTTTAAGTCAACTATTAGTTGTGACTTATGTTTTTACGTAGCTTGACAACCATATGGTAGATTAGCCCAGTGGTTCCCAATCCTGGCCCTGGAGAACCCTGCTCGTTTTCAAGTAATATAGGTCTCTGCAGGAAAGTAATGGGAGTTACCAGATCAGGGTGTTTTTACCCATAACCTGACGTTAGGTTTAGGGGTGGGGTGGGGTTGGGTAAGGGGGATCATTTAGATTGCATGATTTAGAAACACCCAGCAGTTTGAAAACACCCATGTGGTGATAAACGCCCACTCTTGCTCTGCAGAGACCTAAGTCTCCACGTTTTTGGTTTCTCTCTTATGACACACCTTTTAGGTCTTGGAGTCTTCACTAATGAGCTGATGAGTTGAAACAGTTGTGTTTGAATAGAGAGACATCTAAGATATGCAATGTTGGGGGTTCTCCAAGACCAGGATTGAAAACCACTAAATGCAGTTGTTCACAAGGTTTAAAAAAATTTTGTGCATCTCAAGATTGGCGTAATTATTTATTGTGATTTTTGTAAAAGTTGATATTGTCATTAATATTATCAGATAGAGCTGCTCATTGGAGTCTTTTATTATATTGCTGTAATGGGACTCTCACAATAAGTCTCGGTTCACTGTAATGGAAAAAAGAACTGCTTTATGATTAATATTCCAAACAGAGGCCGTTGACATAAGAGAAAAGAGATGCATATTTATTTGATAGACTTTATTGATTATGTGCACATTTTAGCATAGTAATTTGACACCATTATTAAGCTACATTGAAGATCACATCAAGTTGCATCTGTTTGTGTAATACTACACAATGTTTAACAATATTTCTTTAATTTTAATAGAATTTAAGACTATAATTCTATATATTTGTGATTCAATTTTATATCTTCCTTTCTTTATACAATTGGCAGGCATGAACAGACAATAAAATTCACTGAGAATCAAACAGTCAAACCTATTTAGAAATTATGACCCATTTGAATACATTTTCTTTAAAAGGTGATAATTCCTCTGAATAGGCTAAATAAATAAGAAAGTACACAAATGTAAATATGCCAAAAAACTTAAACCAAATCATGAAGTACAAACCTCAGGCATGGTTTCCATAAGTACTGCAATATTCAAATAAATTACTGAAATTTAATTTGCCTCCAAAACTTGATTGCATCAATGATAGTTATTCCTTAGACATTTATTAAAGCCATCATTTAACATACATATCTATCCTAACCGTTAAAAACATGAACCACATAAAAGAGCACAGAAAGTTTGCCTGAGCCACAACAATATCATAGAGGACCATCTAGATAATCACATATGTGAACCAGTCAAGCCACTTACAATCATATCAATGGACACACTGAAGATGAGTTTTAACAACTGCATTTGTCACAAAACGGGTCAAATAAGAACACAGAA
Organism: Carassius carassius; assembly: GCF_963082965.1. Lineage (NCBI taxonomy): Eukaryota > Metazoa > Chordata > Actinopteri > Cypriniformes > Cyprinidae > Carassius > Carassius carassius. The sequence continues at coordinate 15,994,941 of NC_081775.1, forward strand.
CTGTTAGGTTTAGTTTACAGTGGAGATATTGCACAACCTATTATCACATCTGATTGAAGTAAAATCCTGTCTTACACAAGACCCACAACGATCACCTTTTGAGGATCAAATCAAATACAGGACGTTTGCATCATTTGTTGAGTTAAGATCTGTACAACACTTCTATTTGGTTTAAACAGTTTACGGTACAACATTACATTATACATATATATACACATTAACACACCATTTGTCACAAATGGATCACTATGAAAAAAACACAACAGGCTGGTGAGCGGGAAAGCAGGGGAGTTTTCAGGATTGGGTTGGACTCCTTGACTAAATCTATTGCCTAAAACACACCAGTATTGGGATGTTTTATCGTCACTTGTGGAAGACACTGCCGGTTCAGCTCTAAACTCCTTGGATATGGCGAGAAGTTTCAGGAGTAGTTGGTTTAAGGATCCACATTCTGTAACTGGGATCACACTAGGTCATACTAAATGCGGTTTAGTCTAAAACCCAACATGTGACGAGCATCTCCTCTAAAGATGATCTTTCAGTGAAGACGTTTGCTGCTGATGGCATCCTTGGCTTTGTATTTTGGCTTTGCATTTTCATAGGGCCCAAGTGTAATGAACAAGCAGCTCCAAACACCCACATACTCATCCAGTCATGCAAAAGATACCTTGTCTTGATGCAACAAACCTTCCTGAGCTTTCAACCATCTCGTATGTTCTCAAGTGTTACAGTATTAGTGTGCAAACATGTTTATGTAGCAATCGAATACATTCGACGGATTCCTCCCTTTACTGGTCTTCGCAATCAGTAACTCTACAGTAATGGGTTGGAAGACCTGATCAATGACGCTAGGTCATTTTGACTTTCTCTTCAGGACATCCCTGAGACATATGTGATTGCTCAAAACCAATCTCTTTTTGTATGCCTATCTGGCTAAGGCATATTCAACACGTCAGAGGGTGTACCATTGTGTGTGTCTTGTCAGGAAAAGGGACGTCAGGGAAGCAGCGACAGCTTGCTCACAAAAATGAAACAACGTTTTCACTACAACTACCTTATCTAGGTGCAACGACACGACACAAAGCAAGGCCACCCACATTGTGCGACTACGTTCTCCTTAAGTGACATGCAAGTATCGCAGGTGGCTAGCACTAACGGCTGCGGGGGTTAGTTTCGATGATGGAAGCTTGTGCTAAATTTTAACGACATCACAATGGGTCATCATTGCAAAATCCCAAATCCTGCTCAAGCATGTAAAATACGGAACGATAAACCATTCAAAATCATTAGATGGTGCCCCTTTTTTTAACAGAACATGCTTCGGACAATTAGCATACATACTTCAGATATCATATATCTGAGAGAGCGTGGTGGTGGATGGTTTTTACAACAAATTGTCCACCAAAACTTTTCATTTTCAAAAAGGATCTAGGATTATAAATTAATAATAGGAGACTGTAATGAATAGAGATAGCACGTGTGCTAAGTATACGTGGGTCCAGTCACTGTGTAGGTAGTGTAAAAGGGTGCGTGTGAGTGTTTCTGTGTGTGGTATTTTATTTTCACACCTTCCTTCATCAGTTGGACTCGAAAAACTGGGAATGTGTCTAAAGAATTCAGTTGTGTTAAAAGATTTAACTGCAGTAATGCTGTGATTTCTCACTTCACATTGCAGTCTTTAACAATGCAGGCAGTGTTTTATTAATGTCGCATATTGCAAATTGACGTGCACGGATCTGATGTGCACTGCAATGTGTGATATAATTGGTCCTTTCTGTGTATAATTGACAAATGTTTGTGAATACATGTATTCTTGTTTTTTTTTTTAAGACTCCATAACCTCTCTATCTGTGTTTGTGTGTGTGTGTGTGTGTGTGTGTGTGTGTATGTGTGTGTGTGTGTGTGTGTGTGTGTGTGTGTGTGTGTTTATTCCACGGAGAAGAGGCTTGCAAAGGATTTCCGAAGGTTGCGGATGGTCTCAGCCTTGGCTTCGTCCTGACTAGGACTTTGGTGCTGGGCGGCCGGCGTTTCTGGAATGTTGAATGTATTGGTAAGAGACTGGGATTTGCTACAAAGAGAAGAAGTGGCAATAAAGGAAAGGAAGAGGCTATTAAAGTCATGCAGCAAACCCATGGAGATGGCTTTATAAAGGTATGGCAGAAAAAATAAATAAGTTGTGAGCGAGAGACAGAGAGAGAGAGAGTGAAATTCAAATGCTTTCTTTTGTGTCATTCATTTAAGCAATCATGACTCGAGTGCAATGTTTACATCAGCCTTTGGACTTTTGAGAAATGGCATCTCTGGATGTAGAGACATGCACTTTACTCTGCATTTGTTCTGGGCCACTATTCCTAAATAAAGAACCAAGTGCAAAGGCACATCTCTGGAACATAAATAAACAGTATGTTTTCTTGTTTTTTTTTTTGAAGAATCAGTTTTATATTGTATTAGTCACCTTAGAACTTAATTGAGGAATAGTGTAAATAAGATGATCACATTAATACTTGTTGACAGTCACTTGACAGTGAAAATAGATCAAATGCATGTTTCCATTCAGAAAAATGCAATTTCCACAATCAAGTGCATGAATGGTTTGGGTGTAAGACTAAAGGAAGCTTTGTCATGCAAAATACCAGATCATCTAGTGTGCATTCTATATATCCATTGTTTTTATTAGGCCCCTGCCTATATGTATAAGCCACATTTATCATTATTACCATTATTGTCAAAGGTCATTATTATCATCGCCATTATCAAAATCTGTTAAAACTATTTAAAGTCATACTTTTCAGATTCTGTTCAGGAGCTTTATGATGTGTTTATCCATTCATTTCATACTCATCTGTTGCATAGTTGGTAGTAGCCAATACACCCATGGCCAAAATATTGTGATTGCTGTGTGAATAAGTAAGGACAGCACAGGGTATAATGGCAGAATCAAATTCAGAGCTTGTGAATCTAAATCAAACCGGGAGGTCTGTGTTTATAACCTATACAGCATTTACCCCAATAGATTTACACTAATTCACACGGTCACTGTCAATCGGCACCCTCAACTTGTCATGTGATTTTAGAATTTTACAATTAGACATAAGACAATTTAGCAGAGGAGAATGGTCACCATCTATCTGATGTAGTCATTTGAGTGGGTGTTGATTCATGAAACATCATAAATAAATGGAAAAACATGTCCAGATGCTTACGAATCATAAAAACCTTCACATCCAGTCAACTAAACATACAAATAAGACAGAGGACAAAAAACATCTTACTTAAGCTGTGGCGATCCACTCAGAGCTGGGTGATCAGGACTTGGTTTCTGTGGAGGTGTGGGTTTCTGCTGCAGGGGAGGTCGTGCACCTCCTGGACCTCCCTGGCCCTGTGCAGTAGGCCGTGGTTGCTGAGTGGTAGGAGGGCGTGGACTGCCCTGCTGTTGCGGGGCTGGTTGAGGGGCGTCCTGTGTCGGCTGTGAACCACCCTGGGTGGGCTGCCTGGTTGGCTGGCCTTGTCTTGGCTGTTGAGGTCTCTGCTGAGGCTGGCTAGCTTGTTTGGGACCCTGGCCACCAGTTTGAGGCCTCTGTGGCTGCTGTTGCGGACCACCTTGCTGGGGCCTTGGTGACTGAGGAGAGCTACCTGGGCCACGCTGGGCAGGACCCTGTGCTGTGGGGGGCCTCTGCTGACCTGCGGCCCCTTGACTGGCTTGTCGCTGTGGGGGTTGATTGGGCCGGGCTTGTTGTGCAGGGGGGTTCTGGGCATTAGGACTGGTCACAGACTGGGTTTGGGCAGGGGGCTGGCCCTGGGGAGAGGGACGCTGTTGTGGTGGGGTTCCTTGACGAGTAGCAGTAGTGCTAGCAGCTGCTTGTTGTGGACCTCCTAAAAACAGAGCTTATTTTTACTGTGTAAACAAGCTGTAATATAAGCACAAACTATTAAACACAAACTATTTATACAGTTCTCCAGAGATCCATTCGTTTTTAGAAATATCTGTCTTAATTTACTTGCGCTCATGTCATTCCAAACCTGTATGACTTCCTTTTTCTGTTTGCTGAAAGTCTCTATTTTGCATACAGTAAAAGTAATTTGTGATTTTTACCATGAATCTACATTCACATTAAGAAGGAAGCTTATCACGAAAATTTGGTGTGAGAAAACATTTTAATTTGAATCAGCAGCTGTTAAGACAACAGAGCAACACAAACACTTGTGTACTGTCATGAAATTTTTTTAATTATTTTATTCAACTCTCTTTTCCATCACATCGCAAAGAAAATTGTCCAACCAGTAAGATTTGCGCTATTGGTCACGCCTAGAGATGTTGATGTAAATTGACTTTGTGGTGCTCACAAACAGAGTATCTTGCTAAGCAACCATGAATAACAGAGGAAGAATCTAGAATCGGCAGTGAAGATGGATATTGAGCAGCTGAAGTCTTTTGGTGTTGGCATGTAATAAAAAAATAGGACTAACTAAAGTCTGAATAAACAAAGAAAATATTTATTTGTTAGAGCACATTTAACTAGTCTTGTGATGAGCAATTAACCTGTGAAAGTTTGTTTTGTTATCTTTTCTCAAAATCTAAAAATTCTGGAATGCCATTCCTTTTTTGATGCCAGTGGAACAGGCCCTAAATCATTTTAAAAAAGTACTTTAAGCCACCCACAAGCTATATTTCAAGATGTTGTTCAAGGCTTGTGTGATTAAAATTAACATGTTATTCACTAAAATGTTTCCCACTCAGATTAGCAACAATGATATCTGGCATCAATTATGTCAAACCTGTTGCAGTGTATCTTCATATAGCATATTTGAAAGCTATGGGGTGGAGAAAGATTTTGAGTAATGATGTTTAATTATGTATCTTATTCCCCCATAAAACTATTGTATGGTTTCATAAGATTTTCTAATAAGTTGTATGTACTATCATGGTGCCCTTTTGTGGTATAAAAAATGACCATTTAGATGTTTGGCATGTTTACTTTCATAGTATGTAAAATCACAGTTTAAGCATTCTTCAGAATATCTCATTATGTGTTCAACACAAGAATGTTGAGTTAATGATGAATGAATTTGCATTATTGAATTATGCCTAAAAGGTTGGCTTATTATTGCAGTGTAATTCCTTACCCTGTGGAGGAGGGCGCTGTTGTGCCTGTGGGACTTTAGACTGAGAGATGGGTTGAGGTGAAACAGCTGGGCCCTAAAACACACAACAAACATAGGAGGGCAGAGTATATCAGAAACCAAACCACACAGAAACAGAATGCTGGCACATACAAATTATAGTATTTTTAGAAACACTAGTCACTTTATTTGGGTCACTTTTTTGTCACTTTCATTATAAATACCTCCAAAAGTGCTGAGCATCACTTTAGAAACATAAATAAATAGCTGATGCCAACAAAAGTACATTCATTAATCTTCAGGCAATCAGTTTAGCACAAATGTGGAGGGAATTAAACCAAGCGATTTGATGCAGAGGTGATGAGAGATGATGTCTGAGTCTTTAGCTTATGCATTAAAGGCATTTCTCACTCTCATTCTCTCCCATCTGTGTGGTTATGAATCATTACAATCACAGCTCTGGGAATAATGGAGGATAGCAGTCTCGGCACTGCAATCAAAAAGGATCTCAGACTCATGCTGTGACTACAAGTTTTGCATATTTCTGCTGAACAAGTTGACAGTAAATACTGCCTGGTGAGAGGAAACTACACCATTTTATTGTATTATTCAGCAGCATTTCACAGCTTAATGTTGCATAAGCAGAAATTACAGTTTTTATATACATGCTTTTAGGTCAGATATGCTATCAAGCCGCAGCAATATTTTGAGTGGCTGCTCATTAAAATTTGATCTTTGATTTTGCATGGAGCAAAGCTTTTTTAACATCTCATGTGAGAATATACAACTTTTATTCCTGTTCACACAAATACAAATGATGATTACAGGGGCAGATTATTGATTCAAAAATACTTATTTTCGCACTGTTCCTTGCAGAAAAACACTTTTGCTGTAGTGCATAATTTGTAAATGAATACATCTTGGCATTTGCCTCACATAACCAGCTCCATGTGCATGGATTTCTGATGTAGTAAACTTGCTCAGCAGCTCACCGGATACACCATTGAACTTGCTCCCATGACACACGAGTTACAATAAAAGAGCTCAGCGACTTGCATGGTTGTTTTTGCAAATGCATTATTTATCTCAAGTTTGTTTAGTTATTTTGATATCTCACATTTCATTTCTAAAATGCTGCATTACGTACAACAACATTGTAACAAAACATTGTCTGATTCACGTTCATCTGTTGCAGATAATACTGGACATGCTTTTAGAGCCACTCACATTTCACTCTGGAACAAAGCATATAGGAAGCAAAGCAATATCATTTTTCAGAAATATCACCACGGACACGTTCTTGTTTTCAAGCCTCGGTTGAGAATATATGAGGATGTTTTGAAGCAAGTGTGTTAACCTGAGAACAGACTGGAGTGGGAGCGGAAGTGCGTGCCACAGTCTGGTTCATTTTAGCCACAACAATATCAGCTATTAGAGCACGGTCCTCATCCTGTTGATCTCCTATGAGAGGCATTGAGCATCCCACGACCTAATAGACACACACACACACACACACACAGAGTGTTTGTCCAGGGCATTAAGGATATTTCATAGAGTTATTTTAAAAACGGATTGTTTTTGCAGATGTTTTTACCTCAGTGATGTAATCTCGACCGTCTTTACCATGCAGTGCCTCTACAGCACATATATCAAGACCTCCGAAAACCTCAGAGCATACGTCCACCCACATACGATACCTGCAGGGAAAATGATGACCTTGTGCATTCCACTAAAAGCATCCACCCACACTGTTGCCCAGAGTAAACATGCGAATCAAGATTACTGTAGAGCAAGACTCAATATTTGCCTTAGTTTCATCAACTGCTTTGATTGAAAATCCTCTAGCAAACTAAACTCAAAATAAATCAGTTTCAAGAAAAATGTGGTACTTATTCAGTGGGTTTTTCCTGAAAAACAATTCCATAATCAATAATAGTTTTTTTATTATTATTATCTGTAAATGACTTTTACATTACTATGATAATTAGGCCTGCACAATATATTAGATATAAAACCAAAATTGTGATATGGCTTAATCAAATGTGTGTAAGTCATACTTAATAATAAAATAATCATATTTAAAATCACAAATGTTTTGGCCAAATCATGTAGCAAGACGCAAACAAGGAGCTTTTTTACTAATTACTAATTTACTAATGAATTACTAATTAATTAGCAAGTATATTATTTTTATTATATTCAACATTTCTCTCTCTTCATCCAACATCTTGAATAAAAAAGTGATGCGGTCTAAGAATTTGAATCAAATTAGGTATTTTATAGGAAGAGTGGCATGTCTTATAGTGCTATCTACTAAGGCAGCTCACGAGGTTCTGGAAAAGAGCTATTAGCATATGATATGCATAATACATAACATGTTAAATTATGCAAAAAATGTCATTTTTAGATGAGCAAACATCTAATAAGGTTATCTGCTCCCATGTTATAGGAACTATGTAATATGCCTTGTGTCATGAAAGAAGGAACATCTTTTAAGATGTGTGTACCTGTCAGACATGGCCACCTGCTCTAACATGGCTGATCCGGTGTTGGTCTTCCAGTTGCCTGATATAGATGTCCTCCTGCCCAATAATACAACAGCAGGTTTTACACACTGTTTTACACTCAGTTCCAGTAGATTCCATCATGTCGTATTGACATGAAAACACTGCTACGGTTTGAGTCTCTTACATGTAGGCCTTGTAATTGTCACCGATTTTCTGGATTCGGATGTCATACTTGGCGTCAATAAAAGGCTCAGATGTGGCATATGTCTTTGTCAAAGCTACAACACTAGCAATGTCTTGGAAATCATATTGATTGTCCACTTTGACCTGTACAGAGAATTTAAATTCCATGATATAGATGTAATCACAAAAAGACCAAACAATTTCAAACATTCTGGACTTTTTACTTAGTTTAATGAATGACTTTTTTATCATGTATTTAAAAAATAGTAATTGACAGGAATGTCTAAGAAAGGGTTTCAATCGTACCTTTCCCATGCCAGAGTGAGCATGACCCATCTTAACTACCACAGGAAAGCCAGGTGTTGTGATCTAATGAAAAAAGAGATATATTAAGATTCTTTTAAGAAAATAATGTAACACTTGTAACGTTACATTTCTATTTCAAATAAATGTTGATGTTTTGAATGTTCTATTCATCAAAGAATCCTGAAAGTTTAACAGTTTTCACACAAATATAAGCAACACAACTGTTTTCCTAATATTAAGAAATGTTTCTCATAATATTACAATGATTTCTCAAGGATCAAGTGACACTAAAGACTAGAGCAATGGCTGCTGAAAATTTAGCTTTGCGTCCAAGAATAAATTACATTTTAAAATATATTAAAATGACCAACAACAAGTTGTTTTTCTTTAAATTGGTTATTAATAGGGGAACATGTTGTATTTGCAGTCTCAGTGGTGCTTGATAGGCATCTTCTTTATATTGCTGCAGTAATTGAAATGCGAGACATAATAAGCTCGCAGAATTATGCCTGAGTCTGCTGTGCTTTATCTTAGAAAAAGGCCAGTGAGAGAGGAAATGTTCTGGCAAAGAGTGCACTCTGGGATCATTTATGTGTGAAGATGCCTGCAGTGGAGGAATAGGAGGAGGTGGTGGCACTGCAGCAACCCTCCCCTCTCCTCTTAAAACCTGAACTTTGTCTAAAAGACCTGTGATGTACCTAGTCTGGAGTTTATGAAATTTCCAGTCTAGCCAGGACTATAACTATGCTAAGTTGAGTGGAGCAGTGCTGAACTGGAGTCTTTTATGTTTTTTTTTACTGTTTACTGCATCCAGGCACCGCTGTCCCTGCCACAGATGGGAGCTTTGTGCGAGGTCCAGTGGGACCATCTAGATCCCTTTAGCTCTGGGTTTACTGGTGAGGAGAGCCAGGAGAGGGACTGGGACAGATGGTTAAACACTCACCATCTCCTTGTGGTTGGGGTAATAAATCTGGTCAATCAGTGGGAACTCCTCTGGACCCAACTGCTTGTACAATCTGGACAACTGAGCGAACTGATAGATGTGCGGCGACCCACACATAGACATACATATATACACAAACAGAGACATCTTTTATCCAGCAGTAGTTACAGACATTTAATGGTAAAGTTTTATGAAAGCCCTTTTGATAATGCTCTTCTCTTTTCTAACTGGAAACATGGAAACTACACTTTCGACCAGTCCTTTTTTTTCATGACCTTGTCAATTGTTAAAAACATTTTGATTGATTGTTTAAAAATATTTAGACCTTTTTTAGACTAAAGCTTATAAATTGAATATAGAAATACATTATACATTACATACTGACATTTTATAAGATTTTATGGTAACGCTTAAATCCTTTATTTATAATGCATTATAAAAAGTAGCTTTAATGCTTTAATTATGCCTTGTAATGTACCTTATCATGTATTTATAATTGCATTATCTCATTGATATTTGTAACCGCAGTTATAATACATCATAATACTTATCTATCCATTGTCACCCTTTCAGAAAGTATAATGCATAAAAAAGACAAACAAACCTTAAAATATTATAATGGATTTTAACTTTGGTTACAATTATTTATGAAATATGTAATTACAACATATATAATGCATACCTTTATAATGCTTTTATTAAAGTGTTACCAATTTCCTTGATTTTTGAAAACACTACTTTCCTTTACTGTGGGAATACAAAAATCTTTCTATCTTTCTTTAATCAATGGAAACATAATTAAAATACATTATTCAATCCAATTGGATACAATAAGAACATCGCTAATTAGCTGATCGGTATGGATTGATGTATGCAGTGCTCACCACCCATGGTTTGTCACAGAAGTTGTAGACTGAGTGAAGGGAATTGACACTGGGTAGACCAGCATACTGAAGTCCAATCACAATGTTTCTGTGGTCGCCATTCTTGGCCATACTAAAAGCATGCTGTCGCACCAGCACAAAATCTGGCTTGAAACACCTAAATGAACACAGGAACGTTAGTAATCCTTATAAGTAATTATACTGTGATTAATCAAAGCAAATCTATGTATTTATACAGTATATATACACATATGTTTATGCAATACATATGTTCTTCAAATAAATAATCTTACTCTAAATATTTCTAACATAAATTAATTGTTTCCTAAATTAATCAACAAAATAAGAGCACTGAATTACATGTTTTCTCTGTGCAATAGAAAATCTTTCTTGAAGATTTCTAAAACAGATGTGAAACCTACTTTGTGATTTTGTTGCCATTGCGGATGGCCTCAATGTCCACGCTGTAGCTTCCCGTTGCATGAGCCACCAGATTAACCTCAGAGAAGTCAGCCTTGAAAATCAATGAAAATCACCAGATAGAGGGAAAGGATCAATACATGTGATCAGTAAAGTGGCTTTGTTAATGCATTTATACTAAAACAGCACCTGAGGCCTGTGATGGGTTGCAAGTGTGGTTATGTTAAAACTATAAAAACTGCTTTTTAAAGCATACCATCCATATTTCCTTTTAAGACATGGCTTTTGAATGGCATCTCATTTAAAAGTTCAAATCACAAAAGTGCGTATTGAATCCTTGTGACTGGTTTTCCAGAATGTTGCCAAAGTCTTACACAAATCCCTAGATTATTGTGTACTAATTACAAGTATTACATTATAAAACTTGCAATACTACAAACAAAAAAATCAAGCAGTTGTTAAAAAAAATTTTTCTTCTGGTCGAAATTACTTTTGGCTTATTGTTAAGCTGCTACCAAATCTGTCTCATCCATGACTAATTATTTTAAAGGATATTATTCATTGACACATTTTCTTTTATCCCTGTCTAGATTAGATCTTACATTTCATTACTAGAGACTGCTTTGATATATTACCCCATCCCTTTTCACAAAGACAAACAAATGCCACTGAAAAAATGACATGCTCAATATTGCAAGTGAAATTTGGAGTGATAACAATATTCTCTAGCTAGATGATGTGTTTTGAAATCTAACATCTAATTCATTACACTGGCACATTGTTGAGTTGTACTGCTCTGTTAGTTTAGAAGAATAAAAAAAATGTCTCACCTGCTCTACTTTGATGTCAAATTCACCATGAACCTTCTTGCCTTTGAATACCTTTGCCCTGAAGAAATAAAGATGAAAAAAAAGAATTTTTTTGCACTTGTGAGTCATAGTTAACAAAAACACTTAAACTGTGTCCAAACTAGATTATGCAACCATGAAATGGTGTGAAAATCATGTATTTCAAGTATTCATCAAGCATGAACTGTTTGTGTAAGGGACGCTGAGGAGATTTGTTTCAGTGTCAGTAACTATGTGATTTTTATGCAGCAAATATAATAAAAAAATTAATATTTATATTCTACTGTTACACTATACTGTAAATCCATTGTTTTTACACCAAGAATTTTCATTTCAGAATGCAATGTCATGTTTTCAGACACTAAATAAAATAATTGGATAGATGGAATGTTGTCTCCGCTCAAAGGTTTATAAAGTGCATATGAACTTAACTTTGGTGGTGTTGTTTTGGTTTTAATATTCCAGTAAATGTGTCACAAGCCCTCATGGGAAACAGTGAGAGCAACATCACACACTTTAAAATTGTAAAGAGACTTGAGGCACCATGTGGGGTTCCTCAGATCACCATACCAGAGGAAACTACTGGAGAACCTCCAGACATTCTTGCAAACAGTCCTCCTCTGAGGAACCCATAAGTAGGCTACTCTAAACTGTCAATCTCATTATAAAGGAAAGGCTTGCTCTTGAAATATATTTCTCAAAAAAACATATAATTTCTTGAGTATAGATTATACAACACGACATCTAAGTCATCCTGAAAGCGGTTCCTATAAGTTCTCCAGAGAGATTCACCTATGAAAACTCCCAACGTGCATCAATTACCTTGTCTTTTACAAAGACTTTGTGTTAACAAAATTTTTTTCCACACCGACTGTGCGCCGGTCTACTCTTAAATCCATCAACACAGACACTTTTAATCTGAACTGAAAAGCTAATGTAATATACTTTGCCCGTGGGTCTTCTCCATTAACTGGCACAGACTGAATTGTGAAATGCGCACAAACACACGCGCGGGCACACCCACAACTACACGGGCGCGCGTGCCAGAAAGGCCCATAGAGTAATGAGTCACGACATTTAGATAGTGACTCCTTTTGGCATATATTAGAACTCGCTACACCTCAGGTGCGAGCCTGAAACGTGAAACAAACACTCGAATAATCTGTTCATAAAGTGCAAGTCATAGGCTACATTCAAAATCCATATCATATGCGTCTTACCAGTCTGTCTGCTGGTCATCAATGACCAGGAGGATCTTGGCGTTGCTCGAGCCGATTCCTCTCTCGGTGGCCTCGTTAAAGGTAGCGGCGGCTGCGGCGGTGGTCTGTTTGACGGCGTTGGAAATGGAGGAAAAGAAGCCGGCGGTAGAGCCGGTAGACTGGCTGGGGGGTTGACGCCTCTCTTGAGAGCCCGGCGAGAGCACCGGGGCTGGGCTCTGCTGCGGCGGATCAGGCCGCTGTAAATCGCTCATGTAGCCATTGGGAAGGTTGGACATGAAATTACTGTCCGATAGTCGACGTCGCAGGTAATTCATAGTGAAGATGAAAAGGGATGCGACGGTAAATTTTTTCCCTGTAGGTTATGCACGGAGAAAAAAAAGAAAAATCCAAGACGAATGGAAAACCGATCAAGTATCTGATATCTAAGATGCAACCGAGCGTTTCAGTTTAAAACGAGGAGCGACAAAGAGTCGATAGGCAATTCTCCAGGGTGCACCTCGAAGCAAAGGACGTGCTTCACAACATCTAAAGCTGCACTGTAACAAATGAAAGCAACCAAATCACGATTAAATATGCACAAATAAATGCTCGTAATTAGCGTGATTGATTGACTCACATCAGTCGTTCAACAATTGGCATTAAGATTTCATGCTCCTTCCATCGATGTTGAAGATGTTCTGGTCCTATTCCACGGGCGTGGAGAAAAAAACTCGTAACGAAGAAGCACTTGTTAAAAGTGTGCTCGCTCGGTAAAGGTAGTAATTGTCATTAATGAAACTCGGTGAGGCAAAATATCCGGCCAGATTCTCCGGGATCCAGTTGGGGCTTCGGAGGATGCAGGGATTGCATCACTCGTGCCATCCAATCCTAGTAATCCGCCCAGTGTTTTCCCTCGTCATTTTTTCTCACCCATCATCAGTTTTCCCTTTGCGCGCAGGACAGGTCGGGATTTGTTGTTTAGATGCGTAAAATGATGAATGGAGAGGAGAGACGAATTTGACATGTGCTTGTTTTCATTTTAAGAAAGCGAGAGACATCGATTGAACATCACTGACAGTGGGTGGTGCTGCCTAGTGATTGAAGAGCTTTAAGTTGTAACTAAAAGGTTGTAGGTTCAGACTCTGCAGGTGGCGATCCTTGAACTGTCACCATGGTGCCCTTGAGCAACACACCTAAATCCAGGTTGTACCTTCGGGACTGTCCTTGTACATTATAGGGATGCTGTAAGGGTCTTTAAAGAAAAGTCTCAGATACATGACAATTAATTACAGGAGTGTATTATATTAGAAATAATAGCGTGTGCAAAATTATTTAGTTAATAGTGACGTTGAAGCAGTGTTAGAAATTAATGGTTATTTAATAATTAAAGGGCACTTTTTGCACCTTGGAATTTAATTTTAAGGGATTCGTGGAAATAGAATATAATGTATTGAAATACATCATCTATGAAAAGCGAGGGTGGGTTTTCAGTACTCTGGACAGTGACTGTGGAAATACTCCTTCCTGTCTGTGTTTTCAGCACCCTGGACAGGGAATCTATATGTTCTGATGTTGCAATCAATAGGAGGACCCTCACTGGCTGTCACTTTTTGCTCCATTTGAAAATGTCTCTTTGAAAGTCAGTAGGGGTTATTCACACCAAACATTATTACTCTGTTAAACAGGTCATGTCACTTCAGTGACCCGTCCAGTTCAGGACCCGTATTAATGAAAATTTTTAGTTCTAACAGTTGTTCCTGTAACAAAAGAAAATTCTTAGAAATGTGGGCGTTTCCTCTTAAAATTAAAGAAAAGATCCTAGTAAAGAAAAAAAGTAATTCAGAAAGCATCTTTAAAAGAGGTCTCAAGGTCCAAAATTGTAAGCATGTAATGATTTGGGTCTGTCACAACCTTCTATAAGCAAAGTGATCACACAAACAATTACAGCACTTTCAGAACCTTATTGTGTCGCTGTTCATTTCCTATAAAATATGTTAAGTACGACAACATGGTAAATAAAAAAATAAAGAATATATATACATATATACTGTGTGTGTGTGTGTGTGTGTGTGTGTGTGTGCGTGTGTGTGTGTGTGTGTGTGTGTGAGAGAGAGAGAGAGAGAGAGATTAAATTAGCTTAAATTTTTAAGCTAAATTAGGAGCTCTCTGAGAGGAATCTTTGAATCTTTAAGAATACGAGCCCAGGTCTTTTGTATGTGCTTTGTTAAATATTAAAGAGATACTCCACCCTAAAATGAAAATGTTGTCATTAATCATTTACCCCTATGTTGTTCCAAACCCGTAAAAGCTCTGTTCGTCTTCGGAACACAATTTAAGATATTTTGGATGAAAACCTGAACGTTGATGGAGTGACACAGAGGAGACAGTTGACAAAGAAATAATTGAATAAAGTTGTTATTTTTTTTTTCTTAGCTTACAAAAAAGTGTTCCTGTCACTTCATATAACCCAGATTGCACTTCTGATGGCAGATGGAGTATTCTGACTTTTCATACCTTTTATGGACATTGACACTGTTATTTACTTGGCAGTCTATGGGACAGTCTCAGGCCTCCAGGTTTTCATCCAAAATATCTTAAATTGTGTTCCGAAGATGAACAGAGCTTTTACAGGTTTGGAACGACATGGGAAACAAAGATTAATGAAAAAAAATATTTTGGGGTGGAGTAACCCTTTAAGCTTTTTTTACTCAAAGGAGATAACTAAATGATCATAACTGACGTCAATTACATATGCAGATCTATGTCTAAAAGTTTTTTTTGTGTGTCTGTGTGCATGTGTGTGTGTGTGTGTGTGTGTGTGTGTGTGTGTGTGTGTGTGTGTGTGTGTGTGTGTGTGTGTGTGTGTGTGTGCATGTGCATGTGTGTGTGTGTGTGTGTGTGTGTTCCTCACTAACATTTGGATGTTAAAATTTAATAAAAGGACAGAAATTAAATTCTGTTAACACTTTCTCTGACAAGTGTATGCAGTGGGACCTGTTTTCCAGTTATACCCCTTTTCTGTATAGTCACATATCATAAATTCAGCATGCAATAAAAATTGACCCATTTATAAAATGCAAATTAAAGATATTACAAAAAAACATATAATGTCATGTCATAGCATTAATGTCATAACATAAACGTAATCTTCCTGGTGAAATGACAGACCTCTCTGGGGACATATGCTGGATTTCTCCAATCATTTAGTCTGCTTAAAACCCTAGCCCTTACTTACAATTACCTGCAGGCTGGCATTCAGATCTGTCTCCATTCAATCTGACGGATGGAACCAAGTCTCAGCCATACTTTTTATTTTAATTTTTTTACTTTTTTGATTATCTGCTACACAGGCTACGTTATAATACATGAGAAAAGATCTGTTGCTACTTTTGTTTCAGTTACAGTTATGAACGATACATTTAACAAAACAGCAACACTATGATATACAAAAAAGTAACAACTTCTAATGAATTTACTAAATGTGTGAGCTAACATTTACGAAAAATATCCGTGTCCTGAGCACACAGTTCAAGCCTTCAAATCAAATATATTTTCATATATACTTCTTATATACTTGACTCTTCTATGTCACTGTTTTATTTTATTTACAGCTATTATGAAACATGATGAAATAGAATTCATAACAAATATTTTACACCGTTTTGACCTTAGCATTTGAAATCAATATGCAAAAACGCTTCTAGTGAAAACCTTTATTTGTGTAAATAACTGGCCATTTGACTCGAATGGTACTGAAATGAGTCTGTGTGACAAGTAGCCTCCATCTCCCCTGTGAAATAATTATCAGGAAATGGACTGACATGCAAATGGAGGAACATGATGTTTACAGGCTCCACCCAATGCAACACAATACATTTACAACACATTCACTGCCTTTGTGTTTGAATGACTCTAAGACAGGGTGAGCATTTTAATTTTCAACCATTTCGTATTCATTGAATTTGTCACTTGTACAGGTGCTTAAGCTTAATTGCTATGGCCATTTCTGTTCGATCATGAAATTGGACCTCACACAAAGAGAAATACCCAATCAATAAACAAAGCATTGCTCACGTGCTTAACTTGAGTGGCGAATCAGTTATACCCACATTAGCACAAAATAGAGGTGTGGGCAGCAGCAGACACCTTCAGGCACAGAGTGCAATCTGAGATGTGACTTTAAGAGAGCTATTATACCCCAGAGCTTTACAGTGGGACTGCAGTCTTTCCACTTCCCATCTAAACAAGCTCTACAATAAGGGGGAAAATATATTTTTCTAATGAAAACTAAAAAAGAAGCACACAAAAATGTACATGTTTAAAACTTATTTGCTGTTTAGAAATATGATAAGCCACAATTACCTTATAATTTGACAGTAAGCAACACTGCTTTAAATAAAATATAAAGTATAAATAATAAATATTAATTAATATAACAAATTTAATTTATATAGGCTATAATATATAATTTTTTCCACATATACCACCATTCAAAAGTCTGGGGTTGGTAATTTAAAAAAAGGTCCCTTATGCTACATTTATTTAATCAGAAATACTGTAAAACAGTAACATTTGAAATGTTATTACAATTTAAAACAGCTGTTTTTAAAATAACATTTTTTAATTTTAATATTTAATATTTTTTCTTAATAATTAGCAAAGTCTTCAGTTTCATGATCCTTCAGAAATAATTCTAATATGCTCAAGAAACATTTCTTATTAAATTGAAAACAGCTGTGCTGCTGAATGTTTTTGTGGAAACTGTGATACTATTTTTTTTTCAGGATTCTTTGCGGATAGAAATCTCTTGTAACCATGTTTTTACTGTTACTTTTGATCAACTGAATGCATCCTTTCTCAATGAGATTATTAATTTATTTTAAAAATAAAAATTGTTCTGACCCCAAACCTTTGAGTGTTCATCAAATCCAGTTACCATTTTTAATGTTGTTGCAGCATGTTATGCTGGATGTACTTGCTATATACATGGTATAAATATTTTTATTGTTGCTTTCCTCAGGCTAGTTTCTAGGTTTTATTACCGTAGCACTGAAACACACATTGAAATGAGCTCACACTCTGCAGTGATATAAAACTCAATTATTCTGCACCAGATCCTCCTTCCCTTGTTAGTGGATTCTCAGGGAATTGTTTGACAAGGGTCCCTTTCCCTTGAGAAAACAGTTGTTATTCTCCAGCAGGAACCAGTTGCTCAATTCTCTCCATACAGTGCACAGTATGTGTGATATGAATTGAAGTGAATTGCCACTTCTGGTGTTGACCCTAATTCTGAGCTATTACATTAACAAAGGGAGCTAAAAAACTCTTTCACAAAGCCGTTCCATTAGTGAATGAGCAAAAGTATTCATAAACAAACACGTGAATGGTTCAGACAGTCAGTGCCATTCAAAACAACAGACACTGACTATATGGTAAACAGCTATCAAGCTGCAAATATTTGACTAAAATATAATATTTGTTAAAATTCTGTTTATTCTGCTAAGGCTGTCTGAGTTTATGTAAATATATAAATAAAAATGACAAAAGTGAAAAATGAGTTATAGATTAAATGAACTAGTGAATATAAGTATCCAATTAAACTAATTCCTTTATAATTTAGTGCTGGACAACAATTGATCACTATTAATCGGATCCAAAATAAAAGATTTTGTTTATATGATATATGTGTGTGTGCTGTGTATATTTATTATGTATATATAACACACACATACAGTTGGCCTATGTATTTTTAAAACATTTATATGTATTTACATGTAAATATTTCTATTCATATAATTTATATTATATATAAACATATTTAATATATAAACATAACATATTTTCCTAAATATATTCATGCATGTGTGTGTGTGTGTATTTATATATAAATATACACAGCACACGCACATAATATTATATACACAAAAACTTTTATTTTGGATGAAATTAATCACAATTAATCGGGATAATAAAAAAAGGGAAGAAAGAAATGCTAATAATATTAATTTGATTACAATTCCTAAACTTCATGATGGAAGTGTAAAATAATGCTATATTTTTCAAAAACTGAAAATAATGGCCATTATCAGAGCCAGGCAAATAAATACATCCTTTAATACATGATATTGTGGCATAGTTGTGGAAAAGCTAGCATATAGATAATGTAGTCAAATAAACATTGTTGGATGAAATGTAGTCTCTTTGCAGCTGATAAGAGAACAAACATTGCATTGTGTCTTGACTTAAAACCTACTTGCTTCAGTCCACAGCTTTTTACTCTGCTCTGAAATGTGAACAACCTCAAGCCCCAAAACGTTAAGTGCTCTACGTGTTCTGCGGACATTTCTTCTTCTCTGCACTAAACACACTCTGTAGCATCTCAAAAGAAGCACATATACCTTATTATATAGACATTATTGTGTATATTTCTGCTTTAGATGGTGAATTCGCATGGTGACATAAAGCAGGAATTATTTGCCATTCCAGATGTATACCGCAAGAGGTCGCTCTTCCGCTTCCCACGTGACGCGCCTCCAAACAACCGCCAAATTGCTTGCTTTGCTGTGTGTGCAAAGCTCTGCATTTCATTCAGTTAACACAATATTGTCAAACGTCTCATTTTGGCATGTTCTAATACATACATTACCTTCCATAAGCTGCTCAACGATGTCTTGTTTAACCAAACTGGAAGTTTCAGAGCTTGAATGTTTGTGAGAAAATGTTCTCACTAGTTTATAGAGACATCTGCACTGTGTGTGGCACCCTGGGAAATGGGGTTATAAAATAGATGACAATCCAATAATGATAGGCAGTAAGTACAGTAAATATTTACAGTAGTTGATTACAGTGTTAATTCGCAGGTACAGTTAGAGACAATCAATCACAAGAGAGTCACAGAGAATGCTACAAAATAAACAGCGATTGAGTAAGAGTTTTGAGAAAGTGCTTGCACTGTTCAAACTGTTTTCTTTCGGGAAGTAAATTACCTGTATTAAGTGTACCTGTGTTACCTCTTCTAGAAATTGTTATATTTAAAAGTCATCCTTATATAGAGCAGTAGCGCTCACTTGTAACATTATGATGGCTTCCCTGTAATGCAAACGGGGTTAACTGTGTGTCCAGAGGGAGTGTGTTTCAGTCATGTATGTAAGCATTTGTGGCTTTAGCATGCTCAGGCAGGATCACACTGTACAAAGCCCTCTTCAGCACTCTGAAGTCTTTGTCTTTCTGCCAAAAAAGAAATAGGAGAAACAGATCTGTGGAAAGAAAAGGCCCAATGCATAAAGGATGGGAACTGACAGCATAACTGCATGTATGGGCAAGATGGGGGAATGACTGTAGCTCAGGTGGGCAAAACACTCTGAAAAATGCAGTCAGGTGAGATTTTAGATTAGGGCAAGGGGAGGGGCTGTCGACAGGTGCTGACTCCTAGAGAGGAAACAAAAGACAGAGCAAGACTTGTTTGTGGATTCTAAAATGATCCAGGGAAGGAAAAGTGGGATAGTGAAGTTTTAAAAGGATTTTAAGTTATATTGGTTTTAAATCTATTATTTAGTGTTTTATAATACCTTTTTTATTCTTCATTACAAATCATATTTCCAGCATAATAGTTTGAGCAAGAAGTTTAAGTGAAAAATAAATAATATGAATAATAGTAAAAGTATTTTAGTATTTGGTTTGTTTTTGCTTTAGTGACAGAAGCACTTAAGCTGTATGAAGATGTTCTCCAGTATGGTTTAAGATGATCTAAAGACCATGTTGAACTTCAGTGGAAAAAAAAAATATAGACAGATCAGTCATAAATTTGATTTAATTTAGAATTCATTAGTTAATCTTAAATATTTTTATTTCTCTTGAATTGCAGCATTTTAAATATTTTCAAAATCCTAAACTGCTCGCAGATTAAAATTCCATATCAAAATATACAGTAACATTCAAGGAAAGGATTCTTCAGAATCCTGAAGAAAAAAAAAAAAAAAAGATTTTAGAAGCACAACTGTTTTCCACATTGATAATGATAAGAAATATTTCTTATGCAGCAAATCAGCATGTAAAACTGATTTCTGACGGATTGTGTGACACTGAAGACTGGAGTAATGACTGCAAAAAAAAAAAATAGCTATTTCATCACAGGAATAAATTACATGTAGAAAGCGTTTATTATATATTTTTATTAAATACCTTGATTTTACTGTGCTTTTGATCAAATAAAAGCAGCTTTGATGAGCATTATAGAGACTTTTTTCAAAAACATTAAGATATAAAAATACAATTATACAAAATACATTATTAAAAATGTTGTATTTTTTACAAAATATATTATACAAGAAAAAATAACCCATCCCCATGCTTTGAACATCATATTGTCTTTTTAATAAGATTTAATTGCATCCTATATTATATTTTTAAAAACGTATGTCTAAACTTGTGTACAGATACTCTTACAGTCTATCTGTTTGTAAATGTAGTCTAATAAAGAAATAGTCAATGCAAATTTTAAGTTTTTAATGCCAGGAAATGTGTTTCTCAAGAACAGTGATAATATAACAAGGAAAGCATTCATGTCTCTGCCCGGCTGCCCTGGCATGTTGATACTTGGAGTGGAGGGTAGATCCACATTACCACCTGAATGTTTTATTTTGAGCTGTCCGTCTCCTGAGGTAATTCAATAAGACCACATGTACTGTAAGTCCCTGTAATACACGCCTTTGAACATCTCATCCATGATTGGGTTTATATATGTGATGATCCGTTTCATTATACAATTTTAAACTAATATAATATACCTTTTTTTATTTAGCTTATTTTATTTGCATTTTGATTTTAACTATCACTTTTAGCCCATATTGGGGGTGTTATGGTGGGGTGGGGGTGATAGACAGCTTCCCGAATTGTCCCCTCCCATCAGGCACCTGTGGTGGTAGGTCACCTCATGCAGACAAAAGCAGAGGGAGGGGCTGGCCTTCAAACAGCCAATAAGAAGCCAGAGAGCCATGATCATGGAAAGCGCAGAGCACTTGAGCTCAGTGACAATTCAAAGCTGAGTGAGGATCGATTCTGACGCTCACAACTTAGTCTGTTTAGGAGCATTGCATTGCTAAGAAAACCCTGAAGATCAGGAATGGCGGTCACTAATTTGCACTACATCACCCGGATGAGCAGTGGCTTCAAAGTGTACATATTGGAAGGTAATTATTATATTTTATATGTTTAAACTAAGAATTACATTATGTATGCATGCTATCTGCATTGTTTATTTTAATACCAGTCTAAACCAAGAATTACATTGTGTGCATTGCACATTTTAAAACAATAATCATTATTATTAGAATTAATCCCCATGTAGCATGAATATGCATCATACAACTGGAATTTATACTGTCTAGTCTTTTTAAATTGTGTTTTTTGTGATGTTATACATGTTTATTTATTCATGTTGCTTATTTTTATTTTAAAAAATATAAGCGTTAACAATCCAAAAAGTTATCTATAAATATTTGAAAGGATTTAAAATATGAAAAGAGGCTGAGAAACCCCTTTAACTAGTGGCAAAATTATGATGCTCTTATTTTGAAGGTTAGTTGAGTAGATGAAGATGTGCTTGATGTGTGTTTTAGACTGCAAATGAAAGAGATAAGAAAAAGGATGTGGGTCTGTTTTTTGTCTTTAATCTCCCCATGAAAAATATCCCTCCCTGAGGCACTATAAATCAGTCATCAGTCAAGGTTTAAGGTGTGGTTTACACCCAATCCCCCATCCTCTGTCATGCAGAGTCAACCTGCCTTGTCACAGTCCACTGCTTAGGAGATCTGTGAGTGTGTGTAAGTGGAAGAGGCTTCTGCCAACAATGCCCCCTCATTGCCCAAGCCATTTGAGCATATAGTAAACGCTATCCGCTTGAAGTCTGATAGCTCCTAACGCTACACTTCATTCATGCAGTGGGAAAATACCACAGATGTTAATCAGCGATCAAATCAACACGGGTCCTGACCAGTCTAATATGAATGAAGTGTCTAATATGCTGTTGATTTGATGTCCACAGCCCGTGATCTTGTTTATACTCCTTTCTAAAAGTTAAGAGTCAAATAATTGGTGTAGCAGACGTACAAGTATAAAATCTTACATTGATTGTGGTATATGACTCATTAGAGGTGACTTACTGTGAATTTACTGTAGTTGCAGTTAAGTTGCAGATCTCTAACCTTTTTCAAGAGTGAATCAAAATGATGTTGTGAAATCTCTCATTTCATAACAGTAAATAGCAGTTTTTAAGGCAGTGTTAATGTGTCACACAATGCAATGGACTTGTAAACTAATTCTGGTTCAAAACCTTGTAAGTTAAAAATGTGTCAAATGTAACAAAAGAGAGGGAGAGAGAGAGGAATATTTTTAATATGGATATTTATTTGATAATTTTTTTACTAACATTCAGGAATGTACATATAGGCCTGTATATGTATATGGGTGGAAGGATTTTTATTATATTTCTAAAATTGTTACATTCTGTTTCTTTTTTAATATTCACTGTTCATTATTTTACAAAAAAATAAAATCCAGCACATCTGATCATTTTGAGACAACAAGAACCTATTGACCTATTAATGAGCTTTAAATCCATTATCTGTTGAAGCATGTAGCAGACTGTGAACCGTGAGATCCTTGCATGACACTGTTTGTGATATTAGCATGTGAATGGTGATGTGTATTTCAGTTTGGATTAGTCTGTTACTATCGTTATTTTGGGTAAACATGCTGTGAGCCACATGCCTTAACCCACAAAGCCTGTTTTGCCCCTCAAAGCAGTACGAACAACAAGTGATATCCTCATTTGTTCACTGATGTATTTTTTTGGCTCGTATGTTTTCCAAATTTGAATGACATTTACCGTTAGCGGTGAATCAGCTGGGTAGTTCTACAGTAATGCTCACAGAGCCAGTTGATCTTGCTCTGCCACTTAACGGAGTTTACATTTAACGGTGGCCCAACAACGTTTTTTTCCCACAATTAAGATACACACGCGGTGATGCAATTTCAAGGATTAAGAGTCAGTTGTTTACTTGTTTGCCACACCTTTTCACAAGTAAGGGAATCGGTGACTGGCAATGACTGTGTGAGCACCCTGCAGCGATGTCATATATCATATCTGAAGTCACAAGGGCATGTGTTCATCTTTTCACAGGACAGCCCAATCTGAGAAGTGAAGACAGATTTCGCCACATGACAAGCGAAAGGGTGCGGATGCGCCCTGCACATCCCATGAAGCACAAACACAGTTCAGAGAGAGGACGCACACTTGAAGAGAGGTAATGGACCATGTACCATCCGACATGGAACCAATACCCAGTAGAATAATATGGAACAAGCAGAATTTTTTGCTAATTCTTTTTTCTGTTTCAGAAGAGAGAGGGCCCTCAGCAAGAGCCTGGCCAACAGAGCCCGCAGATCTTCTGGGTTCAGTATTCCTGAAAGCCCCACATCCACATGGAGCCCAACAGCCAGCCCCACTCACCTGATCCCCAGCCCAGTGTACTCCACCCCAGTCATGGACGAGCCTCTGGCTCTAATCAAAAAACCACGCTCAGAACCAGAGAAAACAGAGAGCCTAAATAAAACCACAACTGTCAGACAAATACAGGTGATTACTACTACTTTTAAATCAACTGAGCTTATGGCATCCTTTAAATTAAAATACAATGCTCATTAATCATCCAACTTTGAACACTGCAGCAGGAACACTGTTTGGCTAATGTCTGGAAATATTCAGCCAAACAGTGTCCTTGCTGCAGTGTTCAAAGTTGGATGATAATACATAATTAAAAGACCAATTTGTGGCTGTTCCATCCTCAGCAATATGTGCTGACTGAACACCTTCGGTGTATTATACCAACCTCTTCTTAGAGTCTATCCTGAGGCCACTGCAGTCTTCATCCTCACTCACTATCTATGAGACACAACAGAATGCAGAAAGGCACTTTTGTGTTCCTGAGAGAGTGGCTCTTTAGAGTGCGGACAGGCCTCTGCCTGTCTCAGATATGCAATCCAGCCGGATTCAGGGAGAAAATGTGAGCAATGGGTGGAGGAATGTTGTCAACAAGTCTCAACACACCAGTGCTGTTGTTGACCTGCTAGTAGCATCAGGGCTAAGAGTGAAATAGTCTAGAACCACAAACATAACTGACCATCTTGTCCTGTCAGTTTCCTATTTTCCATCAGTTTTATTCATTAGCCATTCCAAAACTGCATTATAGATGGATGTATGGATGGGGGGAAAAAAGTACTGTGACAAAGATTTGCTGACCTTTGTTGTCTTTTTCAGATACGGCCTTCTGTCATCACCTGTGTTTCCTCTGCAACAAGGTCAACAAAAAAAGACTGCTGCAATCACCCCACTGGTAAGTAAAATGCTTCAAAAGCGCTTGGATCTCCTCCTTTAACATGTCTGTGCAGATCAGAACGAATAGTTTTTGAACATCATCATCTGAATCTGTCTCTCTACAGTTGTTACCCAGCACAGTTATGACCACGTTGAAGAGCATTTCCAGAGGAGCCTCGGGATGAACTACCACAGAGCCGCCTCCATCAGCGTGTCTGTAGATGACCACTTTGCCAAAGCACTGGGAGATAAATGGCTCCAGCTCAAAGCTTCATCCTCCTCCTGCCATTCATCCTCTTCCTCGTCTTCTTCATCTCCACCCAGCAGTCCGACCTTCATCCACTCGCCCGGCTACAGCCAGAGTCCCAAAAGAGCTCGCAAAGATTCAGTCAGTCCTACCACGACCACACCAAACCTATGGTCTGATAAATGAAGAAGAGAGCAGAATTAGATGTAGATATGCCCAAATGGACTCAAGATGCATGTGTAGGCCCATGTATTTCTGCTGTAAAAAGCCAAAGGGAGATCAATTGATGTATTGTAAAAGTTGTCATGAGCACATGAGGAATTGTTAAAAGGGAGATTTTCAAAGTCTGACCTTTTTCGGATCATTTCATGGTAGCTAAGCATTGTTGGAGGTGGCTTTTGTCATTGGTTTTGTGGGTGCCACTGGTTTTTATGTGTTGACTGTGATTGCACTGATTATTACTAGTTACATTTCATCGTCTGTTGTAAGCTTTCCTCTGATAATACGTGCATATTTATATTAGGCAGTGTACCAGGATCTTGTAACCTAAAAGGAGCACTGAGCAAAACAGACCAAAAATTACTAGGTCGGAAAGTTTCATGTTTTAATTGAAAACAAATGCTTGAAAAATGAAAAAGATGAGGGTAAATGTTTTGCATCTCTGTATGGGCTACTGCTGTTCATTTCAATCCCTGTGTAAATTTCAAGCTTTTATACTATTGTACATATATGTAATAAACACTTTTTTTTTATGAATAAGTTGTATTTTTTTTAAACAAACACTTTGGATAAAATTGGATAAAAATCTAAATATATTAGTAAAAATATTTACAGTGCATGTCTTGTTGTGAACAAATAATCTGGATACATGTTCAAACGTGGGAAGCAAGGACACAAAATGTGATGTTTTTTCACAAAATATTTTGAATAAAAATTGATAATAAGAAATATCTCTTGAGCACCAGATCAGTATATTAGAATGATTTCTGAAGGATTATGTGTCACTGAATACCGGAGTTATGATGCTGAAAATTCAGCTTTGTGTCACAAGATTAAATGTCTTTTTCAAAGTGTTTGCAAATATATTTCTCATTATAATAATTCACAGTATTACAGATATTTCTGTATTTTCGATCAAATAAATGCAGTCTTCTTTCAAAAGCATTAACAGTAGCCTGCATTTTAACAGTAAGCTATTCCTACGTGCGTTATATATTTGTCTTTCTAATCTCTCATCAAACTTGTAGTAATAACTTGCTCTGCCACTTTTAATAATCAAATGAATTCATGATGGATAAACTGCTGTTTCATTACCTTTCAATTGTCTTTCACATATTGATTTGTTTCACTCTGTCAAACATCACCTTTCATGCTAAATGGTCTTAGACTTGTAAGGGTCATACAATAGTTTATTTTTTTCTTAATCAAAAATCAATAGATGAGATGTTGTATGTTTATGTAAGTGATGGTTATGGGAAGGTAAAATTAGTCAAAACACCCATGTCATCTTTTCAGAGGCCAGATTCAAGCACTGATATGTAAGCTTACCTTGCCAGCAGCTAAATCACAAATAGATTTGACCTTCTTAGATTGTTTATGATAAATAGGAAACAGTTGGAAAACAACTTGCCTGATAAAAAAAAAAAAAATCAACTGCCAGTTAGTTCAGATGCAAAACTTCTCAATCACAAGATCAGGTTCAAGACGCTGAGAAACAGGTTTGAATGCAGATTTGCTGGCACAAAAGCACAGTAAAAGCCATTGAACAGGGTTCAAAGAAGTCTTGTTGCCAAAAGCCCTGCCTTCTATACTCTGTTGCAGGCTTGACTGGCCTCATACAGGGGAGAGTCTAGTGTTTCTCAGAGAACAAAATGTGACTCATACTCAGTGGCTTATTTCTCAAGGTGTTGCAGTAACATGATGTCCTTGAGGAATGTGGCCACCTCAAGGCAGCTTTAAGTCACATGAAAGGTTAGTATAGATGACATAATTGTCTAGCAGAGCAGAACCGTATACAAAATATAACCATCAAGATTAACAATACTATTAACATTATGCTAGTTTGTTTTTATTGTATTTGCATACTTTTATGGCATCTATGTGCACATAACAGTTGTTACATTTAGAATGTATGTGTAAAAAATAAAATAAAATTAGTTCCCATTCACATGCATGCACCTTAGTGTACCTAACAATGAGCATTATGTGTGTTACAGTATTTGTTAAACATTATTTATTAACTGTTCATTGTTAAATCATTTTACAAAAGGTTCATTAAATAGTATTAACGGATACAACTTTTTATTTTAAAAATGTATTAGTAAATGTTAAATTATCTATTTACTATGTTTATGTATCCTTTAGCATCCGTCTCAGGTGTCTCTCCTACAATCCATCATGATAAATAAAAATAGAAACCTAAAAAACCTGACAGAGAGACAACTGTTGACAGACAGTAAGATGATACTGAAAATTTGAAAATTCTTGCAATTAATGCATATTTTTGGACAGGTTGATGAAAACTGTTGGAATTCATATTGAAATCTTTGATTTTTTTTTTTTGCAGATTTCTGAGCATAATGTGAGATATTGTTGTTAATATATGAAGTGTGCCATGAGTCATAGTAGAAATTAGCTTTTGAATGAGAATTATTCCTCTGTTTTGTGCCCCATGATTAACTCTTATTTGGGAAGTCGTGGCCTGGTGGTTAGAGAATCGGACTCCCAATCGAAGGGTTGTGGGTTCGAGTCCCGGGCCGGCAGGAATTGTGGGTGGGGGGAGTGCATGTACAGTTCTCTCACCACCCTCAATACCACGACTGAGGTGCCCTTGAGCAAGGCACCGAACCCCCAACTGCTCCCCGGGCGCCGCAGCATAAATGGCTGCCCACTGCTCCGGGTGTGTGCTCACAGTGTGTGTGTGTGTTCACTGCTCTGTGTGTGTGCATTTCGGATGGGTTAAATGCAGAGCACAAATTCTGAGTATGGGTCACCATACTTGGCCGAATGTCACTTCACTTATTGTGCATTACTCATCAACTCCAATAGAAGATTCATCTGTTAATTTTATTTAAGATGTGAATATTTGTCACTGTAGGTAGCATCATCAAGCCCTTTCTGCAACTGAAAGTCTAAACATGCATTTATGCAGTAATTTCCCCTCTGTTATCGTGCATGTCAGCTCTGCTGTAATTGAGCCCCATCCCTCAGGCTACATATACTGTGGCTTGTCGTGGGGTGTTCTTATAATTCTTCAAGTCAAGGAGGGGGGGCTGTCTGCTTGAGCCGCTCTGAATTCTGAATATCATCCTTCAACAATAATCATGCTTTGAATCAGCATTTAAAATGGATGAAAAGTTTTCATAAGGTTTTCAGAGGAGAAGCAGGTTTTTAAAAGGCCGCACCCTCCTATCCATGTCAAAGCATGTGTTGAAACAGATCCCTTCTGACATCAGTCATTGCCTTATATTTTATATTCATTTCAGGACTAGAGTGGTACCTTAAGGAAGTGTACTAAAAAAGCAAAAAAACTAACTCACATTTTCCAGTGCTCTGTGAAAAATAATTGTACACATAAGGTTAGTTCCAGTCATGGAATCTGATGGATCTTTTTTACATTTCTGAGGTTCCGGTTTACTCCGATTGCAAAAGAAAAAATACATTTTCCAAAAGAGGAAAAATAGAGAGAATAGGGTTGTCAAATGTTGAATCTATCCCAGCCATTGTATTAGAAACACCCTCACAACAGTGTTTAACTATTGTTAAGTTAATATTAAAAGTAAAAGTAATTTATTATAGTGTTGTAAATGTACATTAATCACACACACACACACACACCCTTTGCTAGATTTACAGTGTTAAAAAATATGCTATTTAAAATTAATATATACTTGTATTTTGGATTAAATGTCACACACATACTTCATAACTTCATAAATGCAAGTTTATTTATAAAACATGGTGTGTTGACTAAAGTAACATTATTTGCATAAAAAAGATTTTAAAAGTTTGTTAGCTCTACAAAATATTTGATCTTTTTAAAGTCTTGTCCTGGAACTATTTATTCACTTATTTATGTGGATTAGTATCTGTATTTTTCAATTAATCTTTTTGCAGGTAACCTGGATATACATCAGCTGGCTACAAGTGACTCTCTACATGACCGAATCATTGAATCATTCATTCAAGCACACTGATTCACTCAGGAACACCAGTAGATGATGTGTTTTGTTGCTTGGATACTATAGAAAATTCTGTTGTGGCTTCGACTGAAACGGTTTTAGATGGTGGATTGTAAGTATTGTGTCTAAAATGTCAGTTACACAATATTAACTTCTTGTTTATTGAACTGCTGTATAAAACAATATAACACTCGCACACTGTATATGTTTATATATACATACTGACTCTACAATTACACTTTTTCTCGTGTGATATGGATATTCTTTTTTCAATTGTGTAGACACTTAGATATATTTAATAATCACACCAAAACATACTAGTGATATTTAAACTTGCGAGTTAAAAAAATTTCACTTAAAGCAAGTCCTCGGTTGTTTTTATTTATTTGTATGGACTTTGGAGAGAAAGTTGCTAGTCAAAGCCTTCTGATTGAAGCAGACTCTATCTTTATGTGTTGTGCAGCACTCCCTGCATTATTCCAGTAGTTAAGTGGTCATGCTTTTGAGTCACTTCCGTAGGATTACAGTTCAAAAAGACATTCAACCAAACCTTCACATTCTCGCCTTTACAGGTCTGACAGACAGGTAAGTCAGCACCAGCACAGTCTGTGACACATCAACTGTCTGCACCTCTTCTCTTCTCCCTGCTCCTCAGGCTTGGCTGCGTTACCAGGGAGGCCAGGCAACATATGTGTGATTAATTCACTTAAGGAAAATGTCTGTGGACTAGTCATTTTACTGTTTTCTTTTTTCACATCACTCTTCGCCTTTTCTTTAAGGGAGGTACAAGCCAAGCTTGTAGTCAGGGATTTTTTGGGGGGATTTGAAAGCGTACCATACAGGCCACAGCAAGCCTTTCAGGTCACACACACACACAACATATGCACAAATACACACGCAGACATTCCTCGCTTCTGAGAAAATTGCTTTGAGTGATCCTACCGATCCTGTTTGGCAAGGGAATGGAGGGAGGGTAGGGGTGGATGAAGGAACGACAGATGGAGGAAAAAATGAGGAGAGATGTACTGATAGACAGCATGTTCCTTGTGAACTGCTTTAAGGGGTTTATTTGCAGGTTGAATCAGGTTTTTTAACTGTTACGGTTCAGTTTTGTTTTACCATGGAAATGGTCTCTATATGCTGTTAGTTATTTTGAGAATCTAATGAGGCACCATTTTACTGTGATTTGTAAAGTATGTGCATGTTATCATTAGAATAAGTGTTTATTAATTAGGAAATTACATAGATAAATACATGGAATAAAGTTCAGAGAGCATATAAAAGCCTGACAGAGAAATCAGGATATAAAGTTTGAAAACAGATTAGCTATAGGTCTAATATTGTACCCTAAGACTAAAGTAATGCATTTATGCAAATATCAGTGCAGGTAGTTGCATAGGAATTATATAATTCATTAAGAACGTAGAAAATAAAAGTGTAGTTTTTCTTCTAGTCTTTGATTTTCTCCTTTGTTATTAATGCACAATAAATTGTTTGATGATGAAAGAGTGCGGTCTTAATTAAAAATAAAGCATGAACAGATACAGGTTTCTTATTCTATCATGTTGGGGACTTTCCATTGAAATGTATTGTTTTTATACTGAACTAATGATATTTCTACACCTAACCTTCTAAACATTCTTGAATATTTCGATTTTCATGATCTTGTTAAAGCATTTCCTCATAGGGACTGCTGATCCCCACAACGTAGGTGATTTATTTTACTGACCTTATCCTTATATGCCTTATTTTACTGTTTCACCTCTATTTTAAAAATAGCACTGGGAGTACTGTAGAGTCAAAGAAGCAGAGGTAAAAGAATTAGTAATGAATTTGTGTTTTACTGGCATCTAGTGGCAAGGTATTTGTATTGCACAGCTTTTCAGTGTAGTCGCCTAAAGATGAAATCATATACTGATCAGACATAAACAGTTGGGAATTTCAAGTGAGTGGCATTATGGTTAAAGATCTGGTATGGTAACCGAAAGGTTAGTGGTTCAATCCCAACAAATAATAATTTTTAGCCTATATATGGCAATGCAATGGCTGCAAAAAAAGTAAGCTAAAACTGATAATTAGTCATTATAAGCAATAAGTAAATGTCTGTCATCAGTAAATTGATATGAGCCTATTGTGACTCACGATTTAGTTAATAAACTGTCACTTGCTTTTTGCAGAACCAAGAGTAAAGCCTTTCATAAAACAGCTGATGGTGGTAAATATCCAATAATCTGTTGCAAGAATGCTTTGGTACATTGGTAACAAACTGAGCCTACTTGTATTTTAAATCAATATAGTTTCATGTTTTTTATAATTCCAGTCCTCCAACTGTGAAAATATTACTGACAGGAATGGCTTGAATGCATGTTTGAAAAGGTTTCTGAAAAGATTTGTTGATGGGAGATGTTGGCAGGAGAGACTCTGGGAATGGGTTTGCTTTGCCTCAGGCAAGCACTAACATGCTCCCGGCTTATGATTGAAAACCAGTGTGAACTATTGTTAAAATAGACTTGTTTATGTGCGGGAAAGATTCTGCCCTACTGTACTTTTCACTGTTATTGTCATATCCTAATGAAATGAAGTCAAAGCAATACTGGCTGTTTCGGTCTTTCATAATGGAGCGTCTGCAGATTCATGTTTAACAAGATGTCTAAAGAACATGAAATACAACTAACACTATCTATTTAGTTGTCACTGTGAAATGAAAAAGCCTGAACGATTATATTGAACAGCACCAAGCACATAAATAAATGAAACCTCCCTCTTAGGTAACCTATCATTGTACCCTATAATGCAAAGATTTATTTAGATGGACGCCAATGTGTTCTTGTCTTTGTGTTTATAGTTCAGGCCTCCCACAGCTCTTCACATGTCATTATCTGTTATTTCATAAGTGATGTTTTCAGTAGAGGCGGAAAGTATTTCAAAATAATCTTTTATTTACCCTTTCACATAACATTTCTCTTTCGTTTTTAGCTACCCATTGTTCATTTTATTTGTATAATTACAGTAACGGGCTTTGTAAAATTGCATGTAATTGGTGGTTATTTTGGGTGTGGTTTTTGTTCAGTCAGTGTATCAGTGTTGTTTTGGGCAGTTGCATTGTGTCAATAATCAGGCTTTTTGTGTCACATTCAAACCTATAGTACAACAGCCTAATCACTTTGCATCCGTATTTCATTGACACACAATAAAATTATAAATGGGCATAATATTGTAAATGAAACAAGCAATTTATCTTAAGCAATTTGTCCCCAGCAGTCAGAAAAGTGTTGTAATGATTATTGATGATTTTAAAAGATTGGTAAAGGCCACTGCAGAAATACTGTTAATTATGTTAGTTATATATATATATATATATATATTCAATTTATTATAATATTTTATTTTATTTTATATTTTATTATAATGTTTTTATAATATTTGTATTATTATATTTTAAAATACTTATTTCTAAAGTAAAAAAGAATATATTATGCTTTATATTTTATTACATTAAATACATCCATGTGTAAAAATGTAAAAAATAAATAAATAAATAAAAACTTAAATTAAGAGATACATGAGACCTTAGAGTTTTACCAGACATATTTTGGTAAATGTTTCAGTCTGTGATTTGACACTGAACTGCAAACCTGTATCATTGTATTTACATAGAGGTTCTCTAAAACACCATCTTTAAAAATCGTAATCAATGGTTTAAAAAATTATTGTAAACAGTTTACAGTACATTATCATTAGTGCATTTATTTCTTTAGGACATCTGTTATTATGCTTGAATTATTATGCAACAAATTCTAAACAGGTTTTCTCTCAGATGCTCTCAAATTTTCATCCTACCATCATGCATTTCGTATATAGTGCCTCCCATTCGATGTTTGTTTATGTTTTATATAATAAATTTACATTATATATATATATATTCTTTTACCTTTTACAAGCAATTTGCTATCATGATTCACTGAGCTGCACGTTTATTTCTAAAGCACAGTGGTTTACATATAGTGGCACATTCTTCTGCATTTTTATCCAGTGACCAATATATCAATTTTATGTGTGATTGGGATTGGTGCAGAGCAGACTGGGCTTCAGAGATCTGTGTCACCCAGTTCAGCAGCATTCAATGGAGCAGGAAGAAAACAGCCTATTTCAGCGTCTTCCTGCTCTGCATCAGACTGCTAACCTATTAGTGGAGCAGCTGAGCAGCCTGCTGACACATGTGGGTGAAACGCGCAACAAAACCAGACTATTTAGTCTGAAGATTCCTTTCCTGTTTTCCTACACTTCGAGTTTAAATACAGGTTTAAGCGTGCGGTTTGGGGGAAAACAGAGCTGCCACCGTGTGCCTGAGAGGATGAAAATCACTTTTCATTTTACTGTTTGTTCCCAGAGAGAGTTAAAATGAGAACGTTATCTGTTTTGTAAAACCAGAGCCAAATATTATGTTTGAAAACTGCTTCAGAGGAGTAAGTTCAGAATGTCAAGGCTGATTTCACAAGACTAACTCCCAGGTTAAATGTTAAGCAACATCAGCCAGTCTCTGAATTAAAAGGAAAAGTAAAAAACCTGCCATTTCAGACAAATACAACAGCAGGCTCATTTCATTTTGGTCTGGCCTTGATCCAGAACCTTCTGTATTTCACATGGAGCTGCCTGTGGTCTCGACTGAGGTCAGAGTATGTGTGGAAACAAAAAAGTCCTGTAGGAAAATTCCTCACTATCCTGTGATTGAACCAACATGAAATGCAAAGATGACATGATGCTTTTATATATTTATACAGTATTGTTCAAATGTTTGGGGTTTGTTACAAAAAATAATATGCTTACAATAAGATCAACAAATGCTGTTTTTTTTACATTCTATTAATCAATGGATACTGGAAAGTAATATTATGTATGTGAATATTTCGACATTGATAGTAATAATAAATTTTTCTTGAGTAGCAAATTAGCATATTAAACATTTTGAGCAGTAGTTTTGTCTTTATGATAGCCTGAACACTTATATCGCTAGAAAGATAGCTTAAATTTAAACAAAATAAATCAATACAATACCTCTAGTCATCTTAAACATTTTAGTAGCAGAAATGATGTCCTCAGGGTCAGCATCATCATATCTGCAGTCTATGTCTGTAAGCCTTTAATAGGCAGTGCTGGGTAGTAACTGATTACATGTCATCTGAATTACGTAGTCAGATTACAAAAATTAAGAATTTGTAATTAGATTATATTACATTTGATCATACCTCTAATCAACTCTAGTAACCCAGGTATAAAATAGTTCACTTATATTTTTTTTACATTAACATTTAGTCATTTTTTAAAATAATGATTGTTGTCATTTTAAAAATATTTATCTTAATTTTACATCTTTTGTCAAATACATTTTTTTTCACTCATCAAATAATTTAATAATAATAGTTTCCAGGATTAATTATATGCATTTAATAAACAAACTTTAAAAATAAATAAATAGCTTTTCATTAAACTAAAACCCGCTGCAGTTCCTTCACAAACCCCAGTTTGAGAAACCTTGATTTAAATTATGTTTAATGCACTTCATGTTGTAACTAACAAAAAAATATAATATATTTTCTTTCTTTTTATATTTTTATATAAATATGGTACATGATTATCCTATTTAAATCATTGTGATAAATGATTTAAATCACAAGTAATCTAAAAGTAATCAAAAATAGTCCTATTACATAAAATGTGTAATGTAATGAATTATATTACAAAAAAAAAAAATTGTCAAGTGATTTGGAATCAGTAATAGACTAGCTGTAAGTCTACCCAGCACTAATAGCCATAATTTAATTAAGATGCTTCACCCTTTTATATTTTCCCCTGGTTTGTCACATTTAAATTATGTTTCAAAAGAGACATTAACCAGTTTTAAGTACTGCGATAAAGATTATTACATCTTTAAGAAGGACAGTCATAAGTGATGTGTAGATGGGTCACAGACTTGCAAATAATCTTTATGACATTATGCATTGAAAGTCCCTCAGTCCAGGCCCCCCAGTCTACCCAAATGGGGTTCAAACTTTGATCCAAAAATATATTTTCTTACTCGAGCTGAGAAGGCATTTCACATATGAAACAAATCATCCATCACTTTAAAATGGTAAATAATTATATGAAGAAAGATGTCAGGAGTCCAGTGTCCATCATAGCATTTCGGTCCTGGCAAAGTTGCTGACGGATATGTGTCATGGAAAAAAAAAGGATGTTCATTAGTGACTGATAATGGAAACAGACATGTTCATAAGTGTTGAACTAATAACTGATTAGAGATTGGTAACTGTGTTACCACTATTTATCATAAAAAGGAGGGCATGTTAATAACAACAATTAGGTGTAATATACAGGGCCGTCGCATGTGGGGTGAAAGGTGGTGACGACAATAGGGGCCCACGGCCGAGGGGGGGCCCCCAGCGATCTCAACCGTCTGGCTGAGGCTATCCTAAAAAGACGATCAGGACAGTTGACAGGGCCACTGCTGCGTGTCGTCACGAAAGCTTATAATTTTCATGTGTTTTTAAACCTGACCACTTTCCAGTTTAAACATTCAAAAGAGTTTAAATCATTCAAACACAAGACGCAGAAAATCTCAGCTCTCGCGTTGTGTTCGGTGCGCACGCATCTCACAGTCGCAGAGCCGCATCTCACAGACAGCGACACTAAACCGAGCCCTCCTTTGCGAAGTTCTCCTCGAACTTCCTCCTGCACCTGAACGAACAAACACAAATCGCAGTTTAAACAAACAGAAAAGAATGTGAAAAAGCAAATTTCAGCACCACGTTGTTCTGGGGCCTCATTTATAAACGTTGCGTACGCACAAAAGAAGGCGTACGCCACTCTCTACGCAATAATTGATATTTATAAAAAGCAAACTTGACGGGAAAATGTGCGGTCCTTCACGCAAGCTCTGACCCAGGCGTACGCACAAAAACGGGTGAAATGAGAAATGGCGACACCGTCGGCAGATGGAAGAAACACGTGAAAGTGAAAGTGAAAGTGAAAATGACAATACTGCCTCTCATAAATAACATGAAGACTTCACAAAGCAAGTCTTACAATTAACAGCCTACACGAACACCCGTTTGATTGATCAGCAGTGAACTAAACAAAAAAAATCAAACGAAAATTACAACATAAATTCAAATGTACACATATTTGCAAAAAGAAAAGTGAAATATGTTCTTCAATAATATTGGCATGTTGTGCAATTCATCCTCATAAATAATATAGTTAACAGAACGAAATAATGTACAAAACTGATATTCTCGTCAATGTGTCCGTCTGGCAGAGCAGATATAGATGCAATTAGATAGACAGATAGATAGATAATTAAGGAGATATATAGATAGATAAATAAATAGATAGATGTATTAATTGTCCACTGGGGAAAGTTGTTTTCATAGTAAAAAATTTCTTCTTAAGCTACGGAATTATGGTATTCATGCATATGCCTTTAGTTTGTTTTATTTTTGATAAAACAATGTATGGCGTATGTCTCAACCATTCAGAAAGCAACAAGAAATTACATTTGCGCTGAACAATTTCCCATTTCCACGTCGATTATTACCGACATCTGTAGCTTGTCAGATGCAAGAGGGGTCAGCTCCGGTGTCCCCTTTCCCCCACCCGTAGCAGACACACTCTGGCGATGGAGCGCTAGACGTTTTTTTGCCTCGACTTTGATGTCCAACCATTTCTTTTTTATTTCGGCCACGGTCCGAGGTTGTGAGGCTACAGCATTTACGGCGTCTGCCACCGTTTGACACTCAAGTGCCTTTTTGGCATTAGTAATGCCCACACTGTGCCCTCCAAACAACATTTTTCTACTCTTTTCCACCTCGCCAACGATAACTTCTACTTCACATTGAGTGAAGTTACGTTTTTTTGATTTCCTCTCTGTGTTTGCCATGATTTCGCAATAAATGAATATTAACTTGTGGGCGTTTCACGGACTATTTATGGGCAACTATGGGCGTGTCATGAAGCCGCAAAAGCTGCGCTACATTTAGAATTGATTGTGATTTATTAAGGGAAAAATGCGTAGGATGTGCGTGCGCACGGTTTTATAAATCCGAATATTTCTGTGCGTACGCACGTCCTATGTTTCATCCGTACACTTCTGACGCAAATCCTACGCAAAGTTTTATAAATGAGGCCCCTGGTGTTCAGGGCTCAAGCAGAGAGAGGCATCTCAAAACAATTTTTTAACACAGAATTTGCCTCTTTTTTACTCCGACAAAAACATATAAAATATGTCAAAATACCCGTCTTGGAAAGTATGTTCGAAAAAACTGTCGGTTATGTCTTAAGTGAAAGTAAACAGTTGAGAAAATTATGGGATGTGTATTATATTGGATGCTTCATCGTCTCTTAAAGTGACTGCACCTAATTTAGCTACTAGCTGCTGTAATGTTCATCCAATAAAATTAAAGAAATACTTTTTTTAAGTTTTAATAGTAGGTGCAGGACACTATAATTAATTTAGGTAAGAGAGTATAGCAAAATAAAGCGAGCTGTGACATATTATACCCTAAAAATCTTCATACATTGGACTACTAGTCAAATTGATAGAAAAAAAAAATGGGACCAAAAATTATTCAGACACTTGGACCTCACCATGTTTTGCTTACGTGTTTTTTTTTTTGTTGCCTGAATTGCTAATGCAACCTTTTCACACCACAAACTGATCAAAATTAAATTGCTTGGTAATTTTTCAAAGTATTGATAGTTGTGTAAATATTGTCATACTAACAGTTTTTGGTTGATAGTAATCCATTACATATCTTTCTATGAAAGTTATCTGACATTATCAAGATGAATTTGTTCTGACAGTTCAACTCTGAGTTCTTGTCATATTTTATTACAATTTTATAAACTAGAGCAAATAAACTGTGATAATGTAATAAAAGTTGAAGGTGTCTGAATACATTCTGGTTTGACTGTTAATTTAATTTTTACAGTGAAGACTATGCAGTGCTATTTTATATTAAATTATTTGTTTTCTGTACCTGGACACCTACAAACATGAAACAACCTAAACATTGTGCAATTAGCACAAATAAATAAATAGAATGAACATATAAATTAAACAATTTCAAACAGGGCCCACTGGTACAACCTGCACCGGGGCCCCGCTAACACCAGCTACGGCCCTGGTAATATATAAAGCAATGAAACTAATATTACATAATCATTCATCTTTATGGCCTTCTAAATGCTTTTGAGGTTTTTTTTTTATAACTTTTGATTTCCAGACCTGTTACAGGTGCATCTCAATAAATTAGAATGTTGTGGAAAAGTTCATTTGTTTCAGTAATTCAACTGAAATTGTGAAACTTGTTTATTAAAAAAAATCAGTACTCACAGACTGAAGTAGTTTAAGTCTTTGGTTCTTTTAACTGTGACGATTTTGGCTCACATTGAACAAAAACCCGCCAATTCACTATCTCAACAATTTAGAATATGGTGACATGCCAATCAGCTAATCAACTCCTCAAAACACCTGCAAAGGCTTCCTGAGCCTTCAAAATGGTCTCTCAGTTTGGTTCACTAGGCTACACAATCATGGGGAAGACTGCTGATCTGACAGTTGTCCAGAAGACAATCATTGACACCCTTCACAAGGAAGAGGAAAACACAAACATTCATTGTCAAAGAAGCTGGCTGTTCACAGAGTGCTGTATCCAAGCATGTTAACAGAAAGTTGAGTGGAAGGAAAAAGTTTAAAAGAAAAATAACCACAACCAACCGAGAAAACCGCAGCTTTATGAGGATTGTCAAGCAAAATCGATTCAAGTATTTGAGTGAACTTCACAAGGAGTGGACTGAGGCTGGGGTCAAGGCATCAAGAGCCACCACACACAGACGTGTAAAGGAATTTGCTGAACCAAAGACAACATCAGAGGCGTCTTACCTGGTCTAAGGAGAAGGAGAACTGGACTGTTGCCCAGTGCTCCAATGTCCTCTTTTCAGATGAGAGCAAGTTTTGTATTTCATTTGGAAACCAAGGTCCTAGAGTCTGGATTAAGGATGGAGAAGCTCATAGCCAAAGTTGCTTGAAGTCCAGTGTTAAGTTTCCAGTCTGTGATGATTTGGGGTGCACTGTCATCTGCTGGTGTTCGTCCATTGTGTTTTTTGAAAACCAAAGTCACCGCACCCGTTTACCAAGAAATTTTGAAGCACTTCATGCTTCCTTCTGCTGTCCAGCTTTTTGTATATGCTGATTTCATTTTCCAGCAGGATTCGGCACCTGCCCACACTGCCAAAAGCACCAAAAGTTGGTTAAATGATCATGGTGTTGGTGTGCTTGACTGGCCAGCAAACTCACCAGACCTGAACCCCATCGAGAATCTATGGGCTATTGTCAAGAGGAAAGTGCCAGAAACTGATCACCTCCATGCCATGCCGAATTGAGGCAGTGATTAAAGCAAAAGGAGCCCCTACCAAGTATTGAGAACATGTACAGTAAATGAACATACTTTACATGAGGCCAACAATTCACTAGAAATATATATTTTTTAATTGGTCTTATGAAGTATTCTAATTTGTTGATTTGGTGGGTTTTTGTTAAATGTGAGCCAAAATCATCACAATTAAAAGAACCACAGACTTAAACTACTTCTGAATTGTTGAAATAAGTGAACTTTTCCACAACATTCTAATTTACTGAGATGCACCTGTATATTAAGAGGTGTCTGTGAATGAGCTCCTGCAAAACCCAAAGTTATGTAATATTTATTTCACAGCCCATTACTGTAATATTATACGTAAGTATATGGTCATTTTTCATAAAGAAAACTAACACAAAGACATATATCTACATGGGGACACACATGACGTAATATTAACTGATTATTTGGTGCAAACATAACCATTAAAATTCTTTGCCTTTCACAGAAGTCTCATGATCCTCTGGAGGTGTGGTTCTCGTCACTCTCCCCTCCTTCTCTTGTAATTATATATAACAGACAGGACTGAGATACAGTTAGTAGAGTTGTGGAGTTAAAGGCTAAGAAAGCTTTCAGGGTCATATTTACCTTGTGTGTTTTACACAGGAACTGAGCGTTCGGTTATCAGTCATTTTATTGATAATACAATCGATCAAGCAGAAGTCATTCAACGCATTTGGTGAGTACTCTTTAGTTTCTTTTAGGTTTTATCCGACAGTTTGTGTTGGGTTGCAATAGGGTCCAGCACTATTTATTCAATGGTGTATTTTAACTTTAGGGCAAAGTTGATAGTATGTTTGTAATTTAATTAATCATTAATTTCTTTCATGTCTGCTCACAAGAGTCTGATTAACTGTATTATGTTGGTCTTGAGACTTTACTTAGAAATGCAGGCCATCAAATATCCATGTGTAATATCACTCAGACCTGAAAATTAACAAATTCTAATTATAGAGTATTCTTGTGCATGTAAATGTGGCAAGGAACCATCATAAAGCAGCAGGTATTCTGTGCAAAGTCAAAACATTTATATTGTTTTCAAAGAATAATAAGTAATTCAACAAGTCATTCATCTACTTCTCAAAGAAGCATGTGTTCAAGTGTTCATATGAAGTTTTTAATTTTTATATTCTGAGTCTCCCTTGATCCTATGATGTCTGAAGGCACTTATGTAATAGTCTGTGTTACAAAGTTGCCATCAAAATATCAAAAGTATTTCCAGGCACATAATCAAATAGCATGCTTAATGAAGCATTATTAAGCCTCTTTTTTTCCTAATGAATATGGCACTTTGTTTCGGAAATTCCTACTTGACTACTTACACTGGCACGCAGTAGAGCTTAATGACTCCTCAAAAGTTTTTTTGAAAACCATCATTATTTTTATGGTAAATAAATAATATGCTGTTCTACCAGATTTAAAATTAAAATCATCAGCACTTTGTTTAGTACCACATTGTCATTGTTGGTTAACCACACTAGCCACATGATTAAGGTTGAACTACTACATAATAATAAGATGTTGCTGCTAATGTAAATGTTATAATTATCATATATCTGTATCATAGATCTGTACCATCCCTCTCTCAAAAATATCTAAATCAAGGCATATAAAAGCAGTGTGGTTTACTTTAATTGTGTGTTTCTGTTTTGTGCTTTTTTTATAGTCAGATCTTAAAGTCTCTAATTCATCCAAATGTCTCTTTCTTTTCCAGAATGTACCGTCGATCACTCCTAATATCCAATCCACAATGGATGTCTTTGTCTGTGAAGCCACCCAAAGCCAATGCAAAGACTTTACCCTTATTAGCTAACAGTTTCTTTTTACTTCCTGCTACTGTCTTTTTTTTTTTGTAGAGATAGACAAGGTGTAGACTGTTAGATTTTTAACTTGTCTTCTAATTACTTTGGATATTTATTTATTTATTAAGAAGAAATACCACAATAATCCAACCCAGTTTGATTCACAATAGACCAGAAGTGCAGTTACTCTCCAGCAATGGAATCCACTACACTAGCATCCCTAGCAACTGTTACAATGCTAACAGCTGCCTCACAGACAGACATGTCTGGTGTCCTCTGGCTGCTGGTGCTGGGCTTCGTCATCGCTTTTATCCTGGCGTTCTCTGTGGGCGCCAACGATGTAGCCAATTCCTTTGGTACAGCAGTGGGTTCTGGGGTGGTGACTCTGCGCCAGGCCTGCATCCTGGCCACCATCTTTGAGACAGTGGGTGCCATACTTTTGGGGGCCAAAGTCAGTGAGACTATCCGTTCGGGTATCATCGATGTTCACATGTACAACGGCTCAGAGGCTGTGCTGATGGCTGGCTCCATTAGCGCCATGTTTGGTGAGTACATACTTCATTTAAACTGATAGTTCACCCAAAAAATAATTTTCTTCTTGTTGTTCCAAACTAGTATGACTTTATTTCTTCGATGGACCACAAGAGAAGATATTTTTGCAACCAATGGGTTGTTTTAGATCCCCTTGGCTTCCATTGCTATCTTTCTCCTTCAAATCCTCCTTTCACTCAAAGCCAGTACATATTTGAACACATCCAAAATGTCCATCATAGTCCCACAGGCGATTGCGATTCAGCAGAATCCAGTAAATTGCGAGCATGTCACCTAGGTGGAACTCTATCAGGTTATCGTGACTTGTGATGGTCAAGTCGAAAGCTTAAAGTATGTTTGTTCGTTTCCCGTTACAGGATCTGCTGTTTGGCAGCTTGTAGCTTCGTTCTTGAAACTCCCCATCTCTGGGACACACTGCATTGTGGGTGCCACAATCGGCTTTTCCATGGTTGCTAGAGGTCATCAGGGGGTCAAATGGCTGGAATTGCTTCGCATTGGTATGTGAAACTGAGTATTTTTGAGAATTTGCATAAGTGTGCTTAGTCAGATTATATTTTTTCCTGAAGAATGAGTCAGTTAATGGAAAGAGAATATTTTCCCATGTGACCCCAGAAATAGTAAGCGGAAAGACCAACAGCATGATTTAATGCAGATTTCTTAGTTTTATTATAATTTTTTTCACATGAGATCTATTTATAGTACAGAACATTTTGGACTATACAGACAGAAAAGATAGTCACATGCTTACCCTTGGTCACTTGTTGGGTGTTTGTTGACACTCGGCGTGCAGCCCTGAGAAATTTAGGGCCGTACAGTTTTAAGATAAGAGAGAAGAACATCACTGTTTACATATTACATTATAATTATTTGTCTAACCTGTTGATGTATGTGTTGCAGTTACTTCTTGGTTTCTTTCACCTCTTCTCTCTGGAATCATGTCTGCTATTCTCTTCTACTTTGTTCGCAAGTTCATCTTGAATAAGGTAAAAAGCAAATCTGAGCTTACCTGTAACATAATGTACCAGTGTCTGTTTTGGTACTTTTTAATCTCTTGTTGCTGTCAATAAAGAAAAAACTTGTGCTTTTTACCATGTGCTAAATGGCAATATTTCCATATGCTCCAGGAGGATCCAGTGCCCAATGGTTTAAGAGCATTACCAGTTTTCTATGCTGTTACTATGGGAATCAATCTATTCTCCATCATGTTTACTGGAGCACCAAGTAAGCATTT
Source organism: Carassius carassius (assembly GCF_963082965.1). Classification (NCBI taxonomy): domain Eukaryota; kingdom Metazoa; phylum Chordata; class Actinopteri; order Cypriniformes; family Cyprinidae; genus Carassius; species Carassius carassius. The sequence continues at coordinate 16,038,213 of NC_081775.1, forward strand.
TTCTTCTCTAAGTAATTTAATAATTTTTAAAAAAATATTTAGATCAGTATTTTCTTTATATATGAATATTTATTAATTGATTTTTTTCTATGTCTCTAAATATAACTAAAAGGAGGTTTAGCTTTTTGAGAAATATTTGGTTCCCAAATTCTAATCACATGTCCTGTCATGATCACATGTATAGATACAGGAACCGTCCCTTATTTATCATTAATTAACACACTGTTGATTTACTTTGATGTTCACAAACACATACAAAGTCTGGTGGATTAAGCAGTACTCAGTATTGCTAATGATTATAGCTATTTGAAAATGTGTAACTGTCTGCACAGTTTGTTGATGTAATAATAAAGTTATGAAATATATTTTTGGCCCAAGTCCAACAATCTGTACCCATTAGAGAACTTCAGTGGGATCATGATGTACTGAAGATAAAAAAAGCCACTGTGAACCAACAGTTGACCTAGAGTCAGAGTGTACCTAGAGTGTACTAATCAGTGGACCACAGGACCGCCCTCTTCCTGGTTATCTATTGAGCCATGCACATGACCATGTTCGATACCGTTGGTGCATCTGTTCTTTCAAAGGAACTGAAAATTAACTTAGCCATAAGTTATAATGATAAAAAGCAAATTTACACTGTATAGCCTCCCATTTCACCCTAATTTTAAACAGAAAATTGTATAACAGTTTGCCTCACTGTGGTGTTTTGTCAACACATTGCCTTTCAACAGACTTAATTCTGGAGGGACACGCAACATGCTATCATTGTCATGCTGTCACACTCGTCCACAAGTTACTTTATTTCATTAACAAATATTTGGTCCCCCATTTTAAAAAGATTATTTGTATTTCGGATTGAGTATTTACACAGTTTGCTTTTGAACCAAGTTTGAAATTAAGCTAATGCTAATTTGCAAATTAGAGAAACCCAAATTCTTTACAGGAGGATGGTAGGACTTTTCATTATGAGAATGTAGCATATTTAGAACTGTTTAGCACTAAAACGTGTTAAGTTTTCATCTCGTTCTTCTCTGTATTCTACAGTGTTGGGATTTGATAGGATACCATGGTGGGGTACTCTGCTGATCTCACTGGGCTGTGCCCTGCTTACTGCTGCGCTGGTCTGGTTCATTGTCTGTCCACAGTTAAAGAAGAAGATTAAAAGTAACTATTTATTTATATACCCTTTTTACATCAGTATTAATTTAAAAATTTAGTTCTTCGCAATGTAATTGAAACTTACATTATGAGTGCATACTGTACCATTCAAAAGTTTTATTCAGTAAAGATGCATTAAAGGTCCCGTTTTTCGTGCTTTTTTGAAGCTTTGATTGTGTTTACAGTGTGCAATATAACATGTGTTCATGTTTCCCGTGTAAATAAACTGTATTTTTCACACAGTTCACGTATCTGTATACCGCTGTTTTCACTGTCATAAAAACGGGCTGATGACTTCCTTGTTCTATAAAGTCCCTCCTTCAGAAATACGTAACGAGTTCTGATTGTGCCAGCGGTTCCTGTGTTGTGATTCGACAGCAGCTGAGCGCGCGCTGCCCTCCTGGAAACGTGATTGGTTTTGGACTTGTTTTGAGAAGCAAGTGGGCAGGAGCATGTGCTGGAGATGTACTTCTAATCACAGGAGCATTTTTACTGACGAGATGCGCATGAAAATCGCATTCGATTTTTTGCACAGCCCTAACATCTAGTTAACAAAGCTAAACAGCATTGCCCTTTGTGTAATAAGTTACAGAAACTGTTAAACGCACCAATTTAAATAATAAAATACACTTACAGGTTGTGGTCCATAAACAACGCCTTCTCCAGACAAAGAGGGAACTGCTCCATCTTTCAGGAATAATCTTTGTGCGAATTCGGCATTAAACTGATTGAGATTGCGAAAGCTGTCCTCAGCAAAATGTGCGACAAACACAAATGCAGTATTTATACTCTAACAACAACATTACACACTAACTAAAGTTTGAAACATGGTATCACAAATAACGGAACATCACAAAAAATTTTTAAACAATGTTTAGCAACATTGATAATGAAGTAGAAATGTTTCTTGGACACCAAATAAGCCCTTGCCCATGGCACAATGATGCAATAAATTATCTTTGTATGTTTCTAATAAACTAACACATTGATTTTGCATGCATTTGGATCTGTCCTGTTAATATACTTATTTCTGTAATTATTTCCATTTTTTTCAGGTCAGAATATTGCCGACACTAGTGGAACACAGTTGATTGAGAAGAAACCATGCTCAAACGGCCCCATGGCCCATCCTGCCCCACCTCGATGCTACACTCCTGTTCCACAGACACCCCCTGTTGACAGCAACAGGGTGGCCTTTGACATCGGAGGTTCAGCAGAAACTGACCTGGACAACAAAGATTTTGACACCAAAGATTTGGATTGCACTCATGGTCAGCCTCTTGAAATGATAAATACACAAAATTAACTGTATGTGTTCTAATGAACTGATTCTATTTTGTCTACATTACTAATTCTTTAATCTACAATTTTGGTCATCCATTGTAGCTTTAAATGGCAGTGCTGGAATTGCTGTCCCAGACTTGAGCGGAAGCCAGTTTCACACTGTACACAAAGATTCTGGAATCTACAAGGATCTACTTCACAAACTTCACCTGGCCAAGGTGGGCGAATGCATGGGAGAGACCGGAGACAAACCCATCCGCCGCAACAACAGTTATACTTCTTACACCATGGCCATCTACGGAATACATGGGTCGTTGAAGGAGGGTGAGGGAAGCTGGACTGGACTGGATGGAGAGAAAAGGCGCTCGCGGTATGACAGCTATAACAGTTACTGCACTGCAGTGGCTGATGGAGAAGTTGCTGCAGGAGACGAAGCTCTGGCAGTGGAGATGGGAGACGAGACCGTCAGAGAAGACTCACTGGAAGAGGAAATAGATGAGCTTGAGATAGACAAGCCAGAGGTGTCCATGCTCTTCCAGTTCCTGCAGATTCTCACTGCCTGCTTTGGATCGTTTGCGCATGGGGGAAATGACGTTAGGTATGAGAGACATAATAAACTTTTTTTTGTCCAAAATGTTTTTTAATAAAACTGAACTACAAGTAAATTTAAATGTCACCGCATTATAATATACAGTATGAAAAATGGATATTCATTTTGTGTCCACTAAAATGAGCACCAATGTAGCATTTTGCAGTTTCTTACCAACCCTTAAAGCATACACGGTAGTGTATATCTTGCATTTTTAACCTTTTTTCTAACCACATTGTTTTATAAAGACGACAGTGCTAGTCTATAACTGATAGCATTACCCATCATTCCTCTCTTATAGTAATGCGATTGGCCCTCTCGTTGCACTCTGGCTGATCTATGAAAGCGCTTCTGTAGCACCCACTGCTCCCACACCAATCTGGTTGCTCCTGTATGGAGGAGTGGGTATCTGTACAGGGCTCTGGATCTGGGGTCGGCGGGTCATACAAACAATGGGCAAAGACCTGACTCCCATCACTCCCTCCAGGTAACAAGCTGCTAATACCCTGACGTCTCGTACCTCCTCTAAGCAGAAACTGATAAGAGCGCTTATTTGTGGGATCAGGCTTTATAGTTCAGTTTTATCATCGTGGTTCTCATGAGGCTTAAGGGCCGGTTCCCACTTTCTTATCTCTGTTGACTGTACAGTGTAAACAAACGGTTTAACAACACTCCTTGTCTCATGGAAATTCCCTCAAGCACCACAGCAGTAAAGAAGATTTGTCTTGTCTTTAGTATTATGACATTTTGACAATGCTGCAGGACTTTTTCCATTTAAACAGTCCTTTGCTGTGTTAAAAGATGCTTATACAGCTTATTATAATCATCATGTCTGTCTCGCAGTGGATTTAGCATTGAGCTCGCCTCTGCTGTAACTGTGGTTGTCGCTTCCAACATCGGACTCCCAGTCAGCACCACTCATTGCAAGGTGGGTTACTTACTAGTAGCTACATTAATCCATACAGTTATAATTTGTAATAACAGATGTCCAGTTCTATTATCTTCTTTGTTTGTGTGTTTATGAACAGGTTGGATCAGTGGTGTCAGTTGGCTGGCTCCGCTCCAAGAAGGCCGTTGATTGGCATCTGTTCCGGAATATCTTTATCGCTTGGTTTGTTACAGTGCCAATTTCTGGTCTCATCAGTGCTGCTATTATGGCACTCTTCTATTATGTTATATTGCCTCTGACCTAATGTTTTATGTTAAACCATTTACTCCTTGTAAATACTTACACGTTTGGGCCTCAACTGTGGAATGCCCCTTCGTCTGGTCCCATCATATGTACTGTACATAGCAAATCAAAGACTGTGTATGTTTCCACATCACACTCTTACTCTGTGATTTTTGTACATGTTTAAGGTGCTTAATAGTGTTAGGAAATAATTGTGTAGCCATTAAATGTGTGAGATATTTAGTTTTTGGGCCTCACATATGTTTGTAAAGAAAAATATTGTTAGACTAGTCTAAAATTCTTCTGGCAATAAAAAAGGTATACTCTGAGCTGTAAGGCAGTATTTTTATTTATAAAACAATATATGTATACTTGCATGGCATTTGAAATAAATCTGCTATTTCTGCTGACATTTTCATTTTTATTTCCTGTAAATAACTTGACTTGTTTTTAATACAGTATTAAATTTAAAGGGTAATCCATGTTTGTTAAAGCAAGTGTATTTAAGAAAAGTATTCTGAGAAAAATAAAAGCATGTGGATATTGTGCCTTCCCAGACGTTTCACGTTTTTAGTACCTCGGACAGTTTTATAATACTGACTTTTTCAATAAAATCTGTTACAAACAATTCTAATGCATGGAGGAGCCTGCGAACCCGGATGCGGAAATACTGCGTTTTGAAACCGTCATGTGTGTTTAATATGCATGGTGCTGTTTCGGAGATAAAGAAAAGAGTTAACTTTTCAAAGTGTGTTATTAGTGTGGTGTGCATGTACTTTGTGCTATCGTGCACATCAAGCTAGTGTATGCATAACTAGGAACTAGCCGTCTGTTTCTCTGCTAGCACCGGTGTAGTAGTCGATTCGGTTCCCCTCTGGAATTCCTGTTTCCCCTCCGGTTGCCTGGTCCGTGTAATAAACCCAACCAAATAGTTAATCAAACATTTCCCCAAAGTAGCCTAAATTCCTAAACACTTAACTGACTTAAAGCAACTAGCACATTTTTTAAATGGGTGTATTCCTTCAATTGGACCTTTAGAACCTCATTGCAGGTTATTTGTTTAGATTTTAAATACAGCTATTTCAATAGATGGCAAACTTGATCACATCTCCTCAAAAAAACAATGTAAAGTTTAGAAGAAAAGTGGTTGCTGGACAAAAAGAGGCCAGACAATTTTTATTTTAGAATTAGAAAAAAGGAAGCTTGCCATTTCAGCTAGATTCTGGCCTGGAATGGGGATGGACGTTGATAAATGGTTAAAAAGGCTACTAAGTATTTTCATTTTCAACATTGCTGTGAGACAAACTGATAGAAGACACAAGGACCAACAATGTAAATGAGTACATTTATTTGACCATTACACAAAATAGCCTATGCTATTCTGATTAAATATAAAGCAGTTGTGTACTGCATTACTTTATTTCACAGGTTTGGGGCAACAAAGATCATTCTTTCTGACCAAGGCACAGAGTCTATTAACCAGGTTTATAATTTATTGAATAAAGGGGGAAAAGATCACTATGAATTAAAATTTTCATGTGTGCATAGGGTGATTTGTACACAACATTTATGGTTCATTGTATACTTATTCTAATGCATGTTTTGTACACACAAATATTTTTTAAGCTTTAAGTGCATACATAAATACAACAACAGCAAGGCATATAATAAAAAGTAAAAAAAAAAAAAAAGAAGCATAAATGAATAAGTATACGACAGTATAAAACAGAATAGCCAAAGCCTCAAGCATCACATTGTAATCGGTAATAAATCTGACTGAAAAACAAAAAAAGGAAAAAAATTTCAAGTTGAAAAACCTCTCGTCTTAAAACTATTTTCAAGTTTAGGATTTAGGACGGTATTTTGAACCATTTGACTTGCCATACATCCAGTCGTGCTTCTTGCGCACGCTAGTTCTGATCGTACTCGGCAACTACGCAAGAATTGTAGTATGTTTGCGTAAAGGGGAACAGACATTCCGAGGGGAACAGAATCGACTGCTACACCGGCTGTGCTGGTTGATAAATAATATTTTTATTTTAAGCGTGTTTACAGTAATAAGAAGTCATGGCGGATGTTATTGCCCATAGTTTGCAGTATGAATACAAAGCGTTAAGAATCTTATAAGATTTGTTATAGCCTTTATTTGACTAATTTGATTTGCTATGAAGCTAAATCATATTTCGCGCGCTGAATCAGTGTGTTTGATATGTGCGCGTGCGTGTACACATTGTTTTAAAAACCTTTTGAGCTGCCTAACTAGATGGCATTTTTGGACAACATATTTGTAGTAAAGTGCTTAATTTACTTTTGAATTAGGTAGTCTTTGGCAGAATGGGCTTGTGATGTTTACAAATGACGTCTAGGTAACGTTAGTATAGAGTGAGAATCATGCCAAAACCTCACACACACACAAAACGTGTTTTACTCATACCCTACGATTCACAAACAAACTCAGTGTGGTTTGCAAATACAAAACATCACTCACAAACTAATGCATTTTGTTCTGCAAATAAAAAACGTAGCTATCAAACAAATACAGTACGTTTTACATATACAAAGAAACATATTTCTTCAATGACAAAAATATACTCCCAAGTACGAACTAAAATCTTTCAAGTACAAAAAAAAAAAATTCCTTCAATTAAAAAAAAAATCCTTCAAGTACAAAACAAAATCCTTCAAGTACAAAACAAAATTCTACAAGTACGAAAAACTGTCACGTGACTTTTGGCACTAATTTTTCGCCTTCCTGATCCACACGCAAATGCCTTCAGATCCACACACATGCTAGTAAACTATGGAGGTAAATCAGTAGCTAAACTTGAGAGGTTGAAGATCTGAATGTGAGAACTTGTCATATTAATATTTGTATTTGTAAGTTAAAATTTACACTCACAGCTCTGATGTGAAGAGTTGAATCTTTCAATTTGCACACACAGACAATGATCAAAACACCCGTGTTTTGAATTGGAAGTTGTAGATTAATAGTTACAAATGTGTAGAATTACATTCACACAAAGAAAATGACATATATACATGTTTACGACATATTTACTTTTGCACTTTACTTCAGTTTCGCTGCACAACGTCAATTCGGCACTTACAACCTCTCAGATCTGGAAGTACAAGTTCAAATCCTAGCGCTCTGACTTTTGCTACTCTTTTTGCGGTATTCTGTTGCAAAACTCACTTGTGCACTTGTATATGCAGATGTGAGAGAGCAGAGCTGGGGGCGGGACTTTGGTGCGAATGAGAACATTTTATTGGTCGATGCCCGACCAATGAACAACGCCAATTGTTTTCACTGAATATCCTTAGCTTTGACAGGATTTTAAGACATTGCATTCATTTTGCCATTCAGGTATTATCTAGTAGACAAATAATGCAACATATTTTATATGTATATCCCACTGCATATTGCAGAGTAAACTCACTGTACCAAAGCATGCTTTCATCTCACCGCCACGCGTTCACGTGGTTCATGGAGCTATCAATAGTACTAAACAAAACGTTTTGTCAATATGCTTGAAATGTATTAATTGGGACAGACAGCAGTTTTATTATATTTGCAGCGATTTCTAGTAATTTGTAACACAAAAAGTGCATTGATTATGCATGGATAACTGCGTTGACTAATGACTATATGCGTTATAATAGCAATTTATACTGGAAAATGGAACAGCATTATGTTCTCATACTCCTCCTTGGCAGTTAAATGTGACTAAACAATAGTGATGGGATTTATGGCTCTTTGAGGGGATCCGGATCTTCGCGATCCGTTCCTTTCAAAGAGCCGTTCAAAAGAACGGCTCTTTTGGCTCTTTTAAATATTTAGTCAGTTTTAAGAAGCCAGCTTGGAGCCATCTCAGTTTATCCTGGAAATAATCACTGGGAAGAATGATGAGGTGAGATTTGTAGTCAAATAATTAAAACTCAGATATCACACACCAATATCTGAGTTTGAATTATTCTGAAATATTGATTATTACCTCATTTGTCATGTGTGGACTATATTCCATAGGGTTGCACAAATCCCTCTGCTTAGACAGTGACATCACTATTTTGGATTTACCTTTAGTACAAAGTGTGTGTGTGTAAAGCTACGTTGACTTATGTTATTCATACAATACCTACTCACGAATAAACATCAAAAACAAAGCCGGCTGCAATGAATTTATGTGCAAAACAGCTTTTACTACAAACACTTCCACACAAGAACATTGTTATCACACAAGAACATTTTGATAGAAAACAAAAAATATTTAAAGTTAGAATAAATAAAATGGAAATGTCTACATACAATTACTACTGTAAACTTTGCAAACATCAGCCCCTTCAAGTCAATGAACAATAACAAAGTGGGCTGCAATAAATGTCTGTGCAAAACAGCTTTTTTTTCAATGCTCCTACCCAATGACAGAGGCACGCAGGATGTGAAGGACGTGAAGGATGCGTGCACAACTAATAACTAATATCATCACGCTATAAAGGGTTGGCCTGCGCTGGGTGCGCCCCTCCCCCTACAACTGTTCTGTCTCACGGAGGAGCTCATTTGTGTGCATCTGTGTGAAATACGCATAGGATAAAAGAACGACAGAAAGAACGGCTCCCCTCCAGCCGCGACTCGGCTCCCATCGTTCATGTTTATGAGCCGTTCAAAAGAATCGGTTCGTTCGCGAACGTCACAACTCTACTAAACAATTAACTGTAACTTTTAACCAATAAAATAACTGTACTGAATGTTAACTCAGTCATGTTTAGTTAATTTGAAGAGATCATGGTACTAAATAATATGCGCAATAATTATGATTCATGAATGACCATTTGAAATATAACATTTTCTAATATGGTTATTATTTAAACTACAATAACTGTAGTATTTAGGTTTAAATTCCAGTGCAAAGAGGCACGCTTTAAATTAGAGGCATTTGGTGGCCAGAAAGATAATATTCATATGCAATTCCATTGCTTAAACACTAGATGGCCTTGTTGATGTTTAATAAATACATGTATTTAGCTCTACTAGTTGCTCAAAACAGTATTTCTGGTCATAAGTGCTTATTTTTTAGGTTTTGCTGTTTAATGTACATTTAGACACTCGATTTTATAAAAAAAAATAATAATAATAATGTTGCATTTAAAAAGGTTCATTACTGACAAGCAAATTAGGAATTTAACCCAATGAAGATGTTAAAATTATTTTTACAAAACATAAAAATAATAAAAACAGCATTATATTGCAACTCTGGTAGAGTGATATGCAGTGGGATATACATATAAAATATGTTGCATTATTTGTCTACCAGATAATACCTGAATGGCAAAATGAATGCAGTGTCTTAAAATCCTGTCAAAGCTAAGGATATTCAGTGAAAACAATTGGCGTTGTTCATTGGTCGGGCATCGACCAATAAAATGTTCTCATTCGCACCAAAGCCCCGCCCCCAGCTCTGCTCTCTCACATCTGCATATACAAGTGCACAAGTGAGTTTTGCAACAGAATACCGCAAAAAGAGTAGCAAAAGTCAGAGCGCTAGGATTTGAACTTGTACTTCCAGATCTGAGAGGTTGTAAGTGCCGACTTGACGTTGTGCAGCGAAACTGAAGTAAAGTGCAAAAGTAAATATGTTGTAAACGTGTGTATATGTCATTTTCTTTGTGTGAATGTCATTCTACACATTTGTGACTATTAATCTACAACTTCCAATTCAAAACACGGGTGTTTTGATCATTGTCTGTGTGTGCAAATTGAAAGATTCAACTCTTCACATCAGAGCCATGAGTGTAAATTTTAACTTACAAATACAAATATTAATATGACAAGTTCTCACATTCAGATCTTCAACCTCTCGAGTTTTGCTACTGATTTACCTTCATAGTAAACGGTCATGTAATTCGCACTCCACAAACAGCAGGTGGCGCTGTTAGCGACTTGCTTGGCGCCGCCACCAACATGGGAACAGAAGAGAAGAAGAAACGCTAGCGTGAGGGAAGTTTTGAACACGATGAGCGGCCAACAGGTGAGTTTGCAGTCATTGCTGGTGAAAAATCAGCCTGAAGGGGTTGTTATTCGCTATAACAACCGCCTCGCTATACATGATCCCGCTTATTACATTGCACAAAATATTGATTTAAAAATGAGTTTATTGATTTTAAAAACGATTGTATTGCTTCCGCTAAAGAAAATAGTCCGTTCCGCGTCCATAGCAACGGTCTGTTTTTCATGGCAAGGGTGTGTTTGGACCTCCAAATCAACCCTGGTCTTCTCCTGCTAGTGTCTCATAGAATATACTAGAGGCTTCATTCCATGTCAAATCAGTCAGAATCCAGGAAAGTGGTTGCAGCAACATCTCAGATGAAGAGTTTTTCTATATTATATTTGGGTCCCAAAACCAAGACCTGTAAAAATATTCATATTTTTGTCAGTCCTTGAGATTGTTATTTTTATAGCATCAAAAACACTATCAGAGAACCATGTTTGGGCATTAATATCTTAAAGTGTTATTCATAGCCTCACCAAACTTTCCAGGATGGAAGACAAACATGTGCTTAGTATAACTGAACCAAAGTTTGTACTGCATGCCTATTGAGATTCTGCAAGGCCCTAGATTTGGGTAAATGGCTAAACCCCTGATACTTATGGGATTATAAACTCATTTTCTGCATCCGTATGATATCAATTTTTAAATCAATATTTTGTCAAATTATTTATTTTGTAGGTAGCAATGTAATAAGTGGGATCATGTATAGCGAGGCGGTTGTTATAGCTGTGATGAATAGAAATAAATGATGGGAATTTAGGGGTAATTAATGTACATGCCCCCCTTCATCGCAATGAATGAGTGTTGCGTAATTAAATGAGTGTATACAGCTGATGTGGGAGGAGATGAGGATTATTTAAGGACGTTTTGAGTGCTGCTCGAGAGAGAGAGTCGGGGAGCTCTCACTTGTGGGGACACGCTAGACGGCCGCTCGGGATAATTAGTGTCTCCGGCGGTGAAGACAGACAGTTAGTGGGGGGTAAATGTGTCAGATAGTTAGGGAACGACTGCCGGCTAGGAGAGCTCCTGATCGATGCACCCATAAACTGTACACTACAGAGAGACTGGAGAGACTGCTTGTGTCTGCCGAGACTGCTTGACTTGTGTCTGTCGAGTGACGCAAACGTGGAAGGGGATTTTCTGTGTCTCCTCCTCGTCGGACGTTGAGCTCGTCTGCTTGTGGACCAATACACTGAAAAAGGGGGGTAACCTGTTTTTATGTGATGGTGTCATGTTTTAACAGTTAATAAAGAATTGTGTGTTACTGACATCCGAGTGTGCTGATCTCTGCCCCCTGAATTCCGTGCGGTTGTTACATAGCGAATAACAACCCCTTCAGGCTGATTTTTCACCAGAAATGACTGCAAACTCACCTGTTGGCCGCTCATCGTGTTCAAAACATCTCGGTTACGTATGTAACCTTGGTTCCCTGAATAGGGAACGAGATGCTGCGGTGACGTCACCACGTATGGGAACACCTTCGGTGTGACGAATGTCTGAAGCCCTATACCATCCCGCCAATCCTATTGGCCAAATAGCGCGTGGCACCGCCCAGCATGCGTAAGCATATATATACCTGGTGCCGCGCGCCATTTACCTCAGATTTCATGACGAAGAAGAGAAGAAAGCTATCAAGGTATGGCACGGCCAGAACCGCAGCATCTCGTTCCCTATTCAGGGAACCAAGGTTACATACGTAACCGAGATGTTCCCTTTCATAGGTCACTTCGATGCTGCGGTGACGTCACCACGTATGGGAACGCTATACCAACACGCCTGACGTACCTGATAGCTTGGATCCAAGGAAGCATCTGCTCAAGCGGAGAGAACCCGGGAGCCAGGAGCCACTTAAGACCTGATAAAAGTGCTCGGTGAGGACCAGCCTGCCGCAGCACAGATATCATCCAAAGAAGATCCACTGAGAAAGGCTTGAGAAGAAGCCACTGCTCTCGTGGAATGACCTTTTACTCCTAAGGGCGAAGCGAGCCCTCCACCAGCCAATGGGACATGCGTTGTTTCGTAACTGCATGGTCTTTATTCTTATGTCCAAAACAGACAAAAAGCTGGTCAGACTCACGCCATGGGGCAGTACGATCCACATAAGTCTTTAACGCTCTCACAGGGCAAAGACTTAGATCTCCAGACTCTGCCGCAGCAGGAGAAAAAGCCTCCAGGACCACCTGCTGAAAATGAAAAGGATTAGACGCGACCTTAGGAACATAATTAGGCCTAGGTCGCAACAACACTTTCACAGAGCCTGGTGCAAACTCCATGCACGAGGGTGAGACAGAGAGAGCCTGTAAATCCCCAACTCTCTTGAGGGAGGATAAAGCCATGAGAAGAAGTGTCTTCAGAGTCAGGAGCTTATCCGATACAGTTTCCAGGGGCTCAAACGGATGCCCTGACAAACCCAGTAACACAATGGATAAATCCCATGAAGGAACTCGCACAGGGCGGAAAGGTCTCAACCATCGCGCACCCTGTATAAAGCGAGAAACCAGTGGATGACGACCCACTGAAACACCACCTAGATGCTCATGGTGAGCTGAGATAGCTGCCACATAAACCTTCAGGGTGGCTGGTGTCAATCCATCCGAAAAACGGTCCTGAAGAAACTCCAGTACTGAAGCCACAGGGCAGTAAACTGGATCCACATCATGAGTTTCACACCATGTCATAAACAGTTTCCACTTGAAAGCATATAAGCGTCTCGTAGAAACTGCTCTAGAGTTCAGTATAGTCTCGGTAGTTTCAGCAGAAAGACCGGGACATATCAACTCACTCCGCTCAGAGGCCACGCCCACAGGTTCCACAGATCTGGCCTCGGATGCCAGATCCGTCCCTGTGCTTGTGATAATAAATCCCATCTGAGGGGAATCTCCACCGGAGAGCCCGCTAACAGATTGATGAGATCCGCAAACCACGGCTGTGTGTGCCATCGCGGAGCCACCAGCAGCAGCTGTCCCACTCTGTCCCGCCGTATTCTGCATAATACCGCTGGGACCAGACGAATCGGAGGAAACGCATACAAACTGGTCCTGGGCCAGCTGTGAGCTAGCGCATCCAGACCCAGAGGTGATGGAGGGCATAGGGAGAACCATAGCGGGCAATGCGTAGTCGTGCTCGACGCGAATAAATCCACTTTCGCTTCCCCGAAAATCTGCCATAGGTGATTCACCGTTTGGGGGTGTAATCTCCATTCCCCTTGTTCCAGAGCCTGTCTGGATAGTAAATCCGCTCCGAAGTTCAGTCGTCCGGGGATGTGAATGGCCCGGATCGACAGAAATCTGTCGTGAGACCAAAGAAGAATACGCCTCGCCAGCCTGCACAGGGGGCAAGAACGCAATCCTCCCTGATGGTTCAGATAAGCCACGACCGCAGTGTTGTCCGTTCTGAGAAGCACATGACGGCCGATCAGTAGACTCGAAAAATACTGGAGAGCCAGAAAAACCGCCAGTAATTCCAATTTGTTTATGTGCCAGCTGCGTTGTGCCGCTGTCCACACTCCGTGGGCCCCTGACAAACAGCTCCCCACCCGGTCAAAGACGCATCTGTCGTGACAGTCTCTCGGGAAGCACAAATTCCCAGCCGAACCCCGGTGAGGAGAAATTCGGCTGACGTCCATTGTTTTAACGACATCACACACCTCCGCGTCACCGAGATCGTTCGATGCGGAGGACAACGGGGTGAAATATTCAGTCGTTTCGGCCACCACTGAAACGGGCGCATGTAAAGCAAACCCAGATGAATCACGGGAAGCGCCGCCGCCATTAGACCTAACAGTCTGAGGCACAGTCTCACCGTCAAAATCAAAATAATGTTGGTGCGAATAAAATAAAGATGCAAAGTGTTTCATTCATCCAATAAAAAAAAATTTACGGTAATGATTCACGTCTATATTTTTTTACTTGAGCCACTGAAAAATAAATAACTATTGTCTCAAGTTAAAAAAATAGATGTGAATCATTACCCTAAATTTTTTTAATTTGATGAATGAAACACTTTTCAGTGTGCTACAGAAGGTGATTTTAAAATCAAATTCAGTCGATATAATTTTAAGGTAAAATAAAAATAGTAATCTTATATAGAACCGACGTTTACTTCTGGCTTTTCAAACATGTATGCAAGTTCTGCTTTACAAAAAAAAAATTCAGCTGTGTCACGGTTTAGTCCGTTTCGTTTCTCATCCAACACGTGAGAAGTTGAGCTGAACATCCCTTCACTGTCTCCGCGTGAGCAGGGCGCGGACTGGTACAAGAGGGTCTGGCTGCAGACTTGCACTCTCAGTAGTGATGTCCGATTCGTGAACGAATCGTTCAATTTAACCGGCTCTTCTTAGTGAACCGGTTGAACCAGTTCACCAAATCGAACTGAATCGTTTGAAACGGTTCACGTCTCCAATAAGCATTAATCCACAAATTACTTACGATGTTAACTTTTTTAACGTGACTGACACTCCCTCTGAGTCAGAATAAACCAATATCCCGGAGTAATTCATTTACTCAAACAGTACACTGACTGAACTGCTGTGTAGACCGAACTGAAGATGAACACCGAGCCGTGCCAGATGACGAACGAACACGCCCACTGCTGGAGCAGTTCTCGTTCTCGAGTCAAGAGCCGGTTGCATCGGTTATCGGATCACCAGTACACTGAACCGAGAATCGTTTCTGTCGGACGCGTCCGATTTGAGAACCGATGAGCTGATTCTCGTTCTCGAGTCAAGAACCGGTTGCATCGGTTTTCGGATCATCAGTACACTGAACCGAAAACCGTTTTCGGATCATCAGTACACTGAACCGAAAACCGTTTCTTTCGGACGCGTCCGATTCGAGAACCGAGGAGCTGATGATACTGCGCATGCATGATTCAGCGTGAAGCCGACTGACTCACAGCGCGTCTGAACCGAACTGATTCTTTTGGTATATTCTGAACTGATTCTGTGCTAATGTTATGAACGCGGGTAAACCGAGGGCTTGGATGAAGGGGCAATCTGGCGAAACGTAAGTTCCTTTAATAACAAATGCATCGCAATGGTTTATGTATAGTGGTTTCTGCGCTGATGACACCTAATTTATTTACTTTATATCTTCAAGACTTAAATCCTCATATGCACATTATTGCTGTTACTGTATTTGGGTTTGTTGTTGCAAAACTTAATTGTAAACTTTTCATGATTATGAGGTTTTTAACTGACTAAAGTTATGATTACTGACTTTATATATTTGAACGTTTGATCGACGTGACGCCATTACGTCATCGCCAATGACGTCATTACGTCGAGCGTAAAAGAACCGGTGAACCGGTTTTTTCAACCGGTTTATTGAATCGAACCGTCCGAGAGAACCGGTTCGCGGAAAAGAATCGAACTTCCCATCACTAACTCTTGCAGCCTTTATTTTTTATTTTGTTGAATTTTTTTTCATTACTTTTTGTTTAAATCTCTCAACATTTTATAACAGTAGCCAGGTGGTGAAGACAAGAAAAAAGTAAATAAATTACAATGTCACTTGCAATCGCTACTTGCACTCTCCGCTACCTGTGACGTCACTTGCAATCAACACAAAGTGTGTGTGTAGCCAATGGAGACAAGATGCTGTGGTGGTGATTGAACGATTGAACTTTAGTAATATAACGTACAGGGTCCTGCAAGAAAAAGACAAGACCGGCAAATCTGTGGCCAAAACACCAGAATATGAACGTTTGCGCAAAGTCTCTCGCTAAGCTTAGAAAAACATAAACACTTAACATTGCTTAATGTATTAGATGCTATTAAAATATCAAATTAAATATACAGTTCATTATTTTAATGAATATATATATATATAGTATTTTCCTCACATACTGCAAAATGTGGCATAATGGAGTAAGATGATAAAGGCCAAACTCAATATGCTTCTCTCCAATATGTACAAGCAAGCAGGTGAGCCCAGAATAAACGCAATGCAATGCATTTTTTTCAGAATAAACTGTCTACAACTCGTTTATATCACTGTCTTTGTCCATTAAGATACATTATGTGTTTTATTTATAATGATTTTCTTTATATAATAAATAGCTTTTTAAAATGGTTATAGGGCCCTATGAAATCATTTTTTATTTTTCCAAATTCAATTTATTCCGTCTTAATTTTTCTGGATTCCATTTTTTTCTGTTTTCATTTTTCTCAACTCCTTTTTAATGGTTAAATTAAATTGTATTAATCAAAAAGGATGTCTAATTAATTAAAATTATAAAACATTAATTTTCACATCAATTTATTACATGTTAGGGCCCTATGAAATGTTTTAATTTTTCTACACCATATGTTTTATTGTTACCTAATTCTGTCTTTAGCATGTCTAATTATTTAAATGCATAAAAACAACTTTATTATTATTTTTTCTTAAAATAGCCTCATAAAATGTTTTTTCCCCTTGGAAATTCTGTTGTGTATTTAAATTTTTTCTGGTTATCAAATGAAGGCATAAAACATTCATTTATCTTTTAATTATTGAAAATTAAATTAAAAATAAAACATGGAAGAAATGTTGTGTGGTTATTCCTTAAAAAAATGTTTGATTCTTTTTAGTAGTAGTAGTAGTAGCCTATGTAAATTCTACTGAACTTTTGTGTTAAATACTTGTCTTTAAATTAAACCAGAAAAATCAGAAAATATTAGGCTTTGCAAGTACCACCATTGTGACTAACATTGACATGGCTTGTGATGGGCATAGTGTTATAGACTTACTGTAATGCTTAATCTGAAGGTTTAGCATGGCTCTGATAAAGCCAAAAATAAATTGTTTTTTTTTAAATAATTTAATTATATGTTTAATCGTATCCTGAGTACCACCAATAGTGAGCCACAGCTGGAGAACCAAAAGATCTAGCTTTGACAAAACAGTCCTGACCAGTGATGCGCGGGTCAATGTATTAATAACCCACACCCAACCAACGTTTTCAACTAACCCGCCCGCAGCTAAAATATTGTACCTGACCTGCTTCCTGACCCGCATTTTTAAAAAGCAGTAAATGCTCATTGTAGCGTCATTGGGCCATAGGAACGTAGGCAAAACTAACTAGGCCAAAAAAAAAAAAAAAAAAAGTCTGGCTATGTCTATTTGAATGTTTCTGCAATGTCAGCAGACAATGAGGCTAAGGTTTGTTCCGATCCGAGCTCGTGAGCGGAGAGCACATTTCTGAATATCCCGATCCACTCGCTCATTCCGTGGGGTCTCGCTCAACCCAGAATGGCCTGCTGGTTCGAAAATATCCAAGGAGTCATTTTATTGTTTAGTAATAAACTGGTGTTTTCTGTGTCGCTGCAAAGATGAAGTTGACGATGCAGACTCACCATGAACACCAGAGAGAAATGCATATTTCATATGGATTACATCATCAGAGAGTAGCCCATTTATTTTGGTTTGAATATTTTCGTTTAAAAGAAGACATTTCAAGCTTTCTGTAATATATATCCTATATTTCTCAAATAACCGTCAAATGTAGCCCAACACTTGGCTCATGTTTTACTTTAGGTTAATAATGCTATAATTATAGGTTAAGGTTGTCTAATAAAGCAAGAAGCCCTGCAACGCCGTGTTTTCTGCAGAAAGCTTTGTCCAAACTATGGACAAAGGCCCATTGTGACATCTTGATTAATTCATCTGCTTTACTTAAATGTATCAGCTTAATTTATTTTAATAACACCTGTGCTTACTTCACGGCCACCTCTTTTTTAAGTTTGCTCACACCTCAGACTTACTGGCTAATGATCTATGAAGAAGATGTCTCCATCCTCTTCTGTCTTTATTTCTATTCTTATCTCTGTGGGCAGTTTTTGAGTCCACTGTTGATGTTAAGTTGTAATGACCTTGTTACATTGTGATGCAATATGTTATTCCATTTGGAAAGATATTTAATTTACGCCACTACAGTTGCAGCTTGAAGTTGCGCTGGAATTATTATTGAGCCCAATCTTACAATAAGATCAACTGATGAGATGTTCATGACATTTTGTTTGTTTTGTGCAGAAACGTGAAGAGGGATGGTGGGTTGTTATTGGACACCCCGAATTAAACAGTCTCATATCAATCAAAAGACTAACTGTTCAACAGAAGGACAAGGTAAAGTCCTACAGTAGTGCGTTATTCCTGTGTAGTATTAAAAATAAGAGTCTTGTGAGAACTGTTAATGACTTGGGTTCTGTTTTCATCCCTCAGGTGAAACTTAAATTTGTGGCACCTGTTGTTGCTGTACACAACTACACACTGTACTTCATGAGCGATGCCTACATGGGCTGTGAACAGGAATAAAAGTTCAGCATGGATAATAAAGAAGCAGACAGTGAGGGGGGAAAGTGACAGTGATTAATTCCAGATTAGTTCTAATGAATTATTGTACTGTCATCTGAAAGCAGTTAAAGTATTTTTATATATACTTTTGAGGAATATTGTGACTGTTTAATTCATGGTGATTTAAATGAAACATGTACATTGGAGATTTGTTTTGCACTTTTTTATTAAAAGATCATCAGAAGAAATCACTGAGGTAATTTAAAGTCTTAGAATAACTGCATTAAATAGAGAAATGGCTCATTTGTGGTCCGTGTTTAGATGTGGGGATTTAGTGAGCTTGTTAAAGCAGAGTCTCCAAACACATTGGTGTATGAAGCCTTAAGGTAGTGGACGTAGTTCTGCAGGCTGCGGTTGGCGCTGTTCACTTGCTCCAACTGGTTCTTCATGTCCTGAAGTTTGCACTGAAATCGTTTCTCCGTCTGAAAAATGAAACCCAAACTGCTTCTAAAAGGTCCTAATGCAAGTGCATATATGATTATTTGATATGTAAGGGAAATGGCAGATTAAAACAAGCAAAGCATCAGCACCATGTTGCTGATTCCCACAAATCACTGACTCTTAATGACCTTTCAAATGGTTCATGTTTACTGGATGAAGATTTTTCGAATTTTTTAAAAATCGATGGGCTTGAATTTCCATCTGGACAGGTGCATGTCAATAAATTAGAATGTTGTGGAAAAGTTCACTTAGTTATTTCAGTAATTCAACTCAAATTGTGAAACTTGTGTATTAAATTCAATGCACACAGACTGAAGTAAATTAGTTTAGTTGATTGGTTTTTAATTTTAATGATTTTGGCTCACATTTAACAAAAACCCACCAATTCACTATCTCAACAAACTAGAATACTTCATAAGACCAAAAAAAAACATTTCTAATGAATTGTAGGCCTTCTGGAAAGTATGTTTATTTACTGTACATGTACTCAATACTTGGTATGGGCTTCTTTTGCTTTAATTACTGCCTCAATTCGTCGTGGCATGGAGGTGATCAGTTTGTGGCACTGCCGAGATGGTCTGGAAGCCCAGGTTTCTTTGACTGGCCTTCAGCTCATCTGCATTTTTTGGTCTCTGTTTTTCATTCTCCTCTTGACAATAGCCCATAGATTCCTGATGGGTTCAGGTCTGGTGAGTTTGCTGGTCAGTCAAGCAAACAAACACCATGATCATTTAACCAACTTTTGGTGCTTTTGGCAGTGTGGGCAGGTGCCAAATCCAGCTGGAAAATGAAATCCGCATCTTCAAAAAGCTGGTCAGCAAAAGGAAGCATGAAGTGCTCCAAAATTTCTTGGTAAACGGGTGCAGTGACAGGTTTTCAAAAAACACAATGGACGAACACCAGCAGATGACAGTGCACCCCAAATCATCACAGACTGGAAACTTCTCCATCCTTCCTCCAGACTCTAGGACCTTCTAATTCGTTGAGATTGGTGGGCTTTTATTAAATGTGAGCCAAAATCATCACAATTTAAAGAACCAAAGACTTAAACTGCTGCAATTTGTGTGCAGTGAATTTATTTAATACACAAGTTTCACAATTTGAGTTGAATTACTGAAATAAATGAACTTTTCCACAACATTCTAATTTATTGAGATGCACCTGTATATCAAATACTAAGCTTTTGTAATTATACTCATTGGTGACATTTCTCTCAATAATAAAGCAATGTTATCACATTGGCATAAGCTTGTTTCAGTCTACTTTTTATTAATATTAATTTTCCAAAATTTCTAGAGTGAAATACATTGAAAAAAAAAAAAAACTCTAGAAGCAACTCTAAAAACTTGCCTCATAGACTTCTATTATGAATATGTTTCTCTAAAGGCACATGGTGATGGAAAATATATTTCAATGCTTTTGCATTCTCTTACAGAAGTATTGGATTCCCCAAACTCGCAAAAGCATTGTCAAGATTTTTCCACCTCCCACTGCATTTTATGTCTCTTGCTAGAGAATGGAAACATTTTCTGTGTGAATGCAAAGTTTCTAAGGACAAATGCAAAAAGCATTGATATGACGAATGACAGTTCTCCCATCCATTGCTATGAACTCCCTTTAGACACGTCATACATTTTAGTCATGTTGGACTTTTTTAAGTCAAACTGAACCACAGCTCAAATTGATTTACTCTTACTATTCACAGAGAATTTAACATTATAATCATTTGATGATTTTTGTTTTTGTGGAGCTTGTTAAAAAATGTGCAATGGAAAGTTTCAGCGAACACTTACGTCCTCTTTGCTGCGGCGCAGCTGACCCAGCTCATTTTTAGCCAGGCTCAGCTGACTTTCCAAATCCAGCATTTTAGACTGAGCTGAGCGTTCTTTGGAGCGCACCCGCTCCAGGCTCTGGTCCGCCTGTAAACAAAGACTCATGTATACACCAACCTCACACAGGTGCAACATCTGTAGCATCAAAAAGAATTAGCTGTGGACTGTGACCTGTCTCTGCGCCTCCTCCCTGGCCTGCTCCAGCTGTCTGTAGAGGGAGTCACACTCTCGACTCCTCTCTTCCAGACGCAGCTGTGTGTTGTGGATGGTTTCCTCACGCTTAGCGACAACCTGAAGCAGATCCCTGTTCTGAGTGCTCACATCCTCCATCTTCCTGTGTGAACCAAGAAGGGAGAATGATACAGAAATCTGTTAAAGCTGTTAAATTTAAGCACACAAGAGATAATACCAATTTAGGTCAACCAATTACCAAGCAATGCTTAATTTTGTTCAGTCTGTGGTGCAAAAAGGTCGCATTAGTGATAAATGAAAAAACACGATCAGGTCAAAGTGTTCAATTTTACTGGTAGTCCACTACATGCAGATTTGTTGGGTATAATATGTCACCTTTTGCTTTATTTTACAATCCTCAAATACATAAATGAACTAGTGTCCTGTACCCACTAGTAAAAAAATAAAATAAAAAATGCAAAAAGAAAATTCCAACATTCTAACAAAATAATTTTTGGTTTGACTGTATTTAACTTCAGCTTTTTATGTCACTTGGGTGTTTATGTTAAAGATCCAATTAAATGTTATTCATTTATGAGTATTTTCTGTGGACATTTCCTGTTTAGAAGGAAAGTTATAAATCAAATTTAAATAAATATTACATAAATCAATACAATTAAAATGTGATGTTTTCTAGCCAGTGACAGGAGATTAGAAAATAATATTCTCAATATATTTTGGTCTATTAATTAGAGGAGATGAAAACTTAAATAGAAATTCTAATTTTGATTCCTTTGCACATATATTTTATAATATATGTATTACAGGAAGAGTATTGGTTTCATTTTTTTAACTAAAATATGAATAATTCATTTCATTTCACAAGATCTTTGAAATATTATATTAAACTACATTACATTATATAAGGAGATAATGCCATCAATATATTTTGGTTCATTTTATAGAAGAAGGAAATGGAAATTTTTCAGAATTTTGATTTCATAAGGTCTTTTAAAAAATATAATAATAATATATTATTACAGATGTGCAGGAGACCTTTGAGTGTCTTCCATGGAGCGTTTCAACTGCATGTTTTCTTCAAGTAGAAATAAGTTCTTCTCCTGGAGATTCTCTATTTTACAACTCAGCTGCTCCATCTATATACAAACAAGAAAATACATGATGAAATGAAAACCCCTCGTGATTTCACTGTAAACATGATTAAACACGCATGATCACCTTGACTCGGAGCTCAGACAGAGTGCTGTTCTGCTCTGTGTTTCTCCTGTCCTGGATGTGCATGTTCTCTCTGGCCTCCCTGAGCTCGTTCTCCAAGCGCTTCAGAGCTTCACGCAGCATCTCCATTTCCTTCTGCCGAGCGTGGAGCTGCTTGCGGCTCTGTTCCACCTCTCTTTCCATCTCCTCGCGGTCACCCTGTGCTTCCTTCTCCACCATCTCCAGCCTCAAAGTGTACTCATCTGACTCCAAACGTGTCTTTTGTAACTGCAAGAATTACGAAGGGTTAGCGTACTACGACTCAGTGAAGATGGATTGTAATGAGCTATGTTAAAAGCACCTGGCTCTTGTAACCCTCCACCAGACTCTCAAAGTCTCTGAGAGAAATCTTTAGCTGCTGCACCTCCGACTGAGACAAAGACAGCCTGTCCTCTGTGGCTGACAGAGTGCTCTTAAAGAGGAGAAAAAATCAGCGCTTAAATGGTTTTGTAGGAATAAGAAAGTTCTAGATCTAGACAGGTTTTATTTGATTTCTTGCCTTGAGTCTCTGGTTTTCCAGTTTGGTGGACGTGTTCTCTGAGGTGAGGGAGTGCAGACGGCTGAGAAGCCCCTCTCTCTCTGTGCTGGACTTTTCCTCACAACCGCGCAGCTGTTCACTCAACTCAATGAGGCGACTGCAAAAAGACAAAGTCTACAATCACCATCCACTGTGAGCTCCACAAAACATGACAATTGGGTTAATATCAAGAAACTCCAAAAAAATTTCAATCCTCAAAAGAAAAAAAAAAACTGGAAAAGAAATGAACAAGAAATTTTGAATTAAGAACAAAGTTATTCCCCTTAATTCGTATCGCCATATTGCAAAATATTTAAAACCTCCAAAAAGAAACATTTTATGATAAAGACATTTATAATGTTACAAAAGATTTCTATTTCAGACAAATGCAGTACTTCTGAACTTTCTATTCAACAAAGAAACGCAACAAAAATTCTTCTCAGCTGTTTTCAACATAATAATAAATGTTTCGGAGCAGAAAATCTCAATATTTAATGATTTAAGGATAACGTGACTGGAGTAATGGTGCTAAAAATTCAGCTTTGAAATCACTGGAATAAATTCAATTTTTAAAATATATTCAAAATGGAAAAGTTATTTTAAATAGTAAAAATATTTCAAAACTTTACTGTTTTTGCTGTACTTTGGATCAAATAAATGCAGGCTTGGTGAATAAAAGAGACTAAAAAACATTAAAAATCTTACTGTTCAAAAAGTTTGATTGGTAGTATGTAGACATACAGAAAGACAGACAGATAGAACATTCAAAAGTAAATATAGTAAATCCCAGAAAATTCCAAAATTAAGAAATGTCAAAAATTACATTGTACATATGGGATGAAGTAATTTATTATGCTAATAAGAAAATGAAGAAGTAAAGATAAAGATAATTTAGATCAAGTAGAATAAGTAAAATGATTACAGTGGTAATGAGAACTGGGTAGAAAAAAATGTTTACCACAAAACAATGCAAATCTTAATGGTCAGAAATACAGGTTTTATTTACTTTATGCAAAAAAAAAAAAAAAAAAAAAAGATTTTGAAATGAAATCTGACTGGGACATTGTCTTAGCAGGGTTTATGAGATTCACTTTTTTACAAAGATATTAATTGACAATTAAATTGAAAGAGAATTTTAAAAACTCAGATCTCACTGATGTATCGCCCCAAGCATCATAAATTATTCAGAACACAATCCATAACTCAGACTAAAAATAATAAATCATAGACGTGAACACTTAGAACAAGTGAAGAAAGAGTCACTGACTTATTTAAGGTGTTGATCTCCGACTCCAGCTGGCTTTTCTCTCTATTCTGTTTGGAGTAACGCTGCCGCAGCTCCTCAGCAGTGGAGAGAGCCTCTGCTAACTGAGCCTCCTGAGGAGATGACACAAACACATCAGAGTTTGCACTGCATGGCTCATACTGGCCATCTGCATAAAAAAATCAGCCTTTCAAACAAACTTTGGTGTCCATTTAAAATGAATACATGAGCCAGCAGTGCCATATTATAAAAAGGACATTTTGAAAATGATTTAATCAATTAGCACTTTGTAAACCATGAAAGTCTACTAAATATTTCTTTGTGTTTATGAAACCTTGTAGTACAGTTCATGTATTGTTCTTCTGGCCAGTACCTTGTCCAGGAGTTCTGCAGAGAGCTGTGCAGCTGTATTCACACTATGTTCAGCCTGTTTCCTCTGGTCCTCCAAGACCTGTTTGTGGACACCTCTGTCTCCTTCACAATGCTGCTTCAGTTCTCTCATTTGCTCCAGCAGGCCTTGCACCTCCTCCTGCTGATGCTGCAGAGTGTCTTCCAGCCTCTGTGCCACGGTACAGTACAGACTTACATGATGGACCTTTATGTCAATTAAAAACCATGACTAAAGTAAAAGTAGGCTTACTTGAATCTGAGCCTCCAGCCGGTTATTCTCAGCTTCTTTCTTGAGCAGCTGCTTCTGCAAGCGACTGCGGGTGGATTCAAGAACCTTTGACAGCTCTCCTGCAGTCTTCAGATGATCC
This sequence comes from Carassius carassius, assembly GCF_963082965.1. Lineage (NCBI taxonomy): Eukaryota > Metazoa > Chordata > Actinopteri > Cypriniformes > Cyprinidae > Carassius > Carassius carassius. The sequence continues at coordinate 16,063,053 of NC_081775.1, forward strand.
TGGGATCACAAAACACTTCCTACAACACTGGAGCTAATCTGATGCATATTCATTATATGCAAGTATTAAGAAATGCAGAAGAGGCAATAAAACATTCCGTAGAAGAATCTTATGCAAATAAATAAAAAAAATGAGGGAATTTGTGGGATATCATTATTACCTTTTCATTTTCCAAATTCTCAGCCATCTCATTGGCCTCTCTGTCCCTGAGGTTGAGTTTAGTCTCAAGCTTCTAAAAGAGAAAGTAAACCATAATAACCATTTAAAATATGTTTTTTTGGTTTTAATGTATTCTAAAACGTCTTTTTTTCCCTGTGATGGCAAAGCTGAATCTTCAGCTGCCATTACTCCAGTATTCAGTGTCACATGATCCTTCAGAAATTATTTTAATATGCTGATTTGGTCCATGGAAACATTTTGAATTATTATCAATGTTGAAAACAGTTGTGCTGCTGATTCTTTGATGAATAAAAAGTTTTAAAAAGTTCAGCATTTCTTTTTACAAACAGACATCTTTTGCAAAACAAGTCTTCACAGTCACTTTAGATAAATTTAACGCATACTTTTTGAGTGTGATGTATGTGTATCAAGCTCACTATATTGTTATATATACAGAAATGTATATACAGAGACAGAGTTAGATTACAAACCCTTTTCTCAGCCTCAGATTCAGCAAGTTTTCTCATTAGCATCTCCTTCTCATCAGACAACCTCAGTGCATCTGTCTGGTGAAAAGAACAGACAAAACAGACATTTTTTTATTTGAAAAAAAGTGTGCAATACTGCAGAACCAACAGCCAACCTAAACATGATGAGACAAATTAATTTAGGAAGTTTTTGTACCTCTCGTCCATGCTGTTCCCTCAAAAGCCGTCTGAGAGTGTGGTTTGTCTCCACAAACGTGTCCAACTTTTGCTCTAGTAGCTCATGTTGACGACCCAACTGATCAGACTTCGTCTTTGACTGTTTTTTGTCCTGAAAGCACAAATTGACTTTTTATATTATTATGATTCAAGAGAAACAAGTAACTGAAAAGTTGGGAGTTTTGCCAACCTTCTTGAGTTTGCCCACAGTTTCCCTCAGTGTTGTCACATTTTTGGCTACAGCCTGGCCGTCTATCTCAGCTTCCACCAGTTTCCTCAGCAAAGTTTCTATCTCCTGATGTGGAGGTCCCGTTTCTGATCTATCCACATAATTCACACATTTTAAGCATTTGGTCACAACAACCCTAAAAAGAAACTAATGTGTCAGAAAGAACTATACCTCATATGTCCAGACTCAGCCTGCGTCCCGTCTACAGTGCTACGCAGATCAGCGTTCTCACGCTTCGACCTTCTCAAGCCCTTGCTGGCTTCTTCAAGTCTTTCCTCATGCTGATCAATCAAACGCCGACAGGCGCTCAACTGCTGTGACTGGTGCTTTAAATGGTCCTCTGCCTGCCGTAACTTCACCTATGAAGATTCAGACATTCAAATCCACAATGTTGAACAATGAATTGTGAATCCATCTTATAGTCGTGATTATGTATAACCCATACCTCACTTTTTATACAATCAACCTCTGACATTAGACTTTCAATTTTTTTCTCATATTTGTCGATTACTCCTCTCGCATCGACCTCTTCACTGGACAGGTCAGTGAGCTGCAGAGGAGGTGAAGAAGGGTCAGTGGCCCGTCCCGGGGTGATCTCTAAGCCGCGAGTAGCCCCCTGAAAGAAATTTTTATTAAAGTACAGTCATTCAGAGACAAAAAAAAAAATCATTATAGATGATTTGTGCTGGCAAATGAGGTAGAATAGGAGTTAACAAACCTCCCATATGTATTCTCTTCGTCTTGAAGCCTTTCCAGGAGGAACCCAGGGAGCTCGGACCTTCACACTGGCTGTGGATCGTAAATGGCTCACTTTCCCCTGCTGAACATAAAGAGCTGTGATGAGTGATTTCACTGTCTCAGTAAATCAAACTGACTGTTTTAAACTGGAATGGTAAACAGCATGCATCCCGACCTGGCTCTTCTGTGGACTCTTCTTCAGGTGGACATGCACAGATGTTGAGTCTGGCACATGAACGTGGACGGGCGGGGAGCAGGACCGTGCTTTCATCCCTTCAGTTCAGTAAGGGCGATCTTTATTTGTCTTAAGAATATTAAAAAGTTCACCAGATGTGTATCATAAAATTGGAAGAAAAGTAAAACAGAAGTGTTATTAATCATTCTTGCATATCTTTTGAACTAAAAGACTATTGGTTCTAAGTCAAGTCTATGACCAGTTACGAAATATTTATATGACCAGTTAAATAATCCTGATCGATGAAAACTTATGTACTTTAAACGATTGGTGTGATATGAATAAAAAATACCACTAACCTCGATACAAGTATGTAACGTTGCTTCCCCTGTGTTAATGTTGTTTGCAGCACCCGGTAGACGTTCGCATGGACAACAATAGCCGCCAATCGGAGACGCGTCTGACGCTCTAAATCCCGCCTTCTACATTCTGTTTGGCTTCTGATTGGCTGGTTCGAAACTTAAGCGACAAAGATTTGAAAAAATGTTTAACGCCCAATGAACTGAAGCTGATTATGTTTCTATGCCAACGACGCGTTGCTATGTGCCTCCTATACTAACCTTTGTCCGTGAAATTTTCTCATTCATAAATTGACATTTTGTTCGCGTTCAGTTGTGGTGACCTTAAATTGGAATTAATATAACAGTGTGTATTTTAATATGTAGGAGTCTCATCTAAGATGAGTTCGCAGTATTATTTCGAGAAAACATTATTAACCAGCTGACAAACATCTGCTTGAGATTTTTACTTTATTTCATTGACAAAAAAGTATCACTTTTGTCGAATGTGAATATGATGCATAGGCAAAGTTCTTGGTTAACTGGATACTACAAATGTCCAAAGCAACTTTCAGATTTAAACCATTACTCCGTGAGATCACATTTGAAGTTAAACCCCTTGAAATCCCAAGGTTGAAAGGCATTAATATGAACATTCAGTAAACCACAAATTTTAAATTCATTGGACACATATGACCCAGTCAACAGTAATGCAAACTGAGGTAGACACAAGCATGTTTGAGGGCTGAGCTCATCATGAGAGGGGCACCATTTCAGTAAGACAAAAGAACAAACATTCAAAAGAATGAGTAACTTGTGGAAAGAAATTAACCGTCATATGCTGAAAATAATTACCAGATTATACATTTGTCCAGTAATGTTGTCAAGCTACAAACTAGTTCACAGAGATGGAAAAAACTGGATGGTTTTGAAACAATCCCTCTAAAACCCATTCACAATGTCTATAGATTATATGAAATAGCGAAATCCAGTTTGGTTGCAAAACAAATTATATTTGGAACAGCATTTTTTTGTTTGTTTTTAATCTCTTAGAATTAAACTCTTAGCTCTGTGATTACAGTCTGAGCAAAGGAAGAATGGAAGCCAGTTAAATAACTTAACAAAAATTAGTCTTTTAAGATTTGCAAAACCAGTAAACTACCATTAGATGGCATCAAGCCTGTTGTGCTGTGGTATCAAGTGTTTCAAGTTGGTGCAGCGATGACAGAAGCTTTGATTTTATGACTCTCATTGTGTGGCCTTCTGCATACGTCGATACCAGTTCTTCACCTTGGTATGTTCCATCATGTCATCATATGCCTGAAGGCCCTCCATAACCCTCAGAACACCAAACACAGCCTGTGTCGAAAACACACAGTATAAGAATGTATTTCCCACCATACCACAGATGCTTAAACAATAAGGAAAATCAGAAGAATCAGAAATAATACAATTCATATCATCAAAGCAATTGTGACTGTGAGAAAAATAAACACTACCATTCAAAAGTTTGGGTTCCAAAAAAAAACACTTTTATTTAGAAAGTGTGCATTAAATTGACCAAAAGTGACAGTAAAGACTTTTATAATGTTACATTTCTATTTCAAATAAATGCTGTTCTTTAAACTATTTATGATAATAAAAATATTAGGCAGTACAACTTTTGCAACATTGGCTAATGAATAAATGGCTGATGAAAATACAGCTTTGCAATCAAAGGTATAAACTACATTTTAAAATATATTAATATAAAAAACTATTTACACTGTAATAATTTTTTAACAATATTACTGTTTTTTCTGTATTTTAGATCAAATAAACTAAGCCTTTATGACCAAACGAGACTTCTTTCAACATAAAAGAAAAAATCTTACAGACCCAAACTTTACAACGGTAGTGGATTTATGTATAATTTTAGACTTTGAGAAAACCACTTACCAGATCTGCAAGGTTGGGTTGATCTCCTCCCATAAATTTCTTGTTCTTTCCAATGGCTGACACCCAATCATTGACAGCCTTGTAGAGATCCTGTCTCACGTCATCTTGCAGATGGTGTCTGTGTAGTATGATGAGGTTAAACTTTATGATCAAGAAATTTTTGACAAATATCTTTATTATGTATTATTTAAAATGCTTAAAAACATACTTATTTTTCAATCTCTTTGAAATGATCCACATGGCAGCAGCTCCAAAGTACTTGGCAAAGAAACCCTCAAATGTGCCAAATTTACCTTCTCGCACAATGTAATCAAAGGATGCAAGGGCTTCAGTCGGTGTTCGGTAAACATTTGGGGAAATTAAGTGCACCAGCCACTCATCTGCCCATTTCCGCCATTTAATCTCCTCTCTGGGCAAAAAGTGTTAATCCAATGGTTATGTTTGACTGCAAATTCAGTTAAAAAAAAGATAATAAAGCAATCACTTTCAGACTGATTAGCTTTACTTTCTGTTGTCTTTTCCAGGATATAGATGATCAGCATCTGTGTCTCGTACCATGACCCAGTACTTATTGCCAAACTCTATCACATCTTTTCCACTGTCATTTTTTGCCTTCATCTCAGGATAACATGTGAGAATCTCAGACATAGTTTTTTCCCTAAAAGAAGCAGTGAATGAACAAAATCAAAATTTGCATTTAGTGAAAGTGAAAGTGACGTGACATTCAGCCAAGTATGGTGACCCATACTCAGAATTCGTGCTCTGCATTTAACCCATCTGAAATGCACACACACAGAGCAGTGAACACACACACACACTGTGAGCACACGCACGGAGCAGTGGGCAGCCATTTATGCTGCGGCGCCCGGGGAGCAGTTGGGGGTTCGATGCCTTGCTCAAGGGCACCTAAGTCGTGGTATTGAAGGTGGAGAGAGAACTGTACATGCACTCCCCCCACCCACAATTCCTGCCGGCCCGGGACTCGAACTCACAACCTTTCAATTGGGAGTCCGACTCTCTAACCATTAGGCCACGACTTCCCTTTATATTTACATTTATTTGCTTAAAGCAAAGCAACTATCACAAAACTGAACACAGTTCTCAAAAGTTCACAATCAACCCCCCTCCAATCAAACTGTGAACAAAACATTATGTTTGTCACTTTTCATTGTGCTTTCTGAAGAATAATCATACTTTGGGGCATCCATGGTCACTTGGTCGCACTTTATTTTAAGGTCCAATCCTTGCTTTTAACAAACCTAAGACTTTTGCCTTGATAAACTCCTTATTTACCACTTATTAGTTAGTAAGGTAGTTGTTAAAATTAAGGATTGGATAGGACTAGGGATCCAGAATATGTGCTTTATAAGTACTAATAAACAGTCAATATGTTAATAATAGGCATGCTTATTTGCAACTAGTTAATGGAAATTTGTCTCTATACTAAAGTGTTAAAGGCATTTCTAAATTACTATAATACACAAACATACCAAATGTTTATGCAACTATTAAAGTCATTAAAACCGCTTAAATGTTAACTCGAACATTCATATAGAAATAGCAAGCAGAAAATACTCACCTGCTGACCAGGTATGTCTTCAAAACACTTATTATTACTGAAGAATCATTGAGTTGCTATTGAGAAACAAAGAGAGGTACTTGATGAGCTGAAGGACGCATCATATACCAGAAATACGATATCGATCATCATCAGAAAGATACGAAGAGCTGCATACCAACGTCCCGTTCACCATCAGGATGGGGACTTTTCTGTACGTGGACCACTTAATCTCCTGTCGCATGACGGGATTGACCTCCACAATTTCATATGGCAGCCCATGATAATCCAGGAAGGCTCGCACCTTGCTGCAAAACGGACAGGTCTTATACTGATACAGTGTCAACTTCAGATCCGTCCCCAGCTCAGGTGCCTGGTCAACACAAGAAACCACGGTGAGTAAACAACCCCAACATTAAGGGCACATCAACACTCCCATCCAGAACTGTATATTATTTATATATATATATATACATTTGATTTTTCGTCTGCAAGGTGACGCTGAAGCGTGAGTTTGACGGTCTGGTACAAGCCGAAACCACCACCGAGCAAGAAGGCGCATCCCAGGACTCTCCCGCTGCCACGCGTCGGCACAGCGAGCAACGCTCTGGATCTAAACCCCGCTCCACCGGTACCGTAAGCCCTTCCTTGGCATCTCATGGAGAATCTCGGCACTAGTGCTGCGGCGTTTGTTACACGGCATGTCGGCGTGTCTAAAACTAACCGGGCGACCTTACTGAGCGTTCTTGCACAGGCCGCCGCCATCATGGTTTTACATAAACTCCCACAAGTCTACGGCAAGCGCAATCAAACAAATGCTACAAGCTAATAGACGTTTCCTCGGAGAACGTCGTTTAACGTTACTCCCTCCAGGGGGCGCGAGGGGCTCAAAAACCGAATCTCGCATTAAAATATTTTCTTTAAAGAAGTAATAGTTTTTATAATATATATAAAATGTATAACGTTTTTTTTAATAATATAATAGCTTTTATATATTAAATTATTTGAAATACAAATAAAAAGTATGCTTCAATAATCAAAGAACGTGATCCTAGCAGTAGAGAAAAATACCTGGTCACGTGTGCACGGCAATAAAATAAGCCATAATGAGGATCACCCAGCACAAATCACTTTAAAACAAAAGACAAAAAGCGTTGGGTGGACCGTTATACAAAAAGCAACAGTTAAAATTAATAGAATCAAAATTCAGTACCATTGCCAGCAGTGCCACCTTGGGTACTACCTGAAGGGAAAGTAGATCTTACATTATTACGAAAGAAGAACAAAGATAGGGGGTTTATTTTGAATTCACATACTATACAGGAATATAATAGTTACTACAGTTATATCCAGATTTACACAGATGCATCAAAGAGTTTAGTGGATAGGATAGGAGTAACATCTATTGTTCCAGAGTTTAATATTACAATAATGAAGAGGATTAGCGATAATGTATCAGTAAACACAGGAAAAATGCTAGCTATTCTGTTAGCAGTACAGTGGATAAAGGAAATAAGACCATAGAGAGTTATTATTTGGCCAGATTCAACTTCATCATTAATCAGTCTACAGAGCAGTCACTGAGACAGCAGAGAAGATATTTTGTTAGAAATACAACAAACATTATATAGAATTCAAATGATGGGCATTGAAGTTATATTTTTTGTGGGTGCCACTGCCAGCACATATAGAAATCATAAGAGATGAAATGACAGATAAAGCTGCAAAGGAGGTCTTAAAAAGAGAATACATCGATGTGACAGTTAAGATGGAAATAAAGAGCATTATTAAACAGAAGTTGAAGAAAAGGTGGCAAAAGCAGTGGGAGGAAAAGAGGAAAGGATGGTGGTTTTACAAAATTCAGAAGAGAGTGGCGATAATGAGATGTGCAAGAAAGAAAAGGAGAGAAGAGACAATTATATCTAGACTTAGATTTGGGCACACAGGGTTAAACAGCACTTTGTTTAAAATAGGTAAACATAACACCGGAAGATGTGAATACTGTGGGCAACAAGAGACAATAGAACACGTCATGGTGCACTGTAAGAAATATGAGGGGAAAAGGTGGGAAATGATCTGAAACCTTAGAATGGAAAGAATAAATTTTGATTTAGTAGAAATTCTTAGAAAAAACTCAAAAGAAAAATGCTATGGAATCGTTTTTTTCATTATCTTAGAATAATCAAAATGATTGAGAAGATTTGAGTCCTTATTTTTGTTTTGTTGATTTTGGTTTGTTTTGTTAATTCGGTTTTATTTTATTTTATTTGGAATAAAATAAGTAGTAGTCATTCAGATCCACACTCCATACCAGTTGGTGGCGGTAATGCACCTTTTCGTTGTGTGCCAACTGCCAAGAAAAACTCCAGAAAGAAGAAAATACCTACATAGCAGACTTAATTATATGTTTTTGTTACTAGGGATAATATTTATAGAACAAAACAAGGACATTGTTGGGCCAAGGAGGTCTCTATCTGCTAGCATTCCCATTCATCTTAAAAGCAGTTGCTTAAAACTCTTGGTTATAGATTAGTTTCAGTTACCTGTTAAAGTTGCTCGAGTTTTGTGTCATTTAAAAAATATTTGAGAATTTCATTTTAATCCTTAAAAAACTGAAAAAGGTAATGCCTAAATATGTAACGTATATTGTTTAACCCCCTTAAGTTTAATGCTGACCTCATACATCATTCCCCCAGAACTGCTCCCGTTTTACAACAGTGAGCGCAAGCTAGATTAAAGTGATTATTACGTTTTGAATATGGATATTTTATTACAAAAACGCATCGATTCACTACAGAAGGCCTTTGATCCCCCCCCCCCCCCCCCCCCACACACACACACACCACCACCCATTAAGTTGCATCAAATGGCTTGAGAGATCAAATACTTTTTTTTTTTTAATAACACCAACTGAATTCATCTGAAAGAAGAAAGTCATATATTGTACACCTAGGATGACTTTAGAGCAAGTAATTTATGGCTTAGTTATCATTTTTTGCTTTTTAATATTTTCATGCATTTTACCAACAAATTATTATGATATAGAAGAATAAGTCACATTTGATCACTGTTTATTATTTATTTATTTATTTATTTTTCTCAGTCACTGTGTTTCATATCTTGTTTGTGTGTGTGTGTGTGTGTGTGTGTGTGTGTGTGTGTATGTGTGTGTGTGTTTTTTTTGTGTGTTTGTATGTGTGTTCTGTACTGATATGGAAACTGGCAAAAGGAAAATGTTCTGTGTCAGGAAACGGGGAACTTAGAGATGTTTTAACTCATGTTATAAACAGGAAAAGGGAAAAGCTTTTAAGAACGCGTAGACATTTTTTTTACAGCATGTTATAATCAACGAGTCATTGCACAACAAAGAGGATCCAGAATTTTTGTGGCATCCTCTTTGGCAATAGCATGTGTAACTGTCACCACATGTCTCATTGTTCTTCCAGTTAGAGGTCTAATAGTTACTGCTATTGCCACTGGCATATATTAAATATTGTGTAAATGTTGAAAGTGAGACATTTTGAAATGTCATGCCAAATATTGGCTCATTTTGCATTTTTATGAGAGCTACACATATTCCAAAAAAGTTGGTACAGGTAGCAATAAGGTGCCGGAAAAGTTCAATGTACATATAAGGAACAGCTGGAGGACAGGAGGACTAATTTGCAACTTATTAGGTCAATTGGCAACATGATTGGGTATAAAAAGAGCCTCTCAGAGGCAAAAAAAAGTGGAGCAATATCAAAAAAGGAGTTTCTCAGAGAAAAATTGCAAAGAGTTTGAAGTTATCATCATCTGCAGTGCATAATATCATCCAAAGATTCAGAGAATCTGGAACAATCTCTGTGCGTAAGGGTCAAGGCTGGAAAACCATACTTGATGCCCGTGATCTTCGGGCCCTTAGATGGCACTGCATCACATACAGGAATGTTTCTGTAATGGAAATCAAAAAATGGGCTCAGGAATACTTCCAGAAAACATTGTTGTTGAACACAATCCACCGTTGCCGGCTAAAACTCTATAGGTCAAAAAAGAAGCCATATCTAAACATGATCCAGAAGCGCAGGCCTTTTCTCCAGGCCAAGGCTCATTTAAAATGGACTGTGGCAAAGTGGAAAACTGTTCTGTGGTCAGACGAATCAAAATTTGAAGTTCTTTTTGGAAAACTGGGACACCATGTCATCCAGACTAAAGAGGACAAGAACAACCTAAGTTGTTATCAGCGCTCAGTTCAGAAGCCTGCATCTCTGATGGTATGGGGTTGCATGAGTGCGTGTGGCATGGGCAGCTTACACATCTGGAAAGACACCATCAATGCTGAAAGGTTTATCCAAGTCCTAGAACAACATATGCTCCCATCCACACATCGTCTCTTTCAGGGAAGACCTTGCATTTTCCAACATGACAATGCCAGACTACATACTGCATCAATAACAACATCATGGCTGCGTAGAAGAAGGATCCGGGTACTGAAATGGCCAGTCTGCAGTCCAGATCTTTCACCCATAGAAAACATTTGGCACATCATAAAGAGGAAGATGCGACAAAGAAGACATAAGACAGTTGAGCAACTAGAAGCCTGTATTAGACAAGAATTGTAAACCATTCCTATTCCTAAACTTGAGCATCTTGTCTCCTCAGTCCCCAGACGTTTGCAGACTGTTATAAAAAGAAGAGGGGATGCCACACAGTGGTAAACATGGCCTTGTCCCAACTTTTTTTGAGATGTGTTGATGCCATGAAATTTAAAATCAACTTATTTTTCCCTTAAAATTATACATTTTCTCAGTTTAAACATTTGATATGCCATCTATGTTGTATTCTGAATGAAATATTGAAATTTGAAACTTCCAAATCATTTCATTCTGTTTTTATTCACAATTTTTACAGTGTCCCAACTTTTTTGGAATCCGGTTTTATAATGCCACATAACAGATTCATCTTACATGACTTATGACTAATAACATTTTGAATGTCTAGGAAGGATACATATTTTAATCATTGTTGAGGTACAGCCCTAGGAAAATGTTATTTTGAGAGACAAGTTTCCCATCTTCGTGTAACGTTTCTTTATGATTCCATTGCCAGTCTCCTGAGGCAGAGTGGGACATTAAAGTGAATGGCTCCAACAGTTCCGCTCCAACACCACCCTGTCCTGTCTTTGTGTGGAATTGGATCTCTGTGTGTGTTCAGACAGAAGCTGCGCTTCCTTCCCTGCCTTTCTACTACCTATCTAGTTCTTAGTTAGAGAGTGTTTATAAAAGCAGGGCTCATAAATGGGGGAACGCAACTGTTCTGCCAGGGGTTCAGCAAATGTTTTGAGGTATCAATAATTTTTGTGAGAAAATTAAATAATGCATTATACAAAAATACAATATTAGGTTCACTTTAACTGAAGCTAAATGCTTCAAAGTCTCTTCTACAATAAAATGTAAATTTTAAATGATTTGCAATGCAAGCATTACATTGCATGATACAAATTTGAGATGCACTATATATTGGCTCCATAGTGATTATTGTCTTATATTAGAGATTTTTTAATATATCCCTATTGACTACATATTGTACAGTATTCAAAAGTTTGAGTCGAATATTTAATTAATTTAAAAGAAGCCACCATCCATATGATGAAAACACAATACAATAATAATACTATTACAGTTTAAATAAGGTTTTTGATTCTTTGATGACTATAAAGTTCAAACAAATACTATTTATTGCATCCTTGCTGAATAAAAGTATGAATTACTTTAAAAATCGTACTGACCCTAAACATTTAAACATATTTAATTATGCATGCTCTTTTTTTACATTTAGATTACCTTTACTCTCATCTATCACAAGTTAATTTTGATGCTAATAATCCAAATACTTTGTATTAACCATATAATCTTTATCAAATCTCAAAATGAATATCTTTTTCATACTGTAAATTATAATGTTGTAATGCCTAAATTCACTTGCAGCAATTGATTTTAGTTTCAGTGTTTTGTTCTATATTAAGATAAAATAGTATAGAATTCTAATATTGTTCAACTATCGTTAAAATTGAGTGTTATAATACATTTTACATCTCCTTGGTCTGTGTTTAAAGTTTGAACCGTTAAAGCCATCATACGTGAGAGGTAGTGTTTCAACAATCCATGTGTTCACAAGAAAGCTTACACATGCCTGGACGTGAATGGAATGACACGAATGCAGTCAAGACATGTCAGTGCATATTCTAAGTGAATTCTAAATGTCACCAGACAGACCACAGAATGCAACTGAAGTGATATAGATACACGTCTTCGTGGTGAGATATGGTGCTCTTGTGCAAATACAGTTGTCTCTGTGGACTTTATTGCTGTTCCTCTAGGCATCTCTTTTCAAAGGTTGAGCGTTTGCTGTCTCCATGGCAACCACATCTCTCTATGGCTGCGTAGGATATCCTCTGCATTTCAAAACAGTTCCCACAGTCTGTGCTTTCATAATAGAGTGCCACCTCCCCGTGGTCCTCAACTATGCTTGCCATTAGATAATCGTCACATGCAACCCTCCAATATCGAACCGTGTGCTATCCAGGGTTATGCTTTTTTATCCTGTTGCATGGCGGATGTGTGCATTTATCTGCATCCTTTAACTCACGCAGAGTACAAGACAAATATCTCATATACTGTTATGGTTAAGGCTGTTTTAGAATAGGACAACTGTTTGTGTTCGAAAAGCTTTGTGACCTAGATTTAATGATAGGGCATTGCAATTTTTTTCAACTTTTTAATGGATCTGAGTGAATGTCGGCCAATTATATATGTGTGTGTGTGTTTTGTAGGATCCAGACCCAGACTCCCAGCTGCACAGGTCACTGGGCAGACTGGTCACGCGAGCGAGAAAACACTCTGGGCACTTTATTTGTTGCTCGAACAAAATGCACAGAGCACATGAGCCAGAAAGCACTTTTCCACTGGCGAAGCGCTCTCAGATACACAAGCACAGGGTCTCTAAGGGGCACGTCAGGGGAAAAGCACAGCAGAACGCAGAAAACAACCGGCCACACTCATCTATATCTTCATGAGGAGTGAGCGACAGCTGTGGACTGAATGCAGTGCCTTAAGAGGGAGGGAGGGACACTGTTCTGCAGAGATCCTGCATTTGAAAGCCAGATCTACCTGCATACCTACGTCGCATGTATGGGTGTTGGTGTTTACATGGGTAGGAGATTGTTAGAGATCGAGACAATATGCAAAAGGAAGCGCTGGGAAGAGGTCGAGTTGTTCAGATTTCTTACCGTCTCCTGATGCAAGGGAAGTAGATGACAGCTGAGTGTTAGTGACAGCTACAGTAAGTTCCTGTTTGTGCTGCGTGTAACTATTGAAGAGAAATACACAGAGAGAGGCAAGTAGTTTTTCTGTGTGAAAGAGAGAGCCCCTGTGCACTCACTCTTGAAAGGGAGAGAGAGAGAGAGAGAGAGAGAGTGAGAGGGAGGGAGGGAGTTGTGTATCAATGAGAGAGCAGACAAGGGGGAGCAGCATTCCCCTAATATGAAGCAGGCGCCTGGACAGCAGCCTGCACTCTCTCCATCGGGTAAGATGGAGCCCAAATCTCTGTTTAGCCTGCATAAAGCCCTGGCTCAGCCTGTGAAGATGTGCATGTTTGATTTCCCTGTCTCCATCCTGGATGATCTGGTAAGAGAGAGACTGCAGTCATTTTGTTCTGGTGCGAGTTGGTGTGTGTGTATGTGTGCATGTGTTTTCATTTAGTAAAAGTATGTGCTCACCCTTTGACTGTATTCTGCTGTTTTTAATGCATGCTGGAATAGAGCCAGTGACGTGGTGTTTTCATGTTGAAAGCATGTCAGTTCTTGCTGTTCCTGGCCATGAAATGAGTTACAACTAATCAATAACAGCATCTGGAGTTAGTTATGAATGTCTTGCGCTCAATAGTGAGCTCTACTTTTGGCTTACTGAACGGGATGTTGTTGCTATGCTGGCCGTGACTGTTTTTTTTTTTTTTTTTTTTTTTTTTTTTTTGGCACGTTTCGGCCAGAGATGTTCAAGGATGATGTGTTACTTTTTCTAAGTGGCAGGTGTTTTTATGTGTCAGCACTTCTGCAGGTGTGAGTATGCGTCTAGGTTACTGAGCCTTTCTTTATCGCATATTATATGGTACACTTCAGTACTGCACTGCAACTGCTTTAAGATTTATTAGTCATCTTGAAATGGATGTGATCCACTCTTGGTCGTGTGGGTTTTGTTTTGGATTTGTTTGAATGAAATGTTAGAAAAAGCAACTGGGTTAATGACATGATGCTCTTTGTTTGTCCACATGTATTAATTTAATTTAAAATATGTTAAAATGCACCTCATACTACAGTGACTTCATGAGCATGTTTCAAATTTCAAAATTTAAATGAATTTCATTCACACACACACACACACACACACACATACACACACACATATATATATATATATATATATATATATATATATATATATATATATACACACACACACACTGTATCTTGTATATTAGGGTGATACGACTGTAAATAACGCAATTCTTGAAAATAAATCATTAATAAGTAGTTTGGTATATTTTATTATAATCTCTTAGAAAAAAAAAATAACTTTTGTAAAAAACAAAACAAAAAAGAAACTAACTTTTTATTTGAATTATTACTTTTAAGAATAATAATGTACATGTGTATGAAAATATTGCTTTTGTTATTGAATTAATTCCGTTTTAAAGGTTTTTAACATGACTTGACACTTTCTGTTTTGAGCTATAGATTTTAAAAGATTGTTTCCTTTACATTATCATGGACACTCCTATACTGTATGTCATTGACAAATCCTTAAAGTCATAATTTGTCTCAGTGAACACCTTAAATTGATCTCCATTGGTTTCAGATCTTAATAAAATCACTAAACTAAAGATTCATTCAGTAGCATGGCACAACAACTTTTTTATTTTATTTTTTTATTTAGGATCATAATCTTTTCATCAGCGGTGTTTGATGACAGTGTCAGGTTCTTTTGTATCCATGTCTCAGCCAGTAACTGACTGTACTTATTTGTGACTGGACAGGGCTTTTGATATAGGTTCTTATTTTGCCTCAGTGGTGAGGAGAAAGAGTGTCAAAGCATCTTAGAATCGTAATGGAGCTCCAGAGAATACAGCAGGGTAATAAATTGAGCCACCGAATGGTGTTTCTGTGGCACTCAAGAAAGGAAAGTATGTGAGCTCTCAGTTTGAAAAATAATCTGAGGTTTACGTACTACGTTGGGTCAGTGAATTAAGTTCTTGACCTATTTTTTAAAAGAAGTTTGGTGACTTTCAATCCTTAAAACTGTTGTTTTTGTTTGGACTGCACTCCCAAGAAGTGTTTTACACTGGCCTGTTATAGCAACATCATTGTTTTAAGCCACATGGACATGCATTGACAAGGTCTGGCCTCTTGAACATCAATTTCCACCTGTGTGTGTGGTCTGTGTTTGTGGGTCAGGTTTGGTCTAGACCTTTGACAGTCCATACTGCAGCTTATTCTAGCCAAGAACTATCCATTTAACTAATGGCATGGCAGTGTCTATGAAAGATCTGTATAGAAAACAAACAGAAAAACAGAGAGACTCTGAATAAGAGGTTTATGACTGAATAAAGTACATAGTCTATTTCATTTATAAAATGGAAATCTAGTTTTCCTGCTATACCTAAAAAAACAGAAACTCAAAATAGCCTTCAATGATTTGATATCACTAACCTTATAAACTGTGCCAAATCCAGTGATTATTTTACATTATTTCACTATTTCTTATCAGTCTGGTACCTTGATTTTGTTGGACTTTATTTCCAAGAACTTTTATAACTGTGTGACATCATAAAAAATGAACAGTATTGTAGTAAAAATAAATTGAATCTAAAATAAGTTTTTTGTAACTGGTTTAAAAGAACATGCTTTGGTAGAGCTAGTGTTAAAGGAAACCAAAAGGTAAAAGGATAACAAAATATGTTTTTTTTAGTGACATCCTGTGAACAGCAGAAATTGCTCTTTCGCATGATTTGATTTCTTGTTGGATCAGAAAGTTGTCACACAGGTTTATAGGTTTGTTTGATTGCTTCACTTGCAATTTCATTTTGTGTGGGAATTCTACTGAATTCCCAGAGCAGCCTGTGCATCATAGCCAATACAAATGATTTCAGAGTAACCTTGAGGGTTTTAACAGAAGAGTTTATGACACAAAAAACCTCAGCAAGCATTGTAGTGTTCGGTTGAGAGAGTGAGGGTTGTATTGATACAGCTGTTTGCGTCCATACGTGTCGGACAGGGACAGTGTTTTGGGGTCAGCGAATGGCGAAGGAGAATTTTGTGCTTCCCATCTGTCACAAGATTGAGGATCTCTTGCAATTGACTTTTTAAAAGTCTGAATTGAGAAGGTGATGTGTTGGAAAGACAGGTTCGATCAACTTGTTCAGCTGATACGCTGGTGCGGCTTGGGTTGTGTGTTCACGAATGAAGCTCTGTACTTTTATTTGAAAAGTTTAGAGGAAAGAAAAAAGGTAAGAAGCATTTATTTCCTCTAATAGTCTAAAAATGTATCTAGTTCATCTTACCAGAGCTGGTTTTAACAGATCGATTAATAGTAATGTAGATTAAATTAATGTTTTATAACTACTTCTTAAGATAGTGGGCTATTATTTTAAAGAAATCTGTTCAAGTCAATCAAACTACAGTTTGAAATGTCTTTACGGCGGTAGTGTTTGTGTGGTTGTGACTTGATACCAAGGAGTGACAAGCTGCTTCCTGCTCATTTTAAACCAATCTTGGCTGTGTTAGTATCTTTCAGGTGCTTTCCACAGCTTGAGAAGTGCATAGGTCATTCTCTAGTTTGACATAGTAAAGAAAAAGAAAGAAAGAACAACATCAAGAAGTCAAATGTTCAAAACATTCTAACGAATCAGTCAGAACTGATGTGATACTTCAGCTTTATGGAGTTGTAAGCACCTCAAAATCAGAGTTAGCAGAAAAGGGACAAAATGTTTCAGGCTCATTACATTTGTTCCTATTTGAAGTTTAGCACTCTCAAAATACATGTGTCCTTTCTCAGGATGACACAGGCTTGTTAGGAGAGGAGACTGGGTTCAGGGTGAATATTGTTTGCTAACACTTATGCGAGAACTCTGATGGCCTTGATTCCTGGCAGGAAGGGTAATAGAAAAGTTCTTTAGCCCTGTTTAAGTGCCCAGTGGAAAAGGGCTTCCAGATCCTATAATCACCTGGCTTTTGATATGTCTGGGCAAAATGAAAAAAAGAGATCAAATGAAGCTTCTCCAAAGATTTATAAACCATGCTGGTGCTGTAAGAGAACAACAAGCTGTTATCTGTCAATCTCAGCAGAGAGCAGCGCAAATAAGTGGTTGTGCAACTGAGTTCCAGCGGCAGAGATAGCCTAAGTATACATGTTACTGCAATCCCAAACTTTTTGGTGTCATGGGTCGTTATTTCTGTTAAATATTGCATGGATATTTAGGTCCATATATATATATATATATATATTAGTTAAGAACACTTATTTGTGAAATATTACAATTTACATTTTTTTACTTGAATTTATTTTTCCTGTGATGCCGGAGCTAAATTTTTAGCAACCATTAGTCCAGTCTTCAGTCTCACATGATCCTTCAGAAACATTACTTTTATATGTTGTTTTGTCGCTCAAGAAATATTTCTTATTTTCAGTATTGAAAACAGCTGTGCTGTGCTTTAATATTTTTTGTGGAACCATGGTACATTTTTTAGGATTACTTGATTAATAGAATTTTAAAAGAACAGCATTTCTTTGGAATATAAATATTTTGTTATGTTACAGATTTATATTTTTGCAGAATAAAAGAAAATAACCTACTCACCCCAAATCAAACTTTTTAGTAGTAGTGTACATTAATAGTAGATCTAAAAATGCTGTTGTGTGGTTATTGTTCAATTCTAAGAACAACATTTTACTGGGAAAAATACTGCATCAAATGTCGTATAACATGACACTGGATTGAGAGTTCACAGAGCGCCTGAATAAATAAACTGTATGATGTGCATTTATGTGTATTCTGTGTTCTTGTTCTGATGCATAGAAATCGTACAGTATAATAACTCTGTGTGATTGCTCTGCATGGCAGCCGAGCATAACTAACAACTGTTTCAATTCAACTAGAGATCCCAGGGTTATTCACGTCCAGTTCAGTTTGTGCTGCCTTGAATTATGGCTGCAAATCTATTTTCAGAAGTAGTCACAGCAAATATCAGTAAAAGCTTATATGTGAATCCTAAATCAAGCTTAAAGTGATTGCAGAATAACTGAGTTTAAGGTGCAAACATTTTTACACTTAGCTCTTATTCTTCCCCATAATACCGGCAGTGTTGTACTTTATACTGACACCTATTGGTTCGGCTTGTCTATGGATATTGAGTTTGTTATTTTGTTTGCTTCCTTTTGTTGAGGTGTAATGTTTATGCTTTGAAAAGTGCTGCAGATACTGGCTATACATATTTTTGTTGCAACTATAATCAGTACTGAACAACTGAATGACATGGATGGCCAGGACATGATAGCGACATCCTCCATGGAATTAATAGCTTTTTCTAGAAGATTGATCTCTCAAGGTTCTTTAAGGTATAGTTCACCCAAAAATGTAAATTCAGTCATCGTCACCCTCATGTTGTTCTAAACCAATAAGACCTACGTTCATCTGGATGAAAACCGACAGCTTTCTAACCATGCATCTGCAACGTTAAACAAAAATTAAGACTTTATTCAACAATTTCTTCTGTTCCGTGTCAGTCTTCGACATGCAGTCACAAGAATACATCATCTGCTACATCAATATTCATCAAAGTATTATTTGCAATATATATATATATATATATATATATATATATATATATATATATATATATATATATATATATATATATATATATATATGTATATGTTTATATATATATATATATATATACAGTACAGACCAAAAGTTTGGAAACATTACTTTTTTTAATGTTTTTGAAAGAAGTTTCTTTTGCTCATCAAGCCTTTGATCAAAAATACAGAAAAAACTGTAATATTGTGAAATATTATTACAACTTAAAATAATAGTTTTCTATTTGAATTCACTTATTATAAATTATTCCTGTGATGCAAAGCTGAATTTTCAGCACCATTACTCCAGCCTTCAGTGTCACATGTAACATCCAGTCTATCACATGATCATTTAGAAATCATTCTAATATTCTGATTTATTATGAGTGTTGGAAACAGTTCTGCTGTCTAATATATTTGATGAATAAAAGGTTAAAAAGAACTGCATTTATTCAAAATAAAAAAAATTCTAATAATATATATTCTAATAATATATTTTCTTTACTATCACATTTCATCAATTTAACACATCCTTGCTGAATAAAAGTATTGATTTTATTTAAAAAGAAGAAAGAAAAAAAAATTACTGACCCCAAATTACTGACCAGTAGTGTATATTGTTATTAAAAAATATTTATATTTTAAAAACATAGCTTCTTTTTGTCTTTTTTTTTTACTTTTATTTCATCGAAGTATCCTAAAAAAGTATCACATGTTCTAAAAAAATATTAAGCAGCAGAACTGTTTCCAACTTTGATAATGAATCATCATATTCGAATGATTTCTAAAGGATCATGTGATAATGATCCTAAAAATTCAGCTTTGCATCACAGAAATAAATGATAATTTAAAGTATAATAAATTTAAAAACAATTATTTTAAATTGTAATAATATATCACAATATTACATTTTTTTCTGTATTTTTGATCAAATAAATGCAGGCTTGATGAGCAGAAGAAACTTCTTTCAAAAACATTAAAAATAGTAATGTTTCCAAACTTTTGGTCTGTACTATATATATATGTATGTATATATTCAGTGCAACTTCTTCAGTGCAGGTCACAGCTTCCAGCAAAAAACATTTTCCTTCACTTAGACAGCCGTCTTGTCAGATTTCACGATGTAACCATAATGGTTACCTCATGGAAAACACCATCATCCCCAGCAGGTGCCTCAGACAGCTGCTGCTATTTCTCGCAAAACACAATTTCTCTGGAGGATTTCAATTTCCTTAGAGCTTTGTGTCAGTGCTGCAGTCATCCTCGAAGAATAAGTCACCAGTATTTTCCAACAGAGGGCGCTATAGTATACATGAATCATCATCATGCTGGGGGTATTTTATTATTATTATTTTTTACTGGTAACTAGGCTTGTAGCTCAGCAAATATTTTGAGGTTGAAACACGAATAACCTACAATTTAGGTTGTTCATATATAGTGTAGGTGTCCCAAAAAAGGACGGATCAGGAAGAAAATGTATTAACATGAGCCAGCGTACATGAAAAGTCCACTTTGTTCCAGTTTGAGTATTATATCAGTAGCATGATGTTTGCATAAAACATGGGACCTTTAGCTCATTGTACCCTTTAGAGAACAAATAATATAAATATAAATTGTAAAATATTAAAATATAAATTATTATTGTTATTATCTATCTATCTTATTTTGTTTTATTTTAATTGATTAATTTACAACAAAACAAAGCTGTGCAATATGCTGAATAGCCATTTACGAAAGACAATATATGCTGCTTTAAAAACTAATTTTTTCTTTCAAATAAAAATATTTTTATTGTTTTGTTTAGATATTCTTCATAGTGCCACAAAAGTCTGGATCACAATGCCAAAATTAACCTATGTGAAATATATTTTGTATTATTTTTTAAAATAATAATCAAAAATCTGTAGACAAAAGAAGTGTTAAATGCGCTTATTATGATTGTTGTTTCTATTAATATAAATAATTATTGAGTCACTTTAACTCATTAAGCAAATCCTTTTTATTCATTAATGTTTAAGCCATAAACTAAATAATGAATCATACAATAGTTTAGCATAATTGTTTCAATTGCTTTCGTTTATTTTTGGCATATGAAGTTACAATCAAGCGATTAAAAGTGATATTTTTAGTAGCTCAGAGTTCCCGGAATTTAACGTCACGATTTTAGTCATGGAAGGGGCGGGGCCATATGCGCGTCGGGGGTGGCTGAATTCTCTTAAGGGGCGGGGCCTAGCGGCTCAGGGTATTCCCTTCAGCCAAACTCGCACAGACATACAGTCGTTGCTACGGTAGAAGTCTGGATGACAGGATATGGAGTCGTAAACAGAGACAGTGACAGTCTTTCAGTAATGGTCTACATTATGGGAATGCAGTCGGACGCCCTCGGTGTCAAACCCACGTCCCTGGACGAGCTGTTTGAGTCCAGCACATGGAAAATTAAAAACATCTGGGATGGGGTGAAGCTGGAGATCGCACCTGAAGATGGATGTCCGGTGGTCTTAAATAGTTTTACGCATTTGGACCCTGACCTGCCTGTCCTGGAGGTAATACACAGATTTAACCGAACTTATTTTCATTATGTATGTATATATAGAAAGAGAGAGAGAGAGAGAGAGAGAGAGAGAGCGAGAGAGAGAGAGAGAGAGAGAGAGAGAGAGAGGAAGACACACACATACAATAGATAACTCCCACAATATCAATACAATACACTACAGTATTATAAAGATATTTAAAAATACTGACAGTATAGTATTTAGAAATATAATTTTATTTTGTTAGAAATTACATTTTGTGTGTATTTCTGCGTTGAAATTCATGTTTTTATGATGTATTAATTTTTATATGTATATATGAATGTTAGGTTTCTTTCACTGTTTTATTTCTAGACATTTAATTTCAGCACATTGTTTGAAGCTGTGCTGGCATGAGTGTTTCTGTTGTACTTTGCCAGTGTTTCTCTCTTTTATAGAAAATTGCAATTTATAAACTCGTTGCACATCTGCCACCTCAGTTACAAATTCTGCTGGTTTTATATGATCTTTGTCTTTTAGCTATATGATATTGACTGCCAAGATAAATACGACAAGGCAGTGTAAATGCATTGCACAGAAATCTCTTGTTCTCGATGGCCTACATGAAGTAAATCAAAACTCCACCATAATCTTGGCAAGAGCACTGGCACACTCTGTTTTCCTCGATTCACTCTGTCTCCAACTTTCCCCTCTCTAATTCTCCTCAGGAAAGGCCATGGAAATATAACAGTCAAATGAGAATCACGTTCCCTTCCCTTTAGGTATTAAATGAAAACACAGGCTTTAGTTAAAGGTGTGGAAAAAATGCTGTAATATGGTATTTATTATCTAGGAATTTTGCTGACCTGTTAATAAAATCCAATGTTATTGATGCTCTGTTATTTCTCTAGTTTGTTTATGATGAGATTGCCCACAATAGTGCAGATATGTTAGCTGAGAACGAATGATTATATTTGAGAACATCTTATATAATACATGAGCATGCATTTACTTGATAGTTGTGATGAAAGACTTTCATTATTGATTTCCTATTTGTGACTTATCAAACTCTGCAGCGCAAAATGTTTTTCTTGAACGCGAGGGAATTATTTTATCACCATGGCAGTCACACATTTTTTACAGTTGTTAGTTGTTACACTAAACCTGTGATATCTGACTGTGGTTTGTGAACAGCATGTCCTTTTTTTATCTTGCATTTCAATGGCAACAGCACATTGTTGTGACTTAAACTGCAGTTCACACCAAAACTTGTTTACGACAATGAAGCTTTACCTCAGTCACGCGCAAAAAGAAGGATCCAGCGTGTCACCAGTTGCTAACCTTCACGGGACTAAATCTAAGCTGCTCTCATTACACAATTAGTGATGGTTAAATCTCCCATTCCACCCACTAGAGCCTTTCTCCTTTGTGGGTGCATTTGCTCTGACTTGTGGGTGCTGTTTGTTTTCCTTCCTCATTACAGAAATCTAAATTTATTTTCCATCCATTTTAATGTGAAAAATGGTTGACTCGTCGACTTACAGACGTCCAAAAAGTTGGCTCTAGGGTAACCATGAGTGATGGATGGAGTAACTTTGCTTTTTAAATCCTTCTCTATTATCTCTCTCTCTCTCTCATCCTCTTTCATTTATGGCATAGGCAGTAAAAAATGGCAATGCAAGCACTTATCTCTGCTTTTATAGTGATTCAAGGCAGCTGATGGCTTGGCAAGAGCTCAGAATTGGTTACCTCAGCTCTGAAGATCGAAACCAAATCAGCCAGATGTAAAAGTTCCCTTGTATAATAGATCATTACAAGCTCAGTACATAGATCAGCTAATCTCTTAACGTAACAGCTGCTATAAAGCATCCAGTGTAAGGTCTTGTGTAAGAGCACTTTAATGCTGTGATTGTCGACAAATAAGTGGGTGAAATTGTTACGATCAACTTGAGAAAGAGTGATTGATAGTTTGTTGCCTCTGCACATTAGCTTGACTGGCTTGAAGAATACTGTTTGGAGCGTGATTTGAGCAACAGAAACTCATTCTGAGAAAATAATTGTTTTCATATTTTATAATCTCGACAGGTTAAAAAAAAAAAAAGACTTTCTGTATTCAGGCACATAGACTTCGATACCAATAGAAAATTGCTCCTGAGGCATATTTCCAAGATGTCCGTCATGTGTTTTAGATTTAGATTAAATATGGTCCAAGATACTGTCAGCCTGTAAAGAAAATAATATACAACATACACTGTTGATCAAAACTTTGGGATCAGTATGATTTTTTTTATGTTTTAGAAAGACACTGCATTTAATTATCATAATCATGTGAAATATTATTACAATGTAAAATAACAGTTTGCTGTTTTTAGAAAATTCTCAGCATCCATTCCTCCTGTTCAGTGTCTCATTATCCTTCAGAAATCATTCCAATATGCTGATTTGCTGCTCAAGAACCACTTCTTCTTATTATTATTAGTATTTGATGAAAATAAGTTTCAAAAGAACACTATTTATTTGCAATAGAAATCTTTTTCTACATTATAAATATCTTTACTGTCACTTTCGATCAGTTCTTCCAAAAAAAACAAAACAAAAAATCTTACTGACGCAAACTTCAATGTTGTAAAGGTTCTTTGATTGTTGGCCAGTGAACAGCGGTCGTAGAATTGACTGGCACTTTTGTCACTGGGTTTTCACTCTAATCCATTTTGTCATTGTTCTTCTGTGTTTGTTAAAAGTGTTTACAAATTCTGCATTTTTCTTAAAGAGGCCTTTGTGTGATAGATTGGATTCGGAATGTCATAATGGGGCCGGCAGAGCTGAGCTTTGTATAATGAGGAGAACAGACAGGGGTTACATTGACACATACAGAGATGCTTTTGTCCTGAAAGATCTCTTGAATGGAAAGAGAAGGATGAGAGGGAGGAATAGTGGGATGGCAATGAAGAGAAAACAAGGATGTGAGAGGCAGGAAAGGGGAAAGTAACAGGAATACATAGGTGTGCATTGATGTAATTAAACAATTGTACAAGGCATTAAATATTAATAAATATGCCACTGTTAAATCAGGTTTGTAAGGTTAAGTTTAGAAAAGCAGCTCAACTAGTAGAGCATAAAGTGCTACTGATGCCAAGGTCATGAGTTTAGTTCCCAGGGAGCACACATACTGATAAATTGTGTAGCTTGAATGCACTGTAAATCACTTTAAATAAATGGTCTGCCAAATTTTAGTGCGCCAAAAATGAAAAATCTTTCATCTTTTATTTGTCATATGAAAAATGTGGACAAATACATTTCTGCAATGTGCAAAAAAAATCTGCTCTCAGAATAGTTGCATCCATTCCTTATATCTTCATCTGCGATATACCGGAGCCAGAAGCCACCGCACTCAGAAGTTGTGAGCCGCACTCCGGCAGAGTCGGGTAAATCTTTTTCCAAGGCTTATATTGAAGAATTCCTTCCTTAGCTCTGCTAATCTCATTTTGAAGAGCTGGAACAGATTTCACAAAAACCTTGGCTCAACCAAAACACAGGCAAAAAAGCGACAACAGCTTCCAGTGATTATTAACAACATCCAAGCCAAAGAAAAAGAAAAAATATGGATAATACCATTTATCAAATGAAAAATAGTTGCATTGTGCAATCAATAAATAAAAGCTCATCAGAGGTTAATGGTTATAATTAGCTCAGTGATTTTTCCTCCATTGTTTTGGTGAAAGTTGATGCTCAGTAAAAACTTTTTTAAATTAATCTTTTCAAATATACAGTAATGTTTTTCTCTTGTAAGATATTTAAAAATGTCATTTATTTTTGTTGAATTTTCAGCAACCATTATTGTAGTGTTTAGTGTCAAATGATCCTTCAGAAATCCCTATTGTGAAAATCATGACACGTTTTTTTCACGATTTTTAGAAAAAAAGAAATTCATTTGAAATACACTTTTGTGTACCAGCGTAATAATATTTAGTCACTTGACAGTAAATTGAATGCATCTTTGCTAAAAAAAAAAAAAAAAAAGTTTATACCAACTCTCACATTATTTGCCTCGTGGTTCGAAAGCCAGAAGTCGTCAGTGGGTGATAAAAAAAGAAAAGGTTGGAAACTTCCAGAATAAGGCGGATAAGAAGAGAAATCACCTTTTCACCTTTCACTGCCTTTTTTCCACTGTTTGCAGCTGTGAATCTATGCTGAGGTTTAATGAGCTGTAACCAAGTCTGCTGAAAAACCTACTGAGCAATGCCAAAATACACAGAACGCAGCTTCACTCTGCGTATCCAGTCTCTCTCCAGATTAATAACTCGTACAGGACTGTGAATCTTGAGAGAAAATATGAACCGTAATCCGAATCCATAACCCTCATGGCACAAATAAGCATAATTTTGCTCCTGACCATTACTAACAGAAAAGAGATTTGGTCGGAGCTTACAGTGTCTTAAGCTGTTTTCCGTTCAAGGCATTTATAAATATTGTATTACGAGATAAAATCATTCCCAGAGACAATATTTGTCACAGCTATGTGTCCTACCCAGCCAAGGCAATAAAAGCAAACATGTGCTGAGGTATTTAGACAATGTTATGACACATAATAAAAATATGAATGAAGCCAGGCGTATTAATGATCAGCAGGAGGACAAGCAGATTGATCACTGCTGCTTTAAATTCCTTTCATCTGACCTCATATATTTGCATTCTGTCTTTATTTTTTTGCAACAGCAAAGCAGTCTGTGCAGGACGTGTTTTTGCATTACGGTATGCAGTTAGTTTTTTCAGTTTTACACAAGACGGACACCTTTGACAGCGGTTTTTTATCTGTTTTTCAACATTTCACGCCATGAGCAGCACGTTCTCACAACACTTTCCTGTTTAAAAACAGCTAGTTTTGCATTCAAAAAGATGCATTTTTAAAATGGAACTAGTTTTAACTTAATGAAACTAAACTAAAACTAAATAAAATGTCTTGTGTGAGTGTCACGATAAACCAAGTTGTCAAAATCACAGCCTATTGATATCTATTTTTAATATAATCTTGTTTTTCTTGATGTGAATAAGTTAAAGAGGACACGTAATAGGGCTTGTCCTCTAACATCTTTTAACTCCTCCCTGATTTTGACAGGAGGAATTCTGCATTGTTTTTGTGTTTTCTCAACATTGTTTGTAAAGGATGCAGCTGTCTAGGAAGCTGTTCCGCAGTAACTTTTCAGCACTCTTTGTCTTTTCACAGGAAACCCTGTGGCTTTAGTGGATCAGAGGCAGTCGAGGGGTTCACAGAGCAGAGTAAATGCATTCTGTCAGGCTTTTTTGTGACTGTGATCACCTCATACAATTATAGGTATAATGCAAACCTATGATTAGTGAGAAACAATATTGTTTCACCATATAAACATTTGTTACGCTTTCTCTGACCGTATATTGTGAGGTGGATTTTCCCTTAGAAAGTACAGCAGAGTGTAGTTTCTGTGTCTGTTTTGAAACATCAGACGTCGGAGACGGACATTTATAGTGCTCTGGTGTTGTGTCAGGCAGACCCCCCTTCTTCAGGCCTGTTTGGGTTATCCTACTATTGCTCACAAGTTTTAATTGGAGACAGAGGGACTTTCCAAAGTGTGTGTGAATTCACTTTTTGTTTTGCTTTATTGTTTTGCTGAGGTGGTCTACTTTCCCTTTCCTGTATTTACTTGCACCAAGATACTCTCATACTAATATAATGTAATATAGATGTAAAGTGGTTTACTTCTCCTTTTATTAATGTCTTAATTTACTTAAACCATGTCCAACTTTAAATGTAATATAATATTATGGCCACTCATGCATGGTGTTTCCTTGCCTAAAGCCTTGGAGGGATTGATAATAGAAGTCTATATCCAATTTTTCTTAATTAACTTAATCTTTGAGGATAATATAATATAATTTAATTAAATATTATATAACATACATTGCTGAAATACTCTGAGTAATCCATCATTGTTTGTAATGATCAGAGGGAAATTGTCTCGCATCTACATCTTGTGTGTTTTACAGGTTTGTGTAACGGATCTGAAACTGAAAGAAGCGTTGTTCCTTTTTTTGCCTATTAATGTACTTCCACAATACCACAGCAACGGTATTTGACAGAAACTGTTATGTGGCTTGTGTGTTTGTTACCATAACTACTCCTGGACAGAGCCCTGGGGTTGAGTTATCTGTTTAAGCAGTCATCTCCTGACCATACACTGACTCACACCCACACTTACACAGGATACACCCTCACACGACTGGCTCACTGCCTAAGGCAAAGCTTTCGGTCACTTCCCACAGTTCCCTGGGATTTCCCTCTTACTTTCCATTATGACGTCAAGTACAAGTAGTTGCAAATTACTAACTGCAAACTTTCTCAACTTAGCATTATATTATATAAGATCCATACTGAATTAAAGCGTACAGTTTTAGTTTTTATAATCATTTATGTCAATCTTTGTTGGTCAGAGAGTGAATTTAGACTCAAATGAAAATTTTAGACCATTTGTTTGCAGAACAGGTGATCCATTTCAATAGGTGTCTGAGACCACTGTCGTACTGGCCAGAGAAAGCTGCTAAGTGCACATTTAAGATGTGGAGTTAAAGGGCTGGGTTAGCCATGTGACAGTGGCTGATAAAGAGCCACAATCTTGGTCTTGTGTGCTCTGTGTTAAGGCTGTGTGTGGATTAAGGAAATGAGCAGTAATCCCCAACTCACCCTTAAAGTCCCTGCCGTGCTAGAACTGTGTGACCTTGTAAATTCACCACATAAATGCAGAGAGAAGAATAGCACTTGAAAAATAATCAGTCATCTTTGCTGCCATTATTATGATAAGGTGCTCTGTGAGACTGAATGGTAGAATGTACTTCTGTATTGACTTATTGTTACATGACGCCCTGGAATACTTGATTCTGATTGGTTCGTCAGTGAAATGACCACAAAATTGTGTATTTAATCATTTTCTGTAATGAATATAATGCTAGGAATACTCAACCCTTTTCTTTATCTGTAGAGCTCAGTTCAGGAGATTGGAGAGGAGGTAGAAGACGGAGCCATCTATACCATCACACTTCGAAAAGTCCAGCTCCACCAGACGGCTAGTAAGGGGCAGCGATGGCTGGGTGTGGAGACAGACTCTGCCCTCAGTTTGTACGAGACATGCAAGGGTCGGACTATTAAGGCTGGCACGCTGGAGAAACTAGTGGAGTACATGGTTTCGGCTTTCAGAGGAAAGGACTACACATACGTCACTATTTTCCTCTGCACCTACCGAGCTTTTGCCACCACCAAACAAGTGCTGGACCTGCTGCTGAACAGGTAAACAAGCCATCAACCCCAAGTACTTTTGGAAATATAAAAACATACACTATGTTACTTAAAATGCAATCTTATCTATGTAAGGTATGCCAAACTGCATGATCAGCCAGTCTCAGGCAAGCCAAAACTGTCCTCAGAGGACCACACAGATCTTAAAAAGTAAGTATTTACAGTGTTAAACTGAACCCAATTCATTTGGATACTGTTAAAAGAGAGTTTGTTGATTTTTATAATTACCATATTATAGTTACCATAGCAGACAATAATTATTTGTTTTGTTATTTTTGGTTGTACTGTATTGGTATATCCTATACCACCTAATCATGACTTAAAATAATGATTGGCTTATTGGTATCGCACAGAATATTGATATTGATGCATTCTTTATTCTTTTTTTTTATGTGCATTGCAGTACTGTCTCATCTATCCTGGGTGCATGGCTGGATCAGTACTCTGAGGATTTCTGGAGCCCTCCTGACCATGAATGCCTGCAGAGCCTCATATCCTACTTGCAAATGAACTTCTCTGGATCAGACCTCGAGAGACGAGCCCATAACCTTCTGGAACACTTCCAGCATCGGCAAAACACAGAGGTTGAGCTTGAAGGTACTGATGATAAAGTAACCCACTGAATCTCATATTAAAGGCTAAACAACTGAAAAACTGATTGTTTGACAACTTGCCTCTTCTTTGCAGCTGACCTGTGCACCTGCCCCTTTGCCACACCAGAGGAGAGCAGCTTGGATGATGAATTCTCTCCCTCACACTTCATGTCTTTCAGTCCTGCCCTAGTCGCTGAGCAGTTAACAGTCATGGATGCGGTAAGAGATCAAAAATGTTCAATCTTTCAAAAGTTTAAGCAATCTAGTGGTTAAGGATCTTAGCTGGTTAAAGTGGGCTACAAAAGTGTAGGCAAACTGAAGAGAGTATAAGGACACTCCTGTACCTTATCCTTTATGCAAGCTGTTCAATCCCATGTTGATTTATGGGGACTGTTTATGCACAAAGTATATGCTAGTCAGCATGTTTTGGTAGATTTGAAGAATTTAAAGATTAAAGTCAGCTGAGAGAATTAAACCTGAGAAAATGATTTACTCAAGTCGTTGCATGCCATAAATGTAAATAAAGTTGTCCTGCAAAACATTCTCAAGGCTAAAATCAAATGAAACAGGTGAATGCAATTAAACATAGTTTTTTTTTTACAGGAGCTGTTTAAGAGGGTGGTTCCATACCATTGTTTGGGTGGCATATGGTCCCAGCGAGATAAGAAGGGCAAAGAGCACCTGGCACCCACCATCCGTGCCACTGTTTCTCAGTTCAACAGTGTGACCAACTGTGTGATTGCCACCTGCCTGGATAACAAGTCTCTCAGACCCTTTCTAAGAGCGAAACGCATTGAACACTGGATAGAAGTGGCCAGGGTGAGGCATCATTTTAACTGTTTTGTTTTTCATGGAATGAAGTCAGAGGCACAAAATGCAAAATGTCTAACAAAACCAAAATCATACATTTCACTACTTATGACGTATTTTCGCTCAGTTCCATTGCAAGCTACTATGTTATGTTACACTTTTACCATAGTACATAATTTGTAATACATTATGACATTTTCATCACATAGACAGCTACAAGGCTTTTCTGACATAGTTGCCATAGGCATGTTTTTCCAATGAGCTTGGGTTGCAAAAATGGTGTATGCCTTGCATGGGGGTGCAACTCAAAAAGAGACGCCAAAATCATATCGAAGAAGCAACTCAAATGGTAAACCACAATTTTAAATGCTAGACCTAATGCCCTAGTGACCACATTACAACGCTCTGAAAACACCTACCTGCCACATATAAATTCTCTAAAAACACCCAAGGCAAGTTAGCATTATTGTAGCAAGTTTTGCATGGGCATGGGCCAATAGTTTTACTTTATTATAGGAACACTAGACTTTGTATATATAGGGCATCATTTTATTCTCAAGCAGCCCATATGTGTTATAGTTCATAAATACCTTTTTGATTGTCTTGACATCAGAAATGCCGTATCCTGAAGAGCTTCTCTTCTCTGAAAGCCATCCTGTCCGCCTTGCAGAGTAATGCCATCCATAGACTGAGAAGGACCTGGGATGATGTGTCCCGGTAAGAGTTTGAATGGATTTCTGTCAGTAATGATTAGCCAGAGTCAAGAATAAAACTTAGCATTAAAAATTGGAATGCTAGTTAATTAGAATGTTTGGATTTAACGTAGATGTAGCTGTTTGTGACTTGACCAGTTTTCTTCTGCTTACAGGGAAAGCTATCGCACTTTCCAGGAGTTGTCTGAAATTTTCTCCGACGACAATAATTATTCCCTCAGCAGAGAGCTTCTCATTAAGGTGAGTAAAGTGGTTGGTAAAGGGGTCCACGTGTGTTTTGCACACAGTTTTTCTCAAACTTTGCCAAACGTTCCCACACACACAACTGTACCAACAGGGTAAAATTACACCATGAAATAAATAGATCAGAATAATAACAACAATAAACTAAAGAGTCACACTAGTTACAATATAATACTGTTTTGAGCTGTTAACTATTTGCAATGGTTACTATTTACTATTTTTCATAGTGTGTTTTTTGGTGAATTAATATTAAAGGGTCAGTTTGACCCTCAAACATCATTATAATTATTAATGGTATATGGAACTTACAACAATTTTTAACATATAGAATTGTCCATGTTTTTTGTTTTTTTTTAAGATAATAACAATTGATTCAGTGATATCCTGACGACTGAACTAGGAAATGTTTCTATTTCCAAAAATCTTGTCACGTTGCAAGTCACATGTTCAAACACCTAGCGTTTTTCAAATTTTTAAAAGTGCACTATAAGCCACCAACGTTCACTGTATCTGTTGTTGGGGGAAGACAGGATGTGGTTATGTCAGACAGCTTAGTGACTTACCAGTCTTTTAAAGGCCTGTAAAACCATGTTTCTATAGCAGCCACAGGGTAAACAGAAGAGCCGTATTCAATTGCATAGTATGTGCAACCTGCTGGCCTAACGTCTTGCTTTCTATGGCCTGCTGAGTTTTGTTGAGTACAGCGTCAAATGCCTTTGTTGCACTTTTCACTAGTTGGCATGCTTCTGCATTTGATAGACGTCTTGAAAAGAATCCATTAGTGGTAAAAGCATTATGCAACTTTGAACAGTGAATTTTGCACGGTAATTTTTTCCTCAGCTCTGTGGTTAGTCTAATGCATGTTGTGTAAGATAAGAGATATATTCAGAGAATATATACACAATATACTATTTTTTATACCATATTACCATTGTTTACTCAACCGAACAAGTAATACTTTAAGGAAATAATACTATTATTCAGTAAAGATGCATTAAATTAATCAAAAATGATAGTAAAGAAAAGACAAGGTTTCCTTCAAACAAAATCCTGAAAAACGTATCATGGATTCAACAGAAATATTAAACATTTTTTAGCAATGATAATAAGAACCGTTTCAGCACATTAAAATTATTTCTGAAGGATATTGTGACCCAGGCTGCTGAAAAATTCTAATTTTCCAATTTTTGCCATCACAG
Organism: Carassius carassius; assembly: GCF_963082965.1. Lineage (NCBI taxonomy): Eukaryota > Metazoa > Chordata > Actinopteri > Cypriniformes > Cyprinidae > Carassius > Carassius carassius. The sequence goes on from NC_081775.1 coordinate 16,095,174, forward strand.
GAATACATTTAAATATATTAAAATAGAAATTGTTATTTTAAATTGTAATAATAATTCTCAATATTTTAGTTTGTAGTGTATTTTTCAATCAGATAAATGCAACCTTGTTCAGCAAAAGAGACTTTTGAGCAGTAGTGTAGATTCTCTGAAAATCAGTCTTACACAACTTCACTTATAATCAAGTAAACTGATCTTGTTTTAACAAAACAACAACAAAAAAAGACAAAAACACTGAAATGTTGCAATGTTTTGTTAGAGAAATTGACTCAGTCCTTGTTATGGCAACCTGACGTTCCATGACACACAAACGTGACTCACAAAGATTGAGAAATTAAAAATAGGTTCAATTGAACTGATGTTATCTAGAAATCTTCACCGCAGAAGTGACTTCCGAAACTTGCCTTGAAAATAGCTGTCCCGCGATAGAGGGAAACCAAGCATGACAAAAGCTTTCCTTTATGTACATTCAACGTTAGAGAGGAAACTAGAGCAGAACATCGGAAAGCATCCTTGGAATGTGTGCTGACGCCGAGAACCTAGCATTTGCTGCCGTCCATTTTGAGGGAATTCCTTGGATGAGGTCAAAGGGCTTATGTACCTCCAGATAAACCCCTCCTTAACACCTAAGGGCTTCCCCAAGGTGTTGGCTGGCTCTATCACTAAACACCATACAGTCAACTCCACGTTCATCAACGTCATGGTATATCATGACAGTGCAGTCTTAAGATTCCACTTTGACAGCCTTATCTACCTTCAGGTTATACCACTGCTAATACTACGTCAATGTAAATGCTTTCACTTTGGAGACCCAAATTGATTATTTGAAACTGATGTCTCCACAGGAGGGCACCTCCAAATCTGCCATCGTCGAGATTAACCACAAAGGAGCCCAGAGAAGACACCAGCAGCAAAGAGACATGGTATGTACTGAAATAAATGTCACATAATGGCAGTTGAACTTGATATTTATTGAGCAACAGCGCCCTCTTATGGTCAAAACGGGTCAGATGTACCATTTGTAGGGTTCACAAGAAACTGTCCTGAATGGAATTGTAAACTTTGTTTATTTAGTGTCTTTCTTCTTCTTCCTTCTGTTTAGGGTGTTGTACAAGGAACTATTCCATACCTTGGCACTTTTCTGACTGATCTAGTCATGTTGGATACTGCAATGAAAGACTATCTCGAGGTGAGAGTTCAGTGGAGCTATGTAATATTTTTTGTAATTAGGAAATATCCTAATATATATATATTTATTTATTTATTATATATATATTTTTTTTGTTCAGGTTGGGCTGATAAACTTTGAGAAGAGAAGGAAGGTGAGTCACAGAGGAACAATATTGGAATGTCTTAAAAAGAATAATTTCCAAATAATAAACGATAAAACATGGACAGCCAATCAGAATCCAGAGTTTAATGATCTTACAGATTTAAGGCAGCACATGACATTACTGCGAACACTTATTATAAACAGAATGTTATTGCCTGTTGGTGTGGGTTTTTATTTTATGCCCAAAATCATTAGGATATGAAGAACAGATTGTGTTTTATAAATATATTTTGTAAAAGTCCTACAGTAAATATATCAAAACTTAATTTTTGATTAATAATATGCTTTGCTAAGAACTTAATTTGGACAACTTTAAAGGCGAGATTTCGATTTTTCTGCACCCTCAGATTCCAGATTTTCAAATAGTTATATCTCAGCCAAATATTGTCCTATCCTAACAGATTTATTTATTTATTCAGCTTTCAGATGATGTATAAAACTCAAATTCAAAAAATTGACCCTTATGTATGGTTTAGTGGTCCAGGGTTACGTATAGTTATCATCATTCTTGGCCTTAAGAGGAACACTTTTAATGAAACATATCAATAAATAAATACACAAGTAAACAAAATGAATAAACATAAATAAATGAAGTGCATTGTTTTTGTTTATTTGTTTAGGAATTTGAAGTAATTGCTCAGATCAAGTTGCTGCAACTGACATGCAATTATTACAACTTCACCAAAAACCAGCGCTTCATTGAATGGTTCAAGAGGGTGGAGAGACTTACCGAGACTGAGAGGTGAGAAAGACAAAAATATATAGGATATGATAGGAAAACAAATTATTTGAGTGATAATAATGTAAGATATTTTATGTATTAAACATCTACGGTTTCTTTTCTATTTCAGCTACTCTATGTCCTGTGATATCGAGCCGCCATCTGAGTCAGTGTGCAAAAAGAACGGGGGCATCATCAAACGCATGAGCGAGGAGTCGGGTTACAGCAGCGCTGGGACGTCACACTCTAAGTCCTTTGAGCGGCCGCGATTAAGCCAGTTCAAAGACAGTTTCAAAGATGGAGCAGATTCTGTCAGCCTCACCTCAGCGGCATCCAGCAGCTCAGACGCAGAGGAGACGAGTCTCAGTCTGCTCAACTCCCCAGAAACAGGAAGTCAAAGAGTAAGGCCATATTGTTTATCTACAGACCTAATAGTATGCTTATCATATATATATATTTTTTATATATATTTTTTTTTATAAAATAAAAAATATAATTTGATTTATACCAACCATTTATATATACAGTATGTGTGTGTGTGTGTTTTCTAATATACATAGTGGCTCTGTATTAACCTGACTACTGACTCTCTCTCCAGACTTCCACACCAACTGTGAAACATTTTTCATCAACCTCAGATACAGGGGAGCTTGCTTCTGATTCCTCTTCCAAGGTATTTGCATTTTCTTGAGCATGTTTGTCATTTAAATAGAAACATAATACTTGCTATTGTGAGCTTTAAACATAATCATTAATTTCTCTGTTTTCCAGCTTTGGGAGTCATCCACTCCTTCATCTTTGGAGGCCTCCGGACTAGGCTTGGGTTTGGAGTCTGGCTGCAGCAGCTCCACCTCCTCTTCTTCATCCTCAGTCTCCATCTCCACAGGGCAGACCTTCCATTTTCACAAACGTTCGGTCTCTGGTGTCTCAGACTACTCGTCTCTCTCCCTGCCGCTACACAACCAGCAGGTGAACGACTGCTGCATTATCAGAGTCAGCCTTGACGAGGACAATGGCAACATGTACAAGAGCATCCTGGTGAGTGAGACATTATAGGAGATAGACAGAGATATATATAACAAAGAATTGATGGAGGGGTAATAGAAAAATTGATCTTGATGGTTGTGTTTTGCAGGTCACTAGTCAGGACAAAACCCCGGGTGTCATCAGGAAAGCCATGGCCAAGCACAACCTGGACTATGACAGGTCAGAAGACTATGAGCTGCTGCAGAGGGTCTCCAAGCATAAAGGTAAAAACCTGAAACAGGAAGTTGGGGCTAGAAATATCGAAGAGCTTGTTATTTATAGGGCTTTACTGTATAGGGATAACATTACTGGCAGATATTAGAGATCTTATTGTTGTTGTTTTTTATGGTTATTTAATGTTTATTTCCACTAGTTACATTTAAATGACCTTAGCCATCATCTAACCCTCTCATTTCATATTTCACCAACTATTTAATAACAATATACATTATAATGTTTTTTTTTTTTTACTAATTAGACATTTTAATATTTATCGGTTATCAGCCATAAATTAATAGCCTTTCACAGTCTGTCAAAATCTTGATTTGCTCATTGCTATTGCTAGATGATGGCGGGTTGTATTTATCAGACGAAAACATTTTTAGATGTCCATTTTAGGTCTAATTTCCAGGAAAAATAAAGGCTTTAAATTCAAATGTACTGTAAATATATCAGATAAATGTTTATTTAACTTTTTAGAGTGCATTACGATTTAAATAGTCTGAAATCTAATACACATGCACTAAAAGCTGCAAAACTCCAGTTCTAATTTTGACAGTATTTTCAATTCCCAGTTATGCTTGTTGTTGATATTTCTAACCTTCATTTTGTTTTTTTCTCCACAGAACTTAAAATCCCAGATAATGGAAACGTTTTCTATGCCATGAACTCATCTGCCGACTACGACTTCTTGCTGCGAAAGCGTGGCGCCCCCAAAACCTGCCGCTCGAAGAGCTCGCCGAGCCTGACTCTACCACGCATGAAGCAGAAAGGGTTCAAAATACCCAAGGGCTTCTTCTGAAAGAGCTCTGCGGAGTTCGGCAAGCCTGAAGCTGTTGGGCATTACCAAGAGTCACTTTATTAACCCTGAAAGTGTTATCTGGATCAATTGCATTATTGAACTGCTCGTTTCTTGCAGGAAGCTGTCCCTGTGTTTCCTGTCCCTACGGACTATGCGACAGGCACAGGAGGAACACTGTGGTTCTAACAAGGTTTGCCTTAAGACTGCACATAAGAGGCGCACTGTGTGGGAAGCACTTACCAGATGCAGTCGTTCACGCATGAGCACACTAAACAAAGACATTTCAAGCACTTTAAACAGGTCCTAAAAGCAGGAGAGTAGTGATGTGGTCCTTGGTCCTTTTCAAATTCCAAGTGGATTTTCTATTGATTCACCTTCAAACTCTCCCTTCGGACTCAATAGCAAAATTTGCTATTTGCAGTCTTACAGTAAAGCTACAGTATTACATGTACAGTAAAACCATGTCAATTGTAGTCTTTTGTTGCTTTTTGTTCTGCGTGGCTGCTTTGACTGTTGCTGCTGCCAGTTTTCCTGTAGATGATTACAAAATGAAACTAACCTTTCAGGTAATAATCAGATCACTCAAGACTGTAAGATTCTCTTTTGACTGCTGACTGACTTGGTTAAAGTCACATTTGAGCATGAGGAGATGACCGGTCTGGGCTGCAGGATTTACACTGTTATTTATGGTCATTAAATAACCATAAATAATATTACTTGTGCTTATTAGTGTACAGAAATGCAAATGTTGCTATCTAAGTCTTAGAAATGTATAAATGCCAAAGCCGTTCTCTTTTATTTGCAGCTGGCCTCTCGCTGTGATTCACATTATAACGCTGTAACTCTACAGAAAGGCTTTTTTTGTACCAAACACTGTGAGTGGCTTCACCCTGCTAAGCCTTTCTGCATTGTGAATTAAATCCATGAGTGCTTTCTTACCTTGTGATCTAATATGATGAGCAGAAGATTTGAGGGTATTTGAAGAGATTTCAGATGTGAATGTTAGTGTGTGTGTTATCATTTGAGAGAAATGATAAAGAGGAATTTATATTGTAATAAGATGAAAGAAATACACCAAGCGTTTTCTGACACTATGCCAACTATATAGCTGAACTGGACCAAATTATAGATTGTGTGTAATTTATGATTTATGGAAAGATCAAAATACATGGAGAAAATATATGCCAATATACCAGTTTCACTGTTAAAAATATCTTCTTGACAAATATGCTATCAGGAAACTACGACCATGAAGTGAAATACTCCTACCTTCAGCTCCTCATTCAACACACGTGCCATATCCAGATTCATTTTCTATGTTTTCGTCCCCTTTTTACCCTTTTGTATTTCTGAATTCTAACTCTGAATGTTAATGTCAAAGTTTGAATGTTGAATTTTAGTTTGTGGCATTGCCCCATTTTTATTTATTTCTAAGTTTGTAATTGTTTTATTTATAATTTTATTGTTGTGAAGATAATTAATAAATGTACCTTCCTATGTACAGACAAGCACTACATTTTTTTAAAGAACTTACAAAATAAATGTGGAGGCCACTGAGACCCCAGAACGTGACGCTTCTGTGTGTTTTTTTTTTTCATTTCACCTACAAAAGCCACATGGCAAACAATGTTACTGTAAACACTTTTCCAGAAGATTCCTCAACTATAGAAAGTCACACAATTAAATAAATGCATCAGTAATAAACATTAAAACAGGTATGATTTATAAATAAACATGGGTATCAATTAATTTAAATTACATTAAATGTAAAAGTTTTGTTACAAATTCGCAACAAATGTACACCCTTATTTTTTATTTTTTTAGATATTGTTAAATTAATACTTTAAATTGGGAGGAGAACTGAGGAGAACAAGGTCTCAGGCAATAATCATAATTGGAAAAACACATTTTATAATTATTATTTTGTGGTCATTAATACAAGAGGAACAATAATAAATACTTAAGAATATCATGCAGATATTGAACCTAACGCAACAAGCAAAAAACTACATTACATCTGCGTTTAAGGCTTGCAGCCTGCTTTCACTGCTTCAGCACAATGGCCAAACTTTCAAGAGGCTGGATGTTTTTTGGGGATTATGCTGAGGGTTTTGAGGTATCAATTTTTTTTAGATGGAGGTGTGTAAGACAGGGAAAGGGTTTCATTGTGAGGGGTATGATGCCTCACATCCTCTAAAAGGTCATTCAGTCGAAAAGTCAAGGAGTCCAGAAATGGCTCTTCCTGTAGATGGTAAGTGAGAGCTGAAATTTCCCGCAGTAAGAGCTCACACCTTTGCCTTTTCTTTGTCGTGCTGGAGTCTCTGGGAGGATCACTGGTGTCTTTGTGAGGAGTGATGCTGTCATTGGGAGGGGTGCTGCTAGTGTCCACTGGCTCACGAACCTAAAGTGATGAATAATATCATATGTCCTTTAGGTAATGGCTGTAAGTTAACTCTTTTTCACAATGTAATTCATTATGTAAACAGATCTCCTGAAAATAAATGATTGCTGACCTCTCCTACCACAGGATGGTTTTTGTGCTCCTCGATCCCTGGGAAGAAGGCAACATATTGCTCCTCAAGCTTCACTGCTGATGGTTTTTTTTGTTAAGGCACATCTCAGACACGCAGATCTCTCCTTCCTCTGTTTATGAATGTCACCAGGTATCTGAAAAAACATAGAATACCAATTCATTTTCTTACTTGTAGGCACCTATACCCATTTTGATTTCCCTTTACACTCGCACAATGCTGTTTTTCTCTCAACTCTGTGTTTTCTTCACATATATAAAATTACTGATGTATTCATTACACACGCAACACACAAACTGCATAACATACTATATTGACATTCTTCCATACATTAAATTTTTACTATAAAGTTATATTTTGCTTTAAAACTAAAATTTTGTTGTTGGTTCCCTTCATTATGTAACAGTAGAATGAGCCGGTCGTAACATTTATAGTCAAATTATTTAGCTCAGTCACTGAATAATAATAAATATACACCTTGTAATCAGGGAATCTGATCAGATGAACCACATATATTCTGGCTGGGCAGTCCAATTTCTTTGAGTCTTGAAGACGTCGCCTCTCTTCATAACAATGGTCTGAGAGGTCATCAACCTAAAGACAATACACAATATACAGTTTGACATTCAATCTGAGTTGATATTTAGCGCCCATACTTGTCAAAGAGGCAAACATACATAACAAAGGCTTTTCAATAAGCTACTGCTGACTCTACACATAATATGAAATGTGACCCTGGACTACAAAACCATTCGTAAGTAGCACAGGTATATTTGTAGTAATAGCCAACAATACACTGAATGGGTCAAAATTATCGATTTTTCTTTTATGCCAAAAATCATTAGGATATTAAGTAAAGATCATGTTCCATGAAGAACTTTATAAATTACCTGCAATGAATATATCATAACGTAATTTTTGATTAGTAATACGCATTGCTAAGGACATAATTTGGACAACTTTAAAGGCGATTTTCTCAATATTTTGCACCCTCAGATTCCAGATTTGTGTCACTGCCAAATATTGTCCGATCCTAACCAACCATACACCATTTGAAAGCTTTTTTTATTCAGCTTTCATATGTTTTATAAATCTTAATTTCAAAAATTGACCCTTATGATTGGTTTTGTGGTCCAGGGTCACAGAAGTCCCAGCCATTGCTGTAATCAATACAGTAATACAGTGATCAATCACATTGAGATGGTCCATCTGCTCCATCGACATGAATTGAATTGAATTGAATCAATCACATTGCCACAATGGGCAGAGTGCATGCAGGCCAGGGTAACGGTTTATTGACATACCAGTTGTAGTTGTCTTGTCAGTTTTTCATGTTTGTGTTAGTCTACCCCTCGGTGACAGGAGTAGACCCTCCTCCCCACCACCATGAAGGGTATCCCGTCAAAAGGAACATATTGGAGTTTCCACTTAATTTTTTTTTGGATAAGGGTTTGGGGTCTGTAAGTGAACTAAAGTAAATCGGTGTTCTCAGCGTATATCTAGCTTTGGGAAATACACCAAATGAAACCTGCTTTAAATCTCACCGTCCACACCAAAAGCCTTGTCTTTCGTCCAAACGATGAACTTTGTCATCGTGTCCTCCTCGAACCCCCTAAGTTTACGATCAAAACACCCATTTGAGGAGAATCGTTGACAACAACCGTTTGGCATTTCGCAGCGAAATTTAGCCATACTTACGTCACTCGCTCGTGGCTGTATCCATTCTAGCCACTTCCGGCGCTTTGCTAATACGCGTGTTCAAAGAACGTGTCGCGCTAACGTTCACCATGGCGTTAAGCAAAACATACGGACAGAAACCTATTAAATTCCAGCTGGAGGAGGATGGAGAATTTTACATGATTGGATCAGAGGTGCTGCAATTTAACGCACTAATCTTTTTTTATGTTTGTATAAACCGCATATTGATTTGCATTGAGTGCTACTAACGTTACATTAGCTAGCTGAAATGATTATGATAAATGATTGTTGTCATTTGGGATACGATGTCTAACTGATTGATGAATCATTGAAAAGAATCAGTCCTGGCTTTTTACACATTAAATAACCTTATATGGCTATCCTTTGCGGTGTAGTTGTGTTATTACACAACTCTCATTTACCAGAAATAACGAGAGTGCATTCACTGACAGAGCCACGGCTAATTATTTAGTCAGTCCTTGTCATTTCCCATTATGTGTCTGTTTTTAGGTGGGGAATTTCTTGCGTATGTTCAGAGGATCTTTATATAAACGCTACCCATCCCTCTCAAGAAGACTAGCGACCGTAGAAGAGAGAAAGAAGATAGTAGCATCCTCTCACGGTAAGTGTGAGTTCATTGTAAACATTTGATTCGAGGTCTAACGATCTAAAAGGGTTAGAGTAAGCTGGAAGTGGCACTTTCTGTCTTACAGTATAAGCAATGTTTTGTGTTAGATCACGGTTACACCACTTTAGCCACCAGTGTGACGCTGCTGAAGGCCTCAGAGGTAGAGGAGATATTTGAGGGACATGACGAGAAGTACAAAGCCGTGTCCATCAGCACTGAACCTCCGGCTTATCTCAGGTGAACCATTTCTCACCTTTGATAAAGAAAATACAATGCATTGTTTCTACATGGTCATTAAAAAAATATTCTTATTCATAATAAAAATTAAATTTCTCATAAATAATTAATATTATAGTCTTGTTGCATTATATAGGTCGTTTAAATAATACACTTAGGGAAAATAAACTTCTTTCATTGAGGTTCTCCTTTCCTCTGTTGTTGCAATAAATAAATTATATTTATATAAATGTCTTTTATGGGTGTTTTTTTGTTTGTTTGTTTTTTTTTTACAGGGAGCAGAAAGCCAAGAGAAACAGTCAGTGGGTGCCCACTCTTCCCAACAGTTCCCATCACTTGGACGCTGTGCCTTGCTCCACCACCATTAACCGCAATCGAATGGGACGTGACAAAAAAAGAACCTTCCCGCTCTGGTGCAATTTTTCTCTCTCTTTTTGAAAAATAATCTTACAATTTCACATTGAGCTGAGCATCACAGTTCATAAAGTGAGTGAAATTCATCAGTTTTTGGCATCATATGTGAAAACATGTAAAGACTCACTCCTGTAATGATTTTGTTCTAATGCCTGCTTAAAGTGACAGTCCACCCATATACACACACACACACACACACACACAGTGTTGGACATAGTGTGAAGAGCTGGGAAATAGGCAATATTTCTTTAATACAGCTTCCAACTTTCTTGTCTCTAGTTGAATGTTGCCTATTTAAACATCTGCCATTTGCTTGAGAGATTTTTGAGGAGGAAATCTTCTTGCACAGTGAGTTGTCTGGCAAGAGCAGATGTTTATCTTTGTGCTCCAACTGTCCTGGTTTTATGTTCATCAAGACACCATATTTCACATTGGTTTGTCTGTGATTAAAGTTGTAGCAATTGTAGCTCTTTCATGGATGTTGACTTTGTGAAGCTCTTAGAGTTCAGTTTTTTTGTGGAAACCGGGTCTTTGGGCTGAATATTGAGGTTTTCTGTCACTTTTGCTGCAATAGTTCTGCATTGTTTGTACACAATCCTGCTTTTTGGTGTTTGACGGCCCCGATCATTTACTTTCGGTTTTTGCCCACTATTCTATTTTACTGCTGAAGTCTTGCCATTCTTTGTGTACACAGTCATAATTGTAAAGACTGTTGTTTTTAAGACATTAAACAGTTGGGACATAAAGATTACAGACATTCTTGCTTAATGAGCTTGCATGATTTTCCCTTATGCACTTGAACTGAACACTGCTAAAAGAACTTACATTGTACTACACTGATATTAAACCTACAGAATATAGACAACAAAAATATATAAAAAAAAAAATAAAAAAAACTCTAGTTATGTATCACATTGTTTTGTTCTACCCGTGTGTAATTTAGCTGATTTAATGTTTTTACACCCTGGATGTGTGCTGTTACAGCTTTGATGATCATGACCCTGCCGTCATCCATGAGAACGCCACTCAGCCTGAGATCCTGGTGCCCATTCGACTGGACATGGAGATTGACGGACAGAAGCTGCGTGATGCTTTCACTTGGAACATGAATGGTAGACTCCCCTACACACTTCCTGGGCAGCATCCACTCAAGTTATTTTTGAATGCTCTTTATTCCGCATTACACAATAGCCTGGACTCTCTTTTTTTCCCTTAACCTTAAAGAGAAGCTAATGACTCCGGAGATGTTTGCTGAAATCCTTTGCGACGATCTGGATCTGAGCCCACTGACCTTTGTTCCAGCCATTGCCTCGGCCATCAGACAGCAGATAGAGTCCTACCCCACAGACAGCATACTGGATGAGCAGATGGACCAGAGAGTCATCATCAAGGTACATGCATCATTCTGTCCTTGATTTCAATGATCCCATCTTTAAACATCAGATTTTGTTAATTTTCAGCTAGATGAAAATAGATCATGATTTTTTAATTGCTCTTGTTTTTATCTATGTAGTTAAACATCCATGTTGGGAACATATCTCTGGTAGACCAGTTTGAATGGGACATGTCTGAGAAAGAGAACTCTCCTGAGAAGTTTGCTCTGAAGCTGTGCTCTGAACTGGGCTTGGGAGGAGAGTTTGTCACCACTATCGCATACAGCATACGCGGCCAGCTCAGCTGGCATCAGAGGACCTACGCCTTCAGGTTCAGCCTCGTGCACACACATACACACACTCGCACTGAAATCCTTTATTAAAGGACACTGTATCACAGTCCAGGCAGAATATAAATCCTTTTAAAGCTTTTTCAGAGATAACATTTGGAAAATTGCTGTATTTTGGTTGTCCCCATATAATTACAAAGACATTTTTAGAGTTTGACTCATTTAAATGTTTTCCCATTTATATGCTAAAGAGCAAAGGAAATTGTTTTACAACTTGAACTTGCAAACAAATGTGAACTTTCTCCAAGTTGCACATCATTTCAGACTGTTCCTGATGTCTAGATCATTACAAAACTCATCAAAAAGCTCATGGCCTATAGCTGTCTGCAATTTAGCTGAGTTTTGTGAAACTACTAAAAAAAGAAATGAACAACTTGTCTTTTTGTAGTGAGAACCCTCTTCCCACGGTGGAGATTGCCATCCGGAACACAGGTGATGCTGACCAGTGGTGTCCACTGCTTGAGACACTGACAGATGCTGAGATGGAGAAGAAGATCAGGGACCAGGACAGAAACACAAGGTAAGAGAATTAACTGCCTTACTTAAATTACCATTTTAGCAGATGTGTACTACTAACTAGAGAGACGAGCCATATGTCAATGACAAACTATTAGTTCTCTAAGACCAATAGTATTAGTACTATTTACAGATTTTCATTTGGAGATTTTGGAGGTGTTGTGACTCATATCAAACGTTTTCTGTTTCAGACGAATGAGACGACTTGCAAACACGGCCCCAGCATGGTGAAAATATCAGCCCCCTCCCACAGCCATGTAAATCTGAAGAGAGGCAAATACCAATAGAGCTACAACCCAGTGTTACTGACATAAAAACATAGAGACATTCCACTGGCCAGTCATGATCCAGTCCCTCCAGATCAGAATAACATACTGAAAACTAAAGCAACATCTGTTCCAGTCTGGCCTATAGTCAAAGCCTGTTGTGACCTGCCCCTGTACCCAGTCTCTGTCATCTTGGAGACTGACAAGTCTCTGTCTTGAAATGTTGAGAATATTTTATGGTATCTTTATTTGTCTTGTTTTGTGTTTGTGTATAGATGCCATTTTGTAAACATAATGTGCTTTTAAATAAAATTAAGATTAAGAAAATTTCTGTTAGAACGCTTTTTGTTCCCAAAACTTACAATGCACATGCAAGGACAGTCCCAATGGGCCAAGTGTCTCAAGAAATAATAGTCTCAGTATTGTGTTCTGAACAAGCAAACTAGTCACTCAAATGTTGTAGATATGGGTATAAAAATATGAGCCATATTTTTATTTGCAAAGCAGAAATGTCCAACAAACTAACAATCCAATGGCAAATACAATACAAAAGAAAACAATTCATTCCTTCAAAAAAAACAAATGCATATGTATTCATATTTAGAGAAAAACCCAAGCGTCCATGTGTTTTTTAGGAAATGTTATCTTTTTGTGGAGCACGAATTCTTCCAGACAATCCATCTTTCAGCTTCAGTGCATACAAGCTTTTTGTTTTTTGCAATGGTGCTTACAAAAAGCCAACGGCTTGAAAATGCATAGTCTGCAATTCAATTTGGCATTTCAGATAGTCGGCACATTTGTGAATGTGTCCACCTGCCTCACCGCTGACTGTGTTGTTGGGAAAAGAGATGTGCCACAGTATTGTACCCAAGAAAATTCCCTCTTGTGGAGTTCACATGCCCTCCAAAATGATGGATTATAGTATGGGAGACTAAATGGCTTCTCTTTCAACTCCAATCCTGCCAGCCACCACTGCTTCGGAATATTCATAAAATAGTTGTTGTCGAGAAAATAGCAATTGTTTCAAACCATGTGGTGTGAAGTAAAACAAAAAGGCATTGTTCCTTCAGAACAAAATAACAAAGGAAAACTGTTTGTGATGTGCATGGCACTGAATGCAAAATTTGGATATATTTGTTTAGTACACAAAGGCATTAAGGTGGCCATAGTCTCCAACTTTCCTGGATCTACAGTGAACTGTATACTAAACCCCTTTATCAAGGAGTGTCTTCCATTACACAGTCAGAACTTGTCATGCAGACATAAACTTTCCCAACTAAAACAAGGAGGACTTTAAAAGCATGACAAGATTTATTGCAGTCTTTGAAACCTTCAGTTTTCTTCTCCTTGAAGATCCTCATCATTTTGACCTTGGCCAGCATCTTCTACACCTTGTCCATTCCAGGATATCCCACTCTGGTCTTCCGGAAGAGGGGCGTAATTCGGATCTTCTTGAGGCATGTCAAACAAAACTCGACTGCAAAACATTAATAAATATTTCTGATTCAGTTTTCTGTGTTGAAGGCAAACAAATGATAAAAAGAAAAATATTTCAAATATTTATAGGCATACTCACAAAATTCCAGGAGTGGCAAGAAGCTTTCTGCCTCCTGGCTGGTTAGGAAATACATCCTCCAGGAAGTAGTAGATGTGTCCTACACCTATCCCTATACAAATAAATATTCATACATGACTTATTTTTATTTATTAAGAAAAAGAAAATCAGCAAGGACACACTGATCAATTGATCAAAAGGTAAAGTAAGTTATTTTAAATAAATGCATTTTTTTTATCATTGAAGAATTAAAAAATATATATAATTGCGAATAAATATATAAGCAGTTGAACTTTTCAACTCTTGATCACAAAATCAGCATATTCAAATCATTCCTGAAGTATCACACGATACTAAAAGACTGGAGAAATGGCTGCTAAAACTTCAGCTTTGCAACACAGAAATATTATTATGGGAATATGGTTCTTTTAATAACATTTCACAATATGTCAAATACTGCATTTCAGGACAAAAGTTAACATACCCAGGAGATCAATAACAATGGAGTTGCCCAGTAACAGTGAGAATCCCATGAGCACCCAGGGAAGGAATGGGGCCTGGAAGTTGAGCAGGCCAAAGAAGTTCATGCGGACATAAGGGTTCCTTCTACTCCAGACATAAACCAGCATTATAGTGAAAGCCTGTCCTAAAAAGAACAGGTTGGCATATAGACCAAACAGCTATAGACATTAGAGTTAAAGAAATTAAAAAGACATAAGACTGAAATAGAACTAAAAACTTAATTTATCACTATGAATAAACGACATGAAAGGGTGAAATGGTCATTATGAATAAACATTGACATTCCAGCCTATGGTTTGGTGAAGAGATGCATTCTTGGTTGTTGTTAAAGTGATGGATGCTGAAGGATACAGTCATAAGAATACCACCGAACAGGAACATATAGACCATATCTGCGGTTCGACCGCGGAAAGAGCCTTCCTCCAGCATTCGACAGTAACGATATCTGCTTAGTCAAGGACATAAACTCTGACGACCTACAGCACAGCTGCATACGAGCCAAACGGCTGTTATGCAAAGCAAACACACTGTGAAACTGCGAGAATGTGTTTTTGTGTGCACACTTCCTTAACATTTCACAGATGGCCAACAGCGAGAAAAGGATACAGAAAAATTATATTGAACAAGAAGCTGAATCCAAGAGGTCCAAAAAACAAGAAGTTTGTGATCAGTCGCCATACCTGCAAAGAGGAAGAGAGCAAACATAAATGTATATCAAAATAAAAGAATGAATAGAGTTGATAAAGTGGCTGTGCCTGTGATAAATACAACGTTTCAATGATAATAGGGTACTAACCTGGTATTTCTTTAATATCAAGTCAGGGTTAAAATAGAGTTGAAACGGTGTGATGAACTCCATTTGCTGTAATAAAACAAACAAACAAAAAAATCAAGCAAGTCACAAGAACGTTTTCTGGTGACCATGAAAAATGTTCCTCTATGTTCCATTACTCTTAATAAATGTGATTATTGGGTAGTTATTTGTGACAAGCTATCCTTCATATAAAATATTTTGTATCATGTATAAATTAACATTTTATGACCTCTTTAACTGAGAAGCTGTTTATAATTTTGCACTTTTAAAAATGTATTTGTCATACTGCAGTAAAGATGCGGCACAAAAAATACAATACACACGATAATTATATTAAATATAAACAAAACAATTGTTTTAAATTATATAGAAAAATCAATTCTTGATTTTGAAATATACCTTCTTCATAATTATGTTGATTATTTACACTGCATGTTGAATGTAGGGAACAAATGTGAAGACATATAGACTTCCAGTCTTCAGTGTGTGATGATTCTATATGTATCTTGCGATGAAAGTCCAGTATCGGGTGTACGGTCTGTCTGTAGCCTGCTTTACTCACCACAGCTGCAGTGGTCAGGACGCATGCAGTGGTATAAGCTCGCGTGACGGCTGGGATCTGCATGTACTCTTGAGTGACGCTGTTTGCCATGATTTTTCTCCGGCGTATTAATAAACTCTTCTGCACACTTTTATTAAGTATCCGTATAGTCACTTATCCCACAACACATTTCATATAATTGACGCTGAACGCTCGATCGGTTCACTGTGGATGGGCTTCATACCTCAGTAGATCCATGTCCACGTTTAGTGTAAGCATCAGACTGTTTATTTTTAATGGTTCGTTATGTTTGCGTTTGGATATAAGAGTTTTAATGGGGGCGGAGTGTCACCTCCACGTGGAGGTTTCGGGACCAATGAGATTGCACGCTTCCACTGACGTAATGAAAGTCATATTGGCGTAAAAGTAACTGATGTAATTTGTTTCAAAAATTGTATAAATAATAAATATTTAAGTTTTCATTTTTTTAATTCGTTTTATAGTCTTTAATCTTCTATTATCTGATAGAAGACATTAGAATAATTAATATTATAAAAACCTTTGTCCATGACTTCTTTCTAATAGCTTTTTCTTTCTTTCTTTCTTTCTTTCTTTCTTTCTTTCTTTCTTTCTTTCTTTCTTTCTTTCTTTCTTTCTAATGCAGTGCATACTGTAAATGAATGAATAAATGAGTGGATCACTGAAAAGTTAGGAATTTAGGGAATATTTTAATTGTACCTAAATACAACACACATTTTATAAAAGTATTTACATAGTTAATATGAAAAGCCAAAGAAAATGGTATAAGAACTACAAAAACTAGAGAAAATATAGAAAAAATATATATACACACACACACATGATGTGAAGGAAAAATATGCCAATATGATATATTGTAGTATGTTAAACACAAAACAAAAAACAAACAAAAAAGATTTTAAACATTGTCAGTGTCCTGCACTGAAGACTGTTAGTTTGCCTGTTACAGTCTCAATATTATAAACAAGTCATCATGTGTCAAGAGTTTGTGTGATCTTAAAAACATCCTTCCCCTATGCAAAATGGGGAGAAAAAAAAACATTTTGAATGAGAGACCTAATCTCTAAAATAGGTTTTTCTTGTGTTATTAATCAATACAAACTGCACAGTTTGTTACATTACAACTTGCAGCGAATCATAAAAACTTTGAGTGTCAAGAACATTGTAACTGCGTCAAAGATCCCTGACAAATGTTTTAGCACCTTGTTTAGCACCTTAACAACAGGGTATTTGTGTCTCTTTACACAGTGGTTGCTTGATAATACAACAAATACAGACATAGCTGCACGCGGTTCATAAAGCTCAGATGTGCAAGATTTCCTGAGAAGAAATTAGATTAATCAGACACTTTTGAGGTGAAAGGAAGAGAAATGCCTGGGGAACAAGAACTTAGGTTACATAGTACAGTTTCTCATGATGAAAAATTAGAGATACAAACTGTATGCTTTAAACCAGAGTGTGAGAAGTTGTTGTAAGAGACAGAAAAGTTTCCTGAGGGTTTATGGCATGCTACATCCAAAGAAATCTGCACCAACGCTGCGTGGGTAACCTTCCAAAACCTTACGCTGAACTGAGTCAAACTTCCAGTACTGTCGGCGACTGATGAAGATGACAAAGCCTGTGGAGTACACAAAAGGTCGCGAGAAAATGAATTAATGAGAAACCCTTCATAAACCAATGTATTATTATTATAGAATATTGCACAACTACATACTTCATAATTATAAATCAGAAATATGAGTGTGCACAAATGTGTGGTAACAAAACTACTCAAAACTTGACTAAAAACAAATGTCACTAACTATTGCTGCTGAAATATTGCTCTCTTCTGTCAGAGGTCTGTCACACTCACCAATTAAAATTGGCAGAGCATTAGTGACAGATCAAATGACCGCGTCTTTTTAATGGAAGATATTAGGATGCTATTCTTGAGTGACTTTGTGAACATGACCCACTCCATCTTTTTCAGTCACTTTGACCCATAAAAACATTTTGTGTTCATCCACTAAAAATAGTCTCAGTTATTAAGGCCTTCTATGTTGTGGTCAGAGTGACTTAAAATGATGCAGCAGGACACATGTTCATGTGTGGCTAAAATAGAAATAGATCTACATTCCAAAAACACAGATTGTTCTGAGATGTACAATCTGACAAAAATAATATTTTGGGGAGATTTTGTCAAGAATGATAAGACAATATATTTAAGACAAGTGTATTTTGTGTTGGTGTCGTAGCAAAGTTGACTAGCAAAGTTTTTAATATTCTATATATATATATATTCTGTGTGGTGGTCAGTTCACAGCAGTGACTTTTCCATGTAATGGATATATGCCCCCTTTAATTGATTTCCACTGTCTTCCATTATAGGGTTATTTTTTTCAAACCTTTTTAGATGTATGCATCATCTTTTATGTCAAATTCCTATATTTCTTCGATAAATTACATAACAAAAATAAGAAAATCGCTGGTTATAAATCAATTAAATTAGTATCAACAATTCATCTTTGCACTGCAGTGGTGGCAAGATATTTGCATCTGAAGTAGCATTTAGATGTATTTACACAGAATGCTTAAAACAGCTCAAAAATGCATTTACACTGCAATTACAACTGCATAAATATTAAAGATTATTTTTTTTTAAATACATATTTTTTATATTTAACTATAACATTCTATTGAAAGTTTACTTGAAATATTAAATATTAACTAAAATATTTCAATACTAACAAAAACGGCCAGTAGGTGGAGACAAGTCTCTTAATCTTTTGTTGATACTGATTTCATTTGATTCATAACCACTGATTTGCCTTATTCTTCTGATTGAATTGGTTGATGAAATATAAGAATCTGGCATAAAAGGTGATGCATACATCTAATAAGGTTTGAAAGAAATTACTTTACAATGGAAATCAACTTAAGTTTCTTACTATTAGTCACTTGGTCACATTCAGAAAAGAAAAAGTGACTTTTGAATGGTCCATTGAGTGGTCCAAAATGATTCATTAAAAAAATGCATCAGATTCAACAAACTTTTTTAACTTACATAACCTGATTTCTTTCATATTAATATTAACATTCATTAATATATATTAAAAAGGCTGAGCTGGAAGTACCATGCGCATCCTGAAAGGCGGCGTCAATCTCATCAGGGATGCCCCCCCAGTCCTGCTGGATGCTGCGTGGGAAGGCCGTGTCCTGGGAATCCAAACGCCAGTAGTTTCCTGATTTGAAAAAGTACGTACGGTGGCCATGGTCCTCCTTTAAGCACAGTGCAGCCTGAATGTGTGTGACAGGAAGTCCTATAGTCTGGAGAGGCTCCGGTCCTTTTATCTTGTGTTCTGCATCAAAAACCCAGTAGTTGGAACCTAACAGAGGATATAACAGAAAGAGTACACATGAGTAAAGAGAAAATATGACTGCGTCAATGTAGTATTTTAATTAAACATAACTGTCACTTTATTCAATTTTAGCATTGTTTGCTTATTATTTGTTAAGCGATCTACAAATTCTCTGCATGTTGGTAAAAACAAAGGCAAATAATGATAAAGACTCCATCGGAAGAGTTTGTCTAAAATGACACAACTTAATACTACACCATTTAAACATTTGTCCAAAGTATTAATTTATGGTATGTATTAGAAATATACATATTTATCATCCTTTGAATGATACACAGTATTCTAAGATGGAGTTATTCTAACAGCAGATAGCATATAAATCAGTATAAAGAGAATTGAAAGTCAGTAAATAATCCTTAATAATTGCTATACAAATCACTATTTATGGCCTTAAATGATGGAAAAGTGAATTAAAGCTGTTTTAATGCTTTTTAAGGTTCCACAAGCACCTTTTGTCTATAAAATCATCATGAGTGATTATTCCCTACAGTGGTAAAAAGTAAATTTAAATCAACATATCACATGTCTGACTCATTGAACCGATGTTCTAAATGCAGAGTAAAGTTTAACCCAATTTCATTCTGTGAAATTCACAAGTACCATCATAGCTACAGTAACCACATAGTAGTTTAACTACTGCACAACACAACACAACACATGTATTTATCTGTTGTTAGTAGTGTGTGTTCTGGGTGCTCGTGTTTAATCATGCCCTGCATTAGAGACACAAAGAAGGATGCTTTAGATATGGGTCAAGGGTAAGTACTGCACCACCCATCACCATAGATATGTATATAAGCAGGCCTGTCTGATCCTGTCCTGCAACCACAAATCACCACAGTCAACCACCGGTGCTGAACTCACCCACCTTCAAAGAACCAGATATTGCCCTTTTTGTCTTCATAGGCGGCGCCTATTTTCTCTGGAATGCCCCTCCAGTGTCGAGAGGCCAGGGCAGGGTATCCCGCCTGCAGACGGCCCTCCCTGATGCGCCAGGCATAACTGGCCTTGAAGAAGAACAATTCCCCACGGATTACAGACACAGCATCGAAGTCAGTGTGACAAGCGTCAGGCTACAAACAGTGACAGCGAGAGGAGATGGGATATTGAGAGCGAGAATGAAAGAAATATATATATAAACTAATATAAAATATGTGATATTTTAGGAAGATTTTGGGTTTAATACAATAATATTTATAACACAATACAATTGTAATGTAACTGTAACGTTAATAATGATTACCACAAAACAATATATATATATATATATATATATATATATATATATATATATATATATATATATATATATATATATATAAAATGAAAATTATATGGATTATTATGGAAAATAAAAAATTTAAATGTTTTTTTACACCACAAGTGCTGTTGATGTTGCCATTTAAATTCTTTTAAATGTGTCATTCTGCCAGTGTTTAAATGTTCGGGGACTCACCGCACTGGTGATAATCTCATTGGTTTCTGTAGGGATTTGGAGTGGGGTTTGCAGCCGGGAGCCGTAGAGGTATTGAATGCCTTTCTTGTCATCCTCACTGAGTTGGAGAGGATAAGAGAAGCTGTAAAATGGTGACATTATGGCTCCAGGCTCCAGAGAATGCAGTAGACCCAGGACATGACCAAACTCATGTGCTGCCACCTGTAGGAGATCAGTTCCTGTAGGATGACATTTAAAATGAGGTTTTTTCAGACAAATATGAGTTGACTTTTAATCTGATCTCAAGGAATGCCTGTCAGTTGGTTTGTTCTGATCTGATTGTTCAGACAGGGTCTGATGCATCTACATCAGTTACTGTACATCGCATCGGTTAATGATGTAAGCGTCAACGTAATGCCAGGAGACTTTCTCCTTCAACAGATGAGTAGCTGTCAGTGTAGAATGAGAGGATGGAAAACCAAACATCTTGCCTCTCACCGTAAAATTAAAAGGTGAATTGAGCAACATTACAAAATAACACACACTTTGTATGATGTCATGCATTTATATGATAAATATATCTTATGGATATGAACTTGGTTTGAGTTTGGAGCCAGAAACTCAAAAACAAAAAACCCTCCTTCCATAAAAACTGATCTGATTCGTTCTCAACAATTCTTGATATATGTATCAGAGATTTACAGTTTTCAAAGTCAGTGGCAGGCAGTGAAGCAGTAAGTTGTATCTTTACATACAACTTACCAAGTTCATTGCCCACTGTCCAGGACTCATCAAAATCAAAATGAACATCTCCCTCCCGGTGTGTCCTTGGGAAAAAAGCATGAGCCAGGATCCCACCAGGGCCATCGAAGGGCAAATTATCCCCATGCCAGAACCTAATATGGGAAACACAGACATATATACAGTACGTGTGCTATCTGGGATCTTTGAATTACAATAGGACTATTGCATAAAAATAAACAATTATGTTAAAGCACTAGATTCCCCATTTATATTTATGACTGGAACTAAATATACAGTGTTAACTGTTTTCTAATTGCTTAATCGTTGCTATATTATACTTCACTGTACTACCACTCAAAAGTTTAGAGTCTGTAAGATTTTGTAAATGAATACTTTTTAAACAAGGACGCACTGATCAGAGGTGATAGTAAATAAATGTGTAATTTTACACAAGATTTATTTTTTAAATAAATGCTGTTCTCGCTATTCATCAAAGTATCCTGAGGAAAAAAGTATCAGTTTCCACAAAAATATTAAGCAACACAACTGTTTTCAACATTTATAATATAAGAAATGTGACCCTGGACCAACAAAAAAGCAGTCTTAAGTAGCCCAGATATATATATGTAGCAAAGGCCAACAAAACATTGTATGGATCAAAATTATTGATTTTTCTTTTATGCCAATAATCATGAGGATATTAAGTAAAGATCATTTTCTATGAAGACATTTTATAAATTTCCTTCCGCAAATATATCAAAATGTTATTTTTTATTAGTAATATGCATCGCTAAATGTTGCACCCTCAGATTCCAGATTTTCCAATAGTTAAATATTGTCCTATTTTAACAATCCATACATCAATGGAAAGCTTATTTATTCAGCTTTCCGATAATAATCTTTCAGAAGGAAGGAAAGGAATAAAATTACTTTTTAAAATATATTAAAATAGAACACAGTTACTAATATGTTTTCAAATATTACCGTATTTGTTTTTCAAATAAAAGCAAACTTGGTGAGCATAAAATATCTTCTTTACTATGTTGCATTGTCCTTTACTATACTGTGCTGTACTATGCTGTACTATACTATCATACCATAATAGCACTCACTTTATCTTGTAAAACTTGTATTATTGGAAAGTAGTTTGCAGGATAAATTAATCAAGGATGACAAATACACACGTGAAGAGGGTATTTCAGAAATAACTATTACTGAGAATATGTTTTTTCATGGCACTCGTGTCATAATGAAATTCATCAGACTACTTTCATATCAGTTGTTTAAGAAGATAAACAGGAGCCAGAGACCAAAAGCAAAAATTATTTAATGCACTTTTAAACTTCTTCACTCTGCTACATCTAAGCATATTGAGACATGATTTTGTTTTGTTACCTTGTGAAGTCAATGACTATGTCGGCCTCTTGGTCGACGACCTCAGAGAAGGTGAGGGGTGTGACATCGCTCCAAATCTTGAGAGCTTCCTGAAAAACCCGCCTCACTTTATCCTTACTCATCTGCCAAGGGAAGCGATGGATTCTGAACACACATGGCCACAGTCATACTCAAAGTTTATCAAAAAAATAAAAAATACCATTATCACGTTTGCATACACACTCTGTGTTTCAGACCACCGGCCTTACACTGCTGGACCCCCAACCGACACAAACCCACATTAGAGACCACCAGTGGTTCATCTTTATTATTCATCACCATAGGCATCTGTCTGGTGAGCATGTCACATGATCTCATAATGTGCTCTGAATGATTGATTTATGAGCATAACAAAATTGTGGTTTCGGTGTTATTATGTGTGTAGCTTCATGACCCAGTTCTCTGACAGGAGCAGAACTCACACCGCAGGGATCATGTAACCTCAGACAAGTATCAGACTGTTCTGGATCTTCACTTACAATTTGGGCATGATTAACCTTTTATCATATTCATTTGAACAAAGGTGAGCACTTAATTAAGCATTCTTCAAATATTTATGTCGATCAGCAGTAATTATCCACATAGCTCAAGTAAGAGGAACTTAAGCTGTTTCTACTTGCATCAGAAATGATTTAGAAATGCACATTTTAATAACGGAAGCCAAGCTTTATCAGAGGGCCCACACACCTGTCTGTTAAGGAATGTGCCTTGATTCAGCCCCTCAAGCTTAAGATTTCTAATGTTTGTGTTTTTGTGAAATGCATCCTTTTCACAATTCCAAGGTTCTCAGAAGTCAAACTCAATACGTGTCATAGTTGACTACACTTCTATAGTGGTGAATAAAACTACAATAAATATACTTTTTGCTTTACAATACAAAAATCTACAATACTATTTCAATGACTTTCCAAAATAGAAACAAAATATAGTAAATTGATTATGAGGCTGAGAAGATAGAAAGATGTCAGTAAATCCCTCAGTCGTTGTGTAGAAACACCTTTACATCAGCGTAAACTAGTTTTCTGTAAATGAATGCCAAGGCAATTTAACATACAGTATATATATATATATATATATATATATATATATATATATATATATATATATATATATATATATACGGTACACACACACCCACAAATGTTGGCAAAAAATGTAAACATCTCGTTTATCTTATAATTCCCCATTCTAATCTACAATCCATGCCTTTGTACTAACATTCAGCCATGAAAACTTTACACAAAGTACAATTGAGAGCAAAAAGAGCACAGAAAGTAAAGCGTGTATCCTGCATCTTCAACCGGAAGCATCCACACTGTGTTGCCTGTGAATAGATTCCTGTACAAATGTGGCTGATTACTCTCTCAGAGACGGCCCTTTTTCCCCTCATAGGTCAGACTATAAAGCCCCTGCATTCCTCCATATAATCTGCCTGCTGTAAGCACGATCAGAACAGAGATAGAAAGTGCTATCAGCACACAAACATTATCGTTCATTCAGATAGTGAATGAGGACAAAAATTACCCTTTTGTTTTACGATGAAAACAGACAGGCTCTGCGCCACTGAAAAGATCCCGATCTAAGATCTAAGCTTACACACTAAAGTTACACAATTGGTTTATAGGCTAATATAATTATATATTATTATATCAAACCTGGAAAGAGACGTGCATTTGGGGAGTGAATTATTCCTGAGATATCTTGTCAATTTAATCAGGTGAATGCACAGTGTATGTCAAACCGACAAAAACAAATTATTTGTAGCACAATTTAATTTGTTTCTGTCTTTTTGACATGACCTAACTGAAAGTGCCTCCCATAATTGAAAATGCAGGAGGCTCGTTAGGAAAATGGTAAATATATTACTCAGAATTAAAATGAATGATCTTGTTTTCCTTGTACACCTTACTTGTAAGTGAGGTCATTTTTTGGCCAGCGTCCTCCAAAAATCACAAAGCGTTTCTGCCGGGGGTGACTGCTGAGATGCACCTCTCTCTGGTTGGGGTAGTCTGGGACGCCACAGCGTGGTGGACCTGCACCCCCGGAGCTGTTCCTGAGTTGGGTGTTGAGCTGTGGCTCATCTTTTGGCAGTGCATGAGGTTTGAATGTGTCCTGAGGGTCTCTCCTCTCTTCAGAGAGGGAGTGAGGAATCTGTGACAAACCCTGTGATGGAAAGACATAAGACATGCATGAAATCAACTGCAACAATCGACACTAATTTGCTAAAGAAATACTGATGTTAATAGCTAGTGCTCATGCTAATATCGGTTAGCTTGTTAGTTAGTTAGCATAACTACACCATTATGACTGATGAACAATCAGCTTTGCCATCACAGGAATAAATCACAATTTAAAATAGAAAACGTGTTTTAAACTGTAATGAGATTTCACTGTTTTTATTTTTTGGTCAATTAAATGCAGCCTTTGTGAGCATGAGAGACATCTTTAAAAAACAATCAACAATAAATGACCCCAAAAATTTGAACACTAAAGTTTACTGTAAAATGAAATTGTTCATGACATTTATTTAACGAAAGTCTGTTCGTCTCAAACATCATAATATGACATTAGATTAAAAAAACATACTGTACCCTTTTGGAAAGGCCACAGTTTATGATAATAAACATCTTGCACATTACTAAACATAAATAAAAGCAAACCGCCCTAATCTGATACAAAAAAAGCTTGTGGGATATGATTGCAGATGGACTGCTTAGTGTCCCTAAACATTCTTTGGAGTAAATGGTTGTTCATTAACATGGGCGTTAAAGACTGAGAAAAATGCTGTGGGCAGCGTTGTAGCGCTTTCAGGCAGAATTATGAGCATTTACAGATGCTTTAAACTTCAGGATGTTTCGTATTTCATTTACAGTGCTCAACTTTTACCCACTTACAGAAAAATGTCTAAATACTATGTTTAAATGAAATCAACATTTAGTTCTAAAAGCTAAATATGTTAAGATTTGAAGAATTTACAACAAGCTGTTATATTGTTATACGCAAATTTGAAAGTTATCCTAATGTCTTCCTTTGGACTAAGAGGGAAAACACAGTTCTGACAAGGTGCCCTTATTTAAAAAAACAAATTCTTGACTGGTTTACAACATATCATAAAATGTTTAGGACTTTTGCAAAGAAACAGCAAACAGGCTAAACGTTTTCCCCTCAGTGACCCCGTGTCTCTCTCCCAGGGACGGCGGCACAGCGGTGACTCCTCATGCGTGAGGCAGAGCTGCTATATTGGATTGGAGACAAAGCCCAGCAGGAACTGTGGAATGTGCCCTGGTCTCTGAGTGAGACTTTCTACCAGCATGCATTGCTGATTTTCAACATGTGCAGGTAGACAGTTATATGTATAGATAAAGAAAAGAAAACATTTAGTTCAAAACACATAAGCCAAGTTATTAGAAATGTACTCTTTGTATTTATGTTTGTGTCATATGGTTTTGCAAAACATTTACAGCTTTTTCACAAAAATATTTGTTTACAGTTACAGTATATTATTTTCATATGTATCATAAAGCAATGTCAGTGAACACACCTTAATCATTATTAACACATTAAGTTTTATTTATTTTCTTTCAAGGTGTTTGTTTTTTTACAAATATGATCAACAATATATTTACAAATGATCACTTTTTTTAGGGAGTTGCGCAACATGACATTTTAGTCTTGAATCCTCTTACTTAAAATTATCTAATATTTTAAAGGGATGTTTCACCCAAAAAGGAAAACTTTGACATTATTACTCACCCTCATGTCATTTCAAACCCACAAAACCTTTGTTCATCTTCGAAACACAAATTGATACTGATAAAAAATTATCCATTTAATATTTATATGCAAATTAAAATATATTTTTGATGAAATCTTACCGCTTTCTGAACCCTGCATAGAGGCAACGCAACTGACAAGTTCAAGACCCAAAAGGTTAATAAGGTCATCATTAAAATAATCCGTGTGACATCAGTGGTTCAACTGTAATGTTATGAAGCTACAAGAATACAGATTGTGCGCAGGGTCAGAAAGCTGTCGGATTTCATCAGAAATATCTTAATTTGTGTCCTGAAGATGAACAAAGGGCTTATGTTTTGGAATGACATGAGGGTGAGTAATTAATGGGAGAATTTTCATTTTTGAGTGAACTATCCCTTTAAGTGACACATTGACCTAGAAGGCATAATTTCCAGATTTGTTTTTTTTCCCCCTACATGTTTCCGCTTGTTGGTTTGATTAGTGTTTTAAATGTTTAATAAGAAATGACACAGTCAAAGCAGGTTCTTATAATATTAATATTTTTTACATTTATTATTATTAATAATAATAAAGATTGTACCAAACTAGTACTACGTTTTTTTTTTTTTCATGAATTTCATTTTTTTTCATAACAATATTAAGACAGTTGTATCAACCTGACATATTATTATTTTAATGCATTAAAAACTATTTTAATGCATACATTAAAATCAGGCTCCTCGTACAGCTCATGAAACATCAGTCTGATAAAAACTTAATGAAATTCAAACCAGATGCTTGAATAAATTTTGGTTGTTTATATCACCATAACATCCAACTGCATCGTGACTCCTGACCTATGAGTAGACCTCTGCCATAAACCTGGAATAACACACACATTCCACTTCTGGCAAACACAAAGATGAGGTGCTTTTTGTATTTTTTTCATGCGATGCAAGTTTCAAGAACTACAGCTCAAAGCTCAAGTTGTGACACACTTTTTGCTATACTATGCAGGGGGGAATGAAGTCAACACAATAGGTTGCTTTTTCTTGTGTGTGTGTGTGTAATAATCTATAGAAAAAAAATATCCCAAGGTGTCTTGAAGTTCTGCCAAAATGCAATCCCCAAAGTTTAAGCAGTTTATTTCATTAAACGTCTTTAAGGAGATTAAGCAGGAAAATTGCAATACACAAAACAGAAATCAAAGCTGCGGTATGCACCGATAAAAAGCCTAGTGGTTGTGGCATGATGTGGAAAGGAATGCTATGGGTATTTTCATGCTGATACTGGATGCAAGATCAGAGTGAATTTTGAAATAAGTGTGAGAACGTAGCTGTCCACTTTTATCAGCACTGTTTAAAAGAACCATCTGACCCTAAAGCTACTGAAAATACCTTTTTAGAGCAGGATCAAAATTCTGGGTCAGTGCTTAATAGGCTCACAGACATCAGAGAGGGAGAGAAAAAATTGTCTCAGTGAGTATGATAGCTAGCCAACAATGGTTTCTGATACATTTTTTAATCCTGGAAATATTCTGAGTCAGCGTTTTGCCTGTAGTTCGACATAATTTATGTTTCAGATAAGCCCCCAGACAAAGCCAATTTATAAATACTGCCATCTCCTTTCATGTGTGGTTAAATTCACTAGTTGGGTCGGTGCTTGAGCCACACTCTCATGCAACACTGCCTGTCCCAGCGTAGAGCAATTGTGACTAAATTAATTTCTACATTTCCATCATTCTCTTTACAAAAAGCAAAAATATGAGTTACAGTGAAGCACTTACTTGAAGTGAATTGGGCCAAGACATAAACATCAAAATACTTACTGGCTGCATCCAAATTCACATACTCTCTAAGGAGGTGCTTTGCTGACAGTAGTAGGTTATCCGGTTACTTTTTTTTGCCTACTGCTTCAAGAATACTATAAATCTGGACATATTACTGTTTTCAATTTTAGTTTTTACTGTATAGTAAAGGAGTATGCCTATTTGGATCCTTTAATATATCTCAAAATACCCCACAGATAATTTTAATAGCTTCTTGAAATTGACACTTTTAGGGTGTGAGCCAAAACGCTCTGTTTATGTGTATGTACCCTTTAAATGAGAATGAGTTGGTACTCCCGCCTCCCTTTCAGTGTTGTCAAGTCTGTGGTTTTTTTAACACAGATGCCACGGGTTGCTTTTCATGTCCGCAGGAGGGTTTTGTTGTGAAAACCTGGCAACCCTGCTAGCTTCTTAAAAGAGTGCAGAGCTTCAATAGCTCATGCTCATGGCATACCAGTGTTACTGTGACTGTGTTACTGACCTTAAACATTACTTCCAAACGTAATTTTTAACTATCACATTTCTATTCACGATCATTCTGGTGGCACGTGAAGGCAGCATTAGCATTAGCCTTACAAGGAGCCAAGATGCTCTTTTGGAAAACAAAATATGACGCGTGATGTTTACTTTGTCTGGAGTCTGGACGTTTGAGCACAAAGCGCTGGGGTCGACCCCTCTTTCAGAAGCAATCTCTGCAAAACTCCAGCACTGAACTCATCCTCGTTTGTGAGGCAGTCGAGTCTGGTGTAAAATGAAATGTAACCACCATATCCTCAGTGGTCTAAGGAGACTCCTATGTTCGTTAGTGCATCCTAACACACACTTTTAATGGCTCTTTGGCGCTGACATTGTACCTCCAGCAGCTACAGCGAGAGAACAGTAATGGCGGACCGCAGCTTCTCACTCAGAGCTGTGTATATGCTAATTAGGCAGAGAGCGTCACACATGGGTGGGACTTTCATCGACTATGTTGTCATAGTCTAGCACTGCTTGTGTAGAAAGACTGTTTATGATTTTTTGGAATTATAAAACAATAAGTGAATGGATTTTTACCATTATAGGCTGGTTGTTTTCACACACTACAGCCACACAACTTCAAACACCTTACAAAAGGGTTTTTTCTTTTTCTTTTTTTTTTGCATTCAATGGCACCTTTAAGTAAAATAAAAGCATCATGCATGTTGAAATATTGTTTGATTTAGTAAGATAGTTGTCGACCCCTCATCTTTCCACATTCATCAAGTGCTTGAATCTTCTGACCCTAAAAAAACATGCTGGATGGGTAGAGTGCAGGATCAAAGATCTGGGTCACTGTCCAATCTGGTT
The DNA here is from genome assembly GCF_963082965.1 of Carassius carassius. Taxonomy (NCBI): domain Eukaryota; kingdom Metazoa; phylum Chordata; class Actinopteri; order Cypriniformes; family Cyprinidae; genus Carassius; species Carassius carassius. Next base: position 16,124,656 of record NC_081775.1, read on the forward strand.
TACAGACATCAGACAGGGAGAGAAAAAAGAAAAGCTAATCCTTACACTATTTTATCACAACTCTTCATGACAAGATAAATGAAGCTTTAAAGGATTACCATTTGAACAAATATCCACAGGTAAATCCTCTAGAATCTGCAGCTGACTTGGGAGTGATGAGTGGTCCAGTACAGGACAAAAGGAGACTTTAATGGAAGCTTTCAGTGATAAGCTCCCAGATACAGTATATGCACCAGTGCTCTTTTTAAACTTTATCCCCAGCAGCTCAAGTCCTCTGTCTACCAGCACTGGTAAATGTTTCAAGTTTGGATAATTGCTTGAAGGACTTTGGTACTTGGCTTATTCACATAAACCTCTCCCACACAGATATTCCTGCTCTGACACATCCAAGAAGATCAGGTTGTTCCTTGAATGACCCTGTCAAAATCTTAGCAGAGGCATTTCCCAACCAGTTAAGGTGAGTGAATCACCTGACCCAATAACCTTGAACTGCTAGACTCTAAAACACAATGTTGTTTGTGTTGGAAACACTGTTTGGGTTGCAGGTGAATTCATATATATATATATATATATATATATATATATATATATATATATATATATATATAGCCAGACCAGACAAACTTTTTCTTTATTTATGGGCATGATGTGAACACATAGGCTAAGGAAAAATGACTAAAGTATACAATATCCTGTTAAGATAAAGTATGATACGTGCAGTGACTTCTCATGATTAGCCTACTAAACAGATAAGCATCAGTATCTTAAGCACTTACATTCGCTGAATTTGATCATATATAGCCCACATGTATTTTTTACAGAAGTTTTATTAAACTCAATATTATAAACCTAACACCTAAATACAGCTGACAGATTTATTTTCACAAAAAAAAAAAAAATTACATAAGCACCTACAGATCCAATAAAACTGCTCTTATACAGCACAGTCCCAATACAGGAGTGTATAAACCAGCCTTTTTTTCATTTTTTTTTTCAAAAAAATAAAAATAAATAATAATCCCAATTTTTCCCAATCAGTTTGATGTTTTGTTGTGGCTCCACTAATGCAATAAGCTAGCAAATAATACTTAAATGCTCCTGAAGTTTGCAGATGACACCACACTCATCGGCCTTATTCAGGACGGTGACAAGTCCGCTTACAGACAGGAGGTTAAAGAGCTGGCTGTCTGGTGCACTCTCAACAACCTGGAGCTTAACACCCTCAAAACAGTAGAGATGATTGTGGACTTCAGGAGAAACCCCCCTGCATTTCCCCCACTCACTATCATGAACAGCACTGTGACTGCAGCGGAGTCATTCAGGTTCCTGGGCACCACTATCTCTCAGGACCTGAAGTGGGACATTCACATTGACTCCATTGTGAAAAAGGCCAAGCAGAGGTTGGACTTCCTTCGCCAGCTGAGGATGTTTAACCTGCCACAGGATCTGCTGAAACAGTTCTACTCCACCATCATCGAATCCATCCTCTGCACTTCAGTAACTGTCTGGTTCAGCTCAGCTTCTAAATCTGACCTCAGAAGACTACAGAGGGTAGTCCGGACTGCTGAGCGAATCATCGGTACAACCCTCCCTTCTATTCAAGAACTGTACTTATCCAGAGTGAGCAAAACTTATCCAGAGTGAGCAAAACAAACCAAAATCACTCTGGACCCCTCACACCCAGCACACTCCCTCTTTGAACTGTTGCCATCTGGTCGCGCTACAGAGCACTGAGCACCAGAACGACCAGACACAGGAACAGTTTCTTCCCTCAGGCAATCCATCTAATGAACAATTGATATCTAATGAACAATTGATAATAACTGTGGAACACACTACACTTTATATTTATATACACATACACTTATTTATCTAACACACATACTTAGTGTACACTTAAATGTTGCACATAATATACCTGTACATACATAACTGCTTTTTGTAATATACCTGCCTACAATTGTCAATTTGTATATTGTCATTCCTTACCTACTTTTTGTATTTTTTGTATTCTTTTATTATGTGTTTTATGTTCTGTCGCTGTCATTCTGTTGTACTGCGGAGCTTCTATCACGAAAACAAATTCCTCGTATGTGTAAACATACCTGGCAATAAAGCTCATTCTGATTCTGATTCTGATTAACCACTGTATTGACAACTTTTATGCATTTTTTTGCTTCCCATATTCAGGCATTCAACCTTAACTAAAATTAATTGAAAATTACATGACTCAGGTGGTGTAAATATTAACCTGCATAATATTAACCTCAAATAAATGGTATGAATGAACTGGGTGTCCTAGAGGCACCAGGTCAAATGTGAAAATGAGATGGGTATGTGAAAATAATAAAAAAGAAACAAGCATTTTCACAGTTGTTAAACTACATAATCTATTCTCTTTTTGCTGTGGACGTGCCTGGGAACAAGGGGCCAAAATAATCATAACAGGAAAAAGGACAGTGGGGTTTCTGTGAGCAGACTATCACATTCCCTAAATTCTCTCTACAGTATGCATCTGTGTGTGAGAGGGAGTGTGTGTCCCTCCAGATGGCACAGAAAAGACAAACTTGCCCATGCCTGCACAAATCCCTCGCTCTTTTGTCATCGCTGAGAGAACAAACAGACAACATTATATCATAAACACAACACTAACACGACACTAAAATCCATTTTATCCACAGGTTAGGTTATTTTAATAAGCAAAAAAAAAACAACTCAAATATAAGGCATAAACAGAAAACCATAAAGAAAACAGGAAGCCTGTAAGTATATTTTGAGTTGAAAAAAATTTATTTAGGCTTTCAAGAGCATTTAGTGGCAGTTAAACAGTTAAATGATATAAAGTTGCTCTGGTAAGCATCATTAAACTTGAATCATAAAAAGTGAACAAAGCCAGATGAAACTGACAGGTTCTGGCTCGTAATTCTAGGCTTCAGACGCTGTTTTACTATTTTTGATTAATGATGATGATGATGAACAGGTATAAACGAGTCCGGTGCCAATAATCGTATCAAGACAAAACTCAACAAATTTTGCTTTCTTCGTGCAGCTGATCTATTTGTATTTGCCATGTAGCATGAAAGTAAAAAAAAAAATCTTAAACATTTTAAACAAAAAATCTAACTTAAAAATTTTGTGGCAAGTAACAACTTTAGACCAGCTAAATATATATAAAAAACACTCACTAAACAGCAGCCTACGGTTTTTAAGAGCTAGAATCAAACAATGTATCAAATGTGTGCTTTAATAAACTCACCGGAGGCTCTTTATGCTTTCTGAGTCCTCGTCCCTCATGCAGAGGCATGCATCCTGCGGTCAGGAGCACATGCAGAGTGAAAGCGCCTGACAGAAGCCCGGAGACCCGCATCCTCCTCAATCCTGGAGCTCCGCAGCTGGAAGTGGACGTGCCTGAGAAGGTTGTGCAAGCTCGCGCGATGCGTGTGGACGACTGCTGCTGCGGAGACTGCGCTTATTTATATGCAATTATTTCTTTGTTCTCTTTCCTCAAATACACCGCTTTTTTCCTTATGGGCCGGAGTGACAATATTGCCTGATCTCCCCACGTGACTTTTAACTCTTTTGCTTCTGGACAGAGCGAAACAACAGAACTCTGGGACACTCATTATAAAATACAACCTAGCCTAGAGTGTAGAAAAACGACGTAATTTTGTGAGATCTCGACAACTTCCACATTTTACTTTTACCTGGCCTTATTAATACATTTACATAATACAATTACATTTTACATTTTTTCCCACATAGGCTACCCACATGCATATTTAACTGATTTCTTTCATAAATTGTATTGCGTGAAAATATGAGACAATGTTTCAGGAGTTTAGGACAAAATAGAACAGCTTATTCGATTATTTATTTCCTACTTTGGTTGATTTATAAATAATTCCATACGTTCTCTTTTTGGACCTAAAAAATGCGTCCGTTCGGGATTTCTTAATCGCCCAAAATGTCCGGGAGTCGGCTTTCTTTATCCCGCACCCGCTAAATTTCTGATCATTGCTGTCTGCTCCTGCAACGTGTTTCTTTCCCTCGATTTTCGCGTCCACTCATTTTAACATTCGTGGTGTATAACTTTGGTGCATCAGGAAGCCGCTCTCAGTGGGCTATGCGGAGTATTTACATCTCTTTTAAATGAGCATTCGCGCTGTTCACTTTCACTTTCGATTTCGAGATCACACACACTCAGTGTACAGGGAGCACATCTTGCAAGATAAAATAATTTGCCGGTGAGATCGGATTCTGTAAAGCAGATCCTGACTCCTGCAGTCCTTTTTGGATGCAGGATTGACAAATCCATGTTTTTTTTTCCACAGAATTTGGCTACTTTTAAACTCTTGCCATTGGTTGATTTTGCCAAGTGGGTTAAAGGTTTGAAATACTGCATAAAATACATTTGACTGAAATGCCATTACTGAAACATTTTGCATTCAACCTGTGATAAAACTTGCATGGACTTTTTCATGAACTGTTCCCTCCTGGTGGAATGACCTGCCCAACTCAATCCAAGCAGCTCAGTAATCATTTTCAAGATACAGCTGAAAATAAATCTCTTTAATCTTTGTTTGACCCTGGATGCTATAAATGCCTCGTTTGTAATGGGTTTTATTGGTTGTGTCTTGTCGAGCCAGGACACCACAGTATTGGTAAGGGGCGTAACATTTCCGTCACAAGCTTGAGATATTCAGCCAATCACAATGCACTGGATAGCTGGCCAATCAGTGTACACCTCGCTTTTCAGAACAATGAGCTTTGTAAAAATTGATGTAAAAAGGTGGTGCATAGAAGAGCAACAATAATGTACATAATAATGTGTTTTGAACCTTAAACTGCATAAACACATTGCATTACACCAAATACACAAAATAATGTTCTTTTTAGCAACGTTATATAACCTCTTTAAAAAGAAAAGAGCCTTCAACACTGGCATTCTCTATTCTTTCTACTTTTTTTATTATAAATAATGACCTTATCTATGAACAAAGCAAGCAAACAAACAAAAAACTTTGCTATACGTAAATGTTAGGCGAATCTCCGCCTCCTGCCCCAACAATGAACCAGACCCACCACTGTCCTCTTTTTTGGAAAACTTAAATATGGTCACCCTATTGTATAAAAATAACCTGTTGGTTTTTTTTTTTTTTCAAGAAATTGGCTATGCAAAGATTTGATTTCAAAAACAGTATCATATCATAGCTATTAAACTATTTATATACCTTTTTCTTTCTTTCTTTCTTTCTTTCTTTTTAAACCCATTAATCCTCAGAATGATCTCAAAGTAAGAAGAGGCGAAAGTCTGCCTGGTTTAAATGTTTGAAAATGATTAACAGTTGAAATTTATAAAATTGAGTAAATTAATCAAAAAGTAATCAAATGTAATCAGCTACATTACTTTAATAAAGTCATTGAGATTATATATTAACATGAACTAACAAATAAAAATCCAAAGCATTATTAATAATATTTAATATTAATTTGAATATTTTAGCAAAAGTTGTGTTAGTATAATTTAAAGGACATAAGCTAAAAATGAAAAAAACAATAACAATTATTAAAAAATACCAACTGTAATTAAAACTGTAATCTAACTTTAAAAAAACTTTAAAGAAGGTTTTTATTTACTTATATTTAGACTATGAGAACAAGGCTCACTGAAGTAAATATTATCAAATTGAATAAGAATCAAATTTTCATTCAACCTCACATTTACAAAAGGATAGCAAACGATTCAGAAGCAGTGCTGTGTCATCTCCTATTCCTTGAATAATAACAAACAAAAATACTAATCCTTAAAAAAAAATTCTTTGGGTTTGTTTAGAAAATTCATCACCAAATCAAACAGAAGCAATGCATGCCTCTCAGAGCAATAAATAAGTGAATCTGTCAATACCATCTTCTGTTTATAGGAGAGAACATGGAGAAACAATCTCAGCCAGACTTTTACACAGACCGATTGGTTTTACACAGACCGTTTGGTTCTTATCTGCTATAATCTGGAACCACGTGCCTTTTTAAATTCAAACCAGACTTTGAGTGAAGTCTTGCCGGGAGCCTCAGCAGGAAAAACCCAATGGCCTCACCAGAACCATTACATTTATTCTTCCAAACCACAAGCGATCTTTATTTACTTCTCTTTGGAGTTTGATGGGGCTGTGGTGGATGATCTAACAGTTGATTTAATTTGTATCTGATAAGGACAATTGCCTGGTTCCCATTGCAGAAATAGCACTCCTTTGATGCTATATAGAGCTTAACGAATTTCCATAATAAACTAAAAGATCATTATAACGTTCTCTTCAAGAAGAAAGTGAAATGATATGAGGGTGAGTAAATTCATTTTAATTTCTGCACATTTGATATACTACTCGCTCACTGCTTTTTGCTCCAGAAGGTGCTGCTGACTTTTGAATCAAATTTGTTCTTCTGCGAAAAGAAAAGGTGTTCTTGCGCCATCATGTGGCAGAATTCTTCAATTAAAATTATGAAACTTTCTGACCTGTCATTGTAAGTGCACATGGCACTTATAAATGTATATAAAGCAAAATAAACAGTCAGATCTAAAACAGAATTTTATGATATTTCAAAATTTTTAATTCTCTCTCTTTTTTGTGTAAAGCATTTGATGCAGGAAAGATGCCTGTAAAATAAGAGCCTATAAGCATAAAAGTGCTGCATATTTACATTGCTGAAATTAGGCAACAGTAAAAGGAGAAAATAGCCTACATGTAATGGCAGGCAAAAAGACGACTGAAATACTGAAGGCGATTACTGAAAACATGACATAAATCTAAAATATAAGCAGGTCTTGCCTATAAAATGATCTCAAATTCAATTTTGAGATTTTGAGAATTTTTACCAATTTTTTTGGTAGCCTATATATTAAAGCTATTCAAATATTATGGTAAATGCAAATTAGCCTAGGCCTACTACTTTGATGACTGTGATATTTTAGTGATTAATAATTAACTAAATAAACTGCTCATAAGAGTTAGGAAGATTCACGGATGGGGTGAATTTGAATGGACTTTAACATATTACCGCAATCTTTCTTAACGCAAACCCCCTAAAACGCACAGAAAACCGAGTTAACCATTAGCCTATACTGGGAAAAGTATTATTAGCGAAATTTGAAGTTCCTACTCAGTTTCTTTACAATGTTTTATCTCTTGCTCTCGTCCCTTCACGATATCTCAGACAATTTCCTCATGACATGCAGACAAGTTTTTCTCAGCTCTTGCCATTTGTCTTTGATCATGACATCTAACGCTAGAATTAGATAAACGAAGCCGACAGCCACAACATGGTAGTGTTAGGGTGTCGCAAGAACATTGTGCCATTGACCCATGGAGGGCGGAGCATAAAAACAGCACATATGAGGGTGAGAAGTCCGGAGAGTCGCTCGTCTTGGACACTTCTCATCCAAAATGCCACTGAAACTGTATCTCGATTTGCATTCCCAGCCATGCCGCTCCGTCTTCCTATTTGCCAAGATAAATAAAATTCCCTTTGAATTCAAAGCCGTGGATTTATCTGCAGGTGATTTGTGATTTATTTATATGTAGCTGTTTTATGGAATTGTGCATGTAATCTTGGTAATCTGCAGTTGTAACATTTAGCCGTTTCACCTGATCTAAATGTTTTTAACGTTGATCATGTTAAAAAAATTCCTTATACTTTAGACACAGTTTTAAGTTTATGTTTATTCCATTGTGATAAAGTGCATTAGTCATCAGACGTTTTTCTCCTGCTCTAAAGGTGAACAATATGGAGAGGAATTTGGTAAGGTCAGCATCATAAGGAAAGTTCCTGTCCTCAAAGATGGAGATTTTATTCTAACAGAGAGGTATGTTGTTGCCCTGATTTACATTTGATTCATATTAAGATTAGAAGTAAGACTGTATACTTTCTCTATAGTATAGCTATACTGCAGTACTTGGCAGCTAAACATTGCACTCCTGACCACTGGTATCCAGCTGACCTGCAGAAGCGTGCACGAGTCGACGAGTTTCTCTCCTGGCAGCACACGAACATAAGAACTCATGGGTCAAAGGTCTTCTGGTTCAGGGTAAGAGTTGCTTTATTAACCGGTCATTTGTTGTGTTTGTGTGTACTGAGTAAACTGTGATTATGCAAGCTTTCTTTTAGCTTCTTTTTTACTCTCTTTAATGCATGCATTATCCACAGTCAAACTAGTATTTTCCAATTCTAGGGGGTCTTGCCTGCAGTCACTGGGGCCCCAGTTCCTAAGGAGAAGATGGATGCTGCTGTGGAGGACCTCAACGCATCTTTGAAAACTTTTAAAGACAAGTTTCTTCAGAGCAGGCCCTTTATAATTGGAGATAAAATATCTCTGGCTGATCTTGTAGCTATCGTGGAGATAATGCAGGTACATGTTGTGCATTTGATTTCTTAGACCAAGTACTTTACTTAAACGTGACATATTTACCAATTTTTGTGTGTCTTGAAGCCGGTCGGTACAGGTCTAGATGTGTTTCAAGGCAGACCTGTTCTGAGTGCCTGGAGAGACAGAGTTAAGAAGGAGTTCGGTGTGGAAGTCTTCGATGAAGCCCATAAGGTTATCATGAACGTTGATACATTGCCACAAACCTTTGAGAACAAAGGTTTACCAGAGTTTCTCAAGCTAAAGTTACAGAAAATGTTTAACTGAGTCTGTTTAGGCGGTCCAATAATCTAGTATTAAAAAATATCTTTAATCAAGTTTTTTTGCAGTAATATGGACTAGATAAAACACGGTTTAGAAAATATTATGGTATTGAAATCATTGTATTCAAAATAAAAATGTTATAATAAAATTATGCCTAAAGGTATGCATTTGTACAATTTACATTGTATTCATATATTATGTTGTGTGTTGCCTTGAATGGTGAAATACCAAATTCTCAAAAACTCCCATTTAAACAATACATTTAAAATGAGCAAAAACTCTTACATGAACTGTCCAATAAATGCTATTTCTTATGCTCACATAGCCTTAAGAAAGCATAGATTTTAGACTGGTAAAGCCAAAATGCATGCACAATCCCAAGCTTGAGTTATAATTTATTTTTAGGAGTCCTCGTTACAGTATAATTATACATTTAATTACTGAGTAATATTAATTAACTGCATATACTAACTAAATGGTTAGGGTTAGGATTAGGGTTTGGCTTACTTGCATTTAATTATGCATAATTTATTGTTATGATACAATTGTTATTAATGTTATTAAGTATTTTTGTCATTATATAAAATAAAGTCTTATCCAAACTTGTAACAGCAAATGCAATATAAGTATGAGATATGAGTAATATAGTCTTTTGCTATTTTCAGTTGCTTAGGAACAGAATTTTTTTATTGATATTTTTCACAGTAAAATATAAGACTACAGTATGTCTGTCTACATATATCACAATACAATTTTTTTATCACAGCAAGATACATTCATTGCGCTACATAATGTAATTAGAACATTTTATTTGAATAAATGATTAAACAAATACTAACTTGATTCTAGTATTCCAATCCGACTGCAAAAGAAAACATACATATTTTAAGAGTTGGTGATTTTGTATGGAGTCATGCACTGTGAATCTAACAATGACATTTTCAGAAATGTTCAAAATTAAGCATGATGGTCCATCCCTAAACATAACCACATAATCAGATCATACGAAAACATAAGAGTGAGATTCAAACAAATTAGCAACCAAATCACCAAAATATAAAAATAGTTAAGAATTGTTATGAAACTGTGTTGGTTATTCTCCTGACTATTCAGCCAACTGTAGTATAAAGGCAATCAAATAGGAAGAGTTACAAGTATTCATTTAGCAGATGATTTTATCCAAAGTGACTAAATCATAATTTTATGTTTACCTTATTGCTTACTATTACTTTCTTTATTTTTAAGAGACTTAAAACAAGAGGTTTTTGATTTGAAGAATTCAGATCAAACATCCCCTGTCACAACTGTCTGGCTTTTGCTACCTTGTTCCTCTGCCTTCCAAAAGCAGAACAGACTCCAGAGTTTCTCTTTCAGATACCTGTTTGAAGCTGTCAGAAGGAGAGAAGTCATGCCACTGTAAAAACTAAAGGCACTGGCTAAGATGTGGTAGGTGATAGACTGCCCAATTAACCTTATAATGATAAACAAAGCCACGATACACAGAGTGGACATATAAACTCCCACCAGGGAGACGGTGATCTTGCACACCAGGAGGTATGAGTCAGATCCTTGCACCTGGGTCTGGTTCTTCTTGAGAGCCAGCGTGTGGGCGCATAGATGGATGACCATTCTGATAGAGGTAGGCAGCATGATCGTCAGAGGGATCGGGCAGAGGAGGCAAAGAATAGCAGCAGCGTATGCGCTTGCGTTCATCTGTATAGTGAAGGAGGGCAGTGGACAGGTCAAGTTGCCAATGTCGTTCACGTTGTAATTTTGTTCCATTGAATCTGCAGCGTCGAGTGAGAACATAGGAAAGAACAACAAGGAGGATAACACACAGCTCAGCAGCACTGCAGCGTTGATCACAGAGGAGATGTTCCTCTTCAGTGCTCGGAAGCAATCAGAGGAGAAATTCACAACTTTGATGCAGTAGAAGAGACTCAGCCATGCAATAGCCCAGAAGCTGATGAAGCTACAACTCATCATTAGATATATTTCAGTCCGAATAGATAAAGGATATGGCCTGATGCACCAAATCAGGGGATTCTGAAAGACACTAACTACCAACATGAAGGTGGCGAGTACCAAGATAATGTTGTTGATGGAGATGACGTTTAGGATCAAATTGACAGTCTGAACGCTCCTGGTCTTCACTTGCTGTTGTATAGTAAAAATGAGGTTAAAAATGTTTCCAGAAACACCAACTATCAAAAGTGCGACAAAAAAAAGAACTTGCCCAACGAGGGTCATGATGTTGCTCTTGGGAGAGTGAAGCACACAAAGCAGAGTCCTGCACTGATATGAGGTTTGGCAAGATGTGTATTGTTTTATGTAGAAACAGGGACTCAATCTCTTATGCAAAGTGACTTTATGGGGGTGAATCAGAGCAGGCTTTGTTCAAAGCTGAAAACACAAATTAGGTAAAATGAGAGAAATGCACCATGTTTACCACAGTTCAGATTACACAAACCTAAAACAAGATAAATTGGGAATTTACTATATTATCTCTATTTTTCGCTTATGGTGAATATAAAGCTCATGCGTGTCACTTACTGTACACACTGAGACTGCATTTGCTGCCATATGTATATGTAACAATCAGTATTGAATGTTCATGTAATCAGTTTTCAGAATTTGCCTATTCAAATCTTGTTTGTTTGCTATTTAGACATAGTTGGAAACATGTTGGATAAAATGCAATCTGTACAATTTTACTATGCAAATATATAAGATGTGGGGACTTAAGTTTTCCACTCTCAAGTTTCTCCATTGTTATGCACAGGATAATGGTTTGACGGTGAGCATGATTTCACCAAGTACGACATGTTCCTGGATCAACATCCTTGTTTAACCTGGAACAACATTCCAATAAACCAGTCAGAATTGAGATATAACTTTTCAGGAAATATCTGTTTTAGGCTTACAATCAGTGTTAGGTGCTTCTACACTCTTGTTAATCAGCTATCATTTCCCTCTGGTTTTAGGAATAAATAGGGTTAGGTTTAGGGGTAGGGTTTGGGTCAAGTCTATATTTCTGGACAATAATGTTGATCCAGGATCATGTCTTACTTGGCAAAATCACGCCGACCTTGGTTTTACAGATGAAAAAAAAAGTATTTTGATGAGACTGTGATGTAACAACATGAAAGAAACTCAAAATGTAACCTTGAAGATTCTTCTGTGCATGCTGTTAAATAAACTGAATTAGATTTGGCCTGTATGAGGTTAATTCATAGCAAATTCACATTCAGATATCATTAAAATTATATTTTCAAAGAAATGAATACTTTTGTTAAACAAAGATGGGTTAAACTGATACAAAGTGATATTATAGATATTAATAATGTTATGAAATATTTTTTTTATTTCAAATAAATTTGTTACAAAGAATACAGAAAAGAATACATAACAAAAATATTAAGAAACACAACTGTTTTTAAAGTACCAAATCAACATATTTGAATGATTTCTAAAGGATCACGTGACACTAAAGAGTATGGCTGCTGAAAATTCAACTTAGCCAGGAGTTGCATTGTTTTAAATTTCACAGTATTACTGTTTAACTGCATTGTTGTTCAAATAAATGATCCTGCATAAGATACTTTTTTTTTTCAAAAACATACATTTTCTTAATTTAGGCAGGAATGATCCTTGCATTTACTTCTTGGCTCTTGTCAAAAAATTAACTTGAAATGTTTTGTTTTTGGGGCCACTGTGAATGGTATGAAAATATTATAAAAAATATGTTAAATATGAAGGCCTATATAAATAAGTTGAAATATATACCTTATAAATTAAAATAATTAAAAATATAACTTTTCATCTTTCAAGTTAAGATTTAAAAAAGAATGGAATTCCGCAGAAACGAAAAAAATAGCCTAGTTGTTTAAAATGTATTTAAAATAATGTTAAAGACAAGAGAAGGCATGATTCCAAGATGAAAGAGGATATAATGTAGCCTAATTTTGAATACGTTAGTCTGCTGTAAGTGGAAAGTCTTTCTCCGTCCCAAGAAAGAGAGTTATAATATAACTGTCTTCCAAAAGACCACGTGACCTCCTCCTCCTCCTGCGGAGCCCGAGCTCCGCACTCACTGCCATAGTCCGTGCCTTGACTGTTTACTAGTCACCACCATGCCTTGCACTCTGCTGAACCTCTGTGAATATGACACGCAAAAACTCGTCAAAATCAAGAGCGTCAGACTCGGGTCGCTGAAATGGACGTTAAACGGAGTTATCTTGATGTTCATTTGGTAAGTGTTTGTGTCCGTTGTTTCTTGCATGTCTCCCCCGCATCATTCAACAAAAGCTCATTCATGTAGAGTCAATGCCAGTGAGTGTTTACATGTACACTGACCAACGCAGATTCTTGATTCTCAGCATCAAGTGAAAGTAATGTCTTTATTTTACAGCATCATGATGTTATGGAATAAAGAATATCAAGAGTACGATCTTGTCGTGAGTTCTGTTACCACAAAGGTTAAGGGAGTGGCAAATATAACTATACCAGACATTGGAGAAGTTGTGTGGGATGTGGTGGACTACAGTGGACCATATCAGGTAACAATACACCATTTATTATTATTATTATTTCATGCCACCAAAACAGATTTATGCTCATTCCAGTGATTCTTAAATATGAGGTAGTAAGTTAAGGTAATAAGTCAAACAAATAAAGGTAGCCTAATAAATAATGTTGTTCTTGTTTTATTTCGGCAGGGAAGAAACTCCTTTTTTGTGGCAACAAATGTCATTGTAACAAAGAACCAAAAACAAGGTAAATGCCCCGAGGTAAGTGCAGCTATTCAAATCTCAGTTTATTTGGTAATACAATACAAAATGTATCTTAAACTTTAAAAAAAATTCTATTTTTTGGGTGTGATTAATTTACCACTACCATTTTAAGCCATATATAATCCATTCAACAGACGGTTTTATGTTCACACTTCAGGTTCTGCCACATGGGAAACTGTGTCGAACAGATAAAGACTGTGAGAAAGGGTTTTCTAACCAACATAACCATGGTAATGTCATATAAAGAAACTATTTTAAGGCATACAGCTTGACAGGAAATACTATCACTACCCAAGTGTTTTATTTCATCGAAAACCATTATTGGATGTTTTTGCATGATTTGAGGTTTGTTTCTGTGTTTGTTTTTAAGGTCTTCAAACAGGTGCCTGTGTGAAGTTAGATATACTAAAGAAAACATGTGAAGTTACAGCTTGGTGCCCCATTGAGAACAAGAGGAATCCCAGGTGCTGTAACGTGTTAATTCATATAAAAGGGATAGTTTTCATTTAACATTTTGTTATTATTTACTTATTCTTGTGTCGTTTCAAACCTGTATGTAATATATGCAGATATTATGTTAATATAAAACAAATTTCTTGTCCATATAATGAAAGTGACTTTCATTTTATGTTCCAAAAAAACTGAGACATTTTTCATTACAAATAAGAAAGTCATGCTGGTTTGGAATGACATGAAGTTGAGTAAATAATGAGCTAAAATTTATTTTTTGGTGAACAGTATTTTGTCCTAATTGAATGTAGGATTGACTCTTGATTGGCTGTTTGTCCTGTATACTGTTGTTTGTTAATAAAGATTCAAACTTGTGTAAGCAAAGCTATTTGGCAATAGAAAACTGCTCATCATCAGCTTTGCTGCAAAATGAATCAAAAACAGTTGACACTGCAGTTCAAAGCTACCAATGCCAGGGACTTTTGAGGAATCTGTTTGAGGAAGTTGCAGTTTTATATGAACAGAGATTCGGTGTACAGAAGTCTTTTTATGTCAGGTTTTCATTTCTGTTTCCCCAGGCCGGCTATTTTGGCATCTGCAGAAAATTTCACTGTGATGATCAAGAATAACATCAGATTTCCAGCATTTAATTACATAAGGTATAGTACAAAAGTTTTATAGTTGCAAATGCTATGATATTTACTGTACAAATGTTGGTGCACTAACATGCTTAATGGGTTACACTTTATCAAGGTGTCCTTGTTAGAGTGTAATTATACATTTAAGTACTTATTAATATTAATTAACAACATGTACTACTTACTGTATTGTTAGGATGAGGATTAGGGTTTGGTTTATGGTTACTTCCATGTAATTATGCATAATTCATTGTTATTATAACAGTAAGTACATGTAACGTGAAACAAGGACACCTTAAATAAAGCGTGAACTGTTAGCAGTAGCAATAACATTTTCAATTTCAGGAGTTCAACCTTATATATAAAATCTGATTGAGCAAATAGTAAGCATATACTGATAATATAGTAATTAATTTATGTTTTTATCTTAGACGAAACATCCTGCCTGAAATGAAAGACACGGACCTTAAAGGTTGCATTTATAACCACTACAAAAATCCATACTGCCCCATTTTCCGTTTGGGAGACATTGTGAGTGAGGCCAAGGAGAAGTTTTCAGAGATAGCAGTGGAGGTAAAACCTTTCTTTCTAAGCATACTAGGACATACACTATTGGTCAGAAGTTTGGGATCAGTACGACTTTTTATGTTTTTTAAGGACGTTTCTTCTGCTCATCAAGGATGCATTTATTTGATAAAAGAAAAAAACAGTAATATTGTGAAATATTATCACTATTTAAAATAACGTTATTACTATTTAAAATAATGATTTACTTTGTGATGCAAAGCTGAATTTTCATCATCCATCACATCCATCACAGTGTTCAGTGTCACATAATTCTTCAGAAATCATTCTGATTTATTAACAACATGCTAATTTATTATCAATCTTAGAAACAGTTTTTGCTGCTTAATATTTTAAGAACCTGAGATACTTTTGAATAAAAAGTAAAAAAAGAGCAGCATTTATGTAAAATATAAATATTTTCTAAAAATATAAGTTGTTACCATCACTTTTATTAATTTAAAACATCTTTGCTGGAAAAAAAAGAAAAAATCTTTAAAAAAAGAAAGAAATAACTGACCCCAAACATTTGAATGGTAATGTATATTATAAATGTTCTTTTTATTCATCAAAGTATCCTGAATTTAAGTCTGTATTGTCTTATGATCCTTTAGAAATCATTCCAATACCGTATGCTGATTTGGAGCTCAAGAAACATTTCTTATTATTATCAATGTTGAAAACCGTTATGCTGCTTAACATAGGTGATTGTGGAAACAATCTTTTCATATAAAGTTTGAAAGAGCATCATTTATTTAAAATAGTCTTTTGGTACATTATTAATGTCTTTACTGTCCTTTTTGATTAGTTTATTGCATTTTTGCTTAATAAGAGTTTTAATTTCTTTAAATAAAAATCTTACTGACCACAAACTTTTGAACAGTAGTGTATTTTTGTAATTTAGTTGCAAAGTAGGTAAGTGAATTGTTGTCAAGTGTTTACATCTCTGGTAGTATCTGCTCCACAGGGTGGTGTGATCGGGATCCAGATCAACTGGGACTGTGACCTGAACCACATCTTTCACAGCTGTCTGCCCAAATACTCATTCCGTCGCTTGGACGAAAAAGAAAGCAACCGAACCTTGTACCCTGGGCTCAATTTCAGGTGTGAACAACTTAAATCATATTGAACATGCGAACTGTGTGATATTTAAATTCATTATTTCGTGTAGGTTTGCAAGATACTCTATTGTGAATGGTGAGCAGCAGCGAACGCTCTTTAAAATGTATGGGATTAGGTTTGATGTGATGGTGTTTGGGAAGGTGAGATTATATTATACTATATTGTCATTACTTTGCATGTTAGCTTTAGCATATAAAATATTTAGTAAATTCTTTGCAGGCTGGAAAGTTCAGCATCATTCAGCTAATCATCTACATTGGATCTACGCTCTCGTATTATGCTCTTGTGAGTAGCCCTTAAACACTCAGCAAGTTGGAAAAGTGTCTGAAGTAATGAAATGTTTACCATCGAATTTGTCTTAAGACAACAATGTTCCTGGACTGGTTTATTGGGACCGGCTGTTACTCCAAAGAGGCAAAACAGAACTACATTGAGAGGAAATTTGAGGCCATACAGGACCGAGAAGAGGTCAACACACCTTAGAAACACTGACATATAGCACTTCAGTTTCATTAATGCTTTACACAGGCTAAATACATCTTAAACTGAGATTCCTTGTACATGAATCTACCATTTAGTATTGTGTTTGTTGCAGTGCTTCCTTTGTGTGTCATTTGTGGATGAGGATCAATTACGGGTGGTGAAAAAATCCAGAAAGAAAAGATTACAGGAGACAAAACCCCTTTCCTTACACCAGCGCAAAGTAAGTCGAGTTCCTCATATAATATAGTAACTGACAGTAAATTAATACTTGTTATTAAACTTTCAAAAAATTTAATACATTTTGTATTAAAGGATTAGTTCAGTCAGAAAGAAACGATGAATTCAATACAATGGCAGTATGTCCTGACTCACGATCACACATTGATAAAGCACCCAGAAGTGTCAGCGAACACTCCATGTGGCTCACTAATCACTTCTCAAATCCTCCGATTTTTGTTGGTGAAAAGCACCCTGATATTTAAATAATGATGTGGTAAAATCATAAATGGCAAAATCCATTTTGCATTGTAAAGACATCTTTTACTATGGTTTGCCACCACTATTTTTCTGGTAAAATTGTGAAAAGAGTGTTTAAATTCTGTGAAAATGATCAGAAAGCATCATGTACTGTTTTTTGCTGACATACTTGGGTGTTTTATGAGTGTTTTAGGAGTCGATATGTATTAAACGTACAGTATGGGATTTTTGGCCACCAGGGGTCACTCAATCAAAATAATAACTTAAGACGTACTTTGATGACGTCGGGAAAGAGCGTGGGCTCATGGGAGTTGTTGTCATTGGAACACGCGCTCTGTCGCTCCCCACATTCTGCATTCATTCTAACTTAGTATTTTGACAATCACGTCTTTTCGAACGGAGAGATATATGAATTATCAGACCCCTATCAAATCAATATTTCATCTAGCTAGTAGTAATATATGTTAAAAAACACGGTCGCCTTTCGTTAATAATTATAATTACGTTTATACTATGATATCAAACAAGATAGTGAACTGCATTTGAAGCTACTCTATCCAGCTAGATATAGAACAAATGTGGATTTACATTAACAATACATGAGAGCTAGTCTGTCTGCGTTTTACACAAGACATCATCGTTTCACAAAATATACAGATAGATACAGTTACCTGTTTATTATAATGCAAGCGAGTTCGGCATCTCTCTGTAGTTTCAGCGAAGTTTCACGAAGCTCTCTCCATCTTAGAAATGCAGCTCCAATATTTACCCGTCTTGTTTCTTCTCTTGTCCCAAAACCTTCTCGGGTCATTTATTTCACCTGTACGTTTGCGCTTCACAGAACGTGCAGGCAAAACATAATCATGATCCATAGCTAAGTTATTGATTGAGGTATAAATACTAATATAAACAATATAAATATAAAATATAATAGTCTTGATCAAGGCTAGCTACTACTTTTTCTTTTTCGTCTCTTCTTTGCTTCTGTTCACCTTTGTATTTTGCGTTCCGCCGGGTTCCGCAAGAAGTTAGATAAACTAGAGGGGTCAAAGGTTATATGACACCATAGACGGCCGACAAAACGGAAATAAAGAAACGTGCAGTGTCTTCTAATTAAACTATAATTTTCTCCGAATTTGAAAGTTTGTGGAAACTGTTGGGATAATGTAAGTACACAACTAAAAAATATATATATAACATAGATATAGTGATTTCTGCTATTTTTAAGCAGAAAAATTACATATTGTGCCTTTAACACTGTATGAAATTCATTAAATTATCTCTCTTATAATAATCTGCTACCAGTATTAGGTTAATTAGTTAATGATAAGATAATGAGAGTTAATGATGACTTTCATTTTCAATGAGTTTTAATATTTGGTCAGACTGATTTTATGTTATGCGTTATATGGCATTGCATTAACTCAAAAAATAATTTTTTTTTTATTTAAAATTATTTTTTATATAATTTTGTCATCATTTTTATAGAAAATTTTATGAAATTTTATAGTCGATTTTTTTATGTCTATATTGATTATACTTGAATGGATGAAAATTTGAAATATTGCCTCACCAACATGCTTAAAGTAGGTTTACTTTTTTTTTTTATCAATTAACATTTTATGTACTTTTAAAACATTTTTTTTTTTAGTTTCAGTAAACTGTAATAACCCTGGTCTGTTCTCTTTCAGAATGATTTGACAGGCATGAAGACTTTCATGAGTGTTCTGCAGTGTTGTCAAAGCAGAAGTGTAGAGCAGAGTCGTGGGCTAAAAGTGTATGAAAACCTTCCCAGAAGTCACAGCAGCAAACAAAGCATTGACACGTCATTACTGGAGATGCCACAGTCTGGGTGTCCAGCCTGGTGTCAGTGTGACTGCTGCCGGCCTTCCAACTCCTTGCAGGAGCAGCTGTGTTGTCGGTCGAGGAAAGGACGCTGCATTACCTCGTCCCCGCTCTTTTCAACACTGGTTGTCAGTCGCTCTGTCCTGGAGACCACTCTGTTCTATGTGGATCCACTAGCGGAGCTGCGTGAGGAGGCTCAGCTGCGTCATGGGGCCTATGCTCAATTCATTAGATGGCGCTTTGGTGACAGCACACCTAGAGATGCTGTTCCAGTAATACCCAGTTGCTGTATATGGATGATAAGAGCAGAATACCCCAGCCCTGATGGGAAATACAGTGGCCTTAGACTCTATCAGGCCGTACCGTCTCAGACAGACTTCAGTAGATAAGACTTTATTCAGTTTATGATTGACCATTCAATCTCAATGCCAATGCCAAAATGGGAATGATATAAACCACAATCAACAATACAGAATATGATGAGGGATTTTTTTTACAATTTTAACCTGCAAAGCAACCAATTTATGACTCATATTAACTACAAAAATGCTGTTAGTATGTTTTTCCTAACACAGATGCCTTTGATTTAAAAAAAAAACAAATGAAGAGGTCAAAGCATGTACAGTCAACCTGATTTACTAATAAATTTAAGTGTGACTAAACACTGATACACTCACAAACTAATGAATAAACATTAATTAAAATTAATTAATATATTATCATATTCAAATGTGATGGATAAACACGGGTTAGTATACATTACCATTCAATTTTTTTGTGGCGAGTTAAAAAAAAAAAAAAAAGTATTGCCATCATAGGAAAAAGTTACATTTTAAATGTATAGTAGAAAACAGTTATTTTATATTGTGATAATATTTACTGTATTTTTTTTATTAAATAAATGCAAAAATGGTGACTAGGAGACTTCTTTAAACAAGCTTACCAGCCCCAAACATTTGAAGTAGTGTGTATATATAGGATATATACAAGAATATATTGTGTTTTACTGGTTTTAAGTGCGGTGAAAGTGTCCAGTTCACTCCATCATGGAGTCCCATATGAGCTTGTCTCCATGGAGCTCTATAACAGTATAAAATAATATCATTTTTATAAGTATAATATTGCCTAATTTTATTATAATATTTTTTTAACTTACCAGTGGCATACTGTCACCATTTTGGTTCAGATGAATGAATTTATGTTTGGCATAGTTGTCACGATCTTTCATACAAGTAAGCATGACCCAGTCACAAACAGCAGCCGTCTGGGAGAAGTTCAGAAACAACATAAAAATTATTGAGCCAAAGGCATTTTACTCAAATAGGTGTCTTTGAAAAAAAACAAAAACAGAGCTTACCAAACTGAGAAAGGCAAGAGTGGCACCAAGATTGACAATAGTGGGCACAATATTGAATTTACCAGCCTGCAGAGACCATAAGAGATTAACGGATATCGAAAATCGAATAAATAGATGCTAGTTATTATTTTTTTTACTAGTAGACTAGTTCACAAACCATCCCAAACACAATGACATCAAAGCGGATTCCAAAGGCCTTTATCAATGTCCGTGTGTCAATGCTTTCATTGTTTTTATAATACTTTGCAAATCTGTGGGAAAGAACAAAATTGTTACCCTCCAGCTTTACAATAAAAAAAAAATCTAAATCAGTTTAACTGCATTTACCGGAAATTGTAGCCAGGGGCAACATTATTTTCAGGATTTTTGTTGTCCAGTCTGCTAAAAGAATACTTGGGAATGCAGAAACGTTCCGAGAAGTCCAAGTCACAATTCCAGTCAATGAAAATCCCAATAATGCCACCCTTCAACAGTAAAACACACTGTCAACTACAGTAATTCACTTATAAAACTTCTATAAATATAAATAAAATACTTAATACTAAATACACAATACTTCAAAAGTTCAAAGGTAGTACTTTTTATGTTTTAAAAGAAATCTCTTATGCTCATAATGGGTGCATTCATTTAATCAAAACTACAGTAAAACAATATTTGTACTATTTAAAGTAACTATTTTAAGTATTAAAATATTTTAAAATGTAAAATGTTTATTCCTGTGATGGCAAAGCTGAATATTCAGTTTCACATGATCCATCAGAAATGATTCTAATATGCTGATTTGATGCTCAAGAAACATATTATCAGTGTTGTGTTGTTATATCAATGAAACTTATAACATTATCAATGTATTTGCTGTCACTTGTGATCAATTTAATGCATCCTTGCTGCATAAATATTAATTTAAACATTTTTTGACAGTTGTGTCTATAAAGAAGTAATACAGAAATACAGCTTTATTGAAGATACAGACTTTAAGAGCCATGACGCTGAAGTCCTCTCCTGCTTCAGTTACCATGTTCCCCAGACGAAAAATAGGACAGTCTGGGTCTGTTTCACGATTAAACATGCAGCTTTTTAAATATGTGGAGTTGATGTGAGGCAGAATGTTTCGCCTAGAGATAACACAAACAACAGATTCACTAGCACACTAACATTTGGAATTGGAATTCTAAATGCAGACTAAAATGCATGAACTTACTTTCTAAATTTGAACTTTGGATATTGTATGTTGTTTTTGATGAGCACTGTAAAGTCCTCTGCTGCACCTAGAACAGCAGGTCTGCAAAATCAGACTATATTAATATTCACAGATTCAATCGAGCAAAGGTCATCAAACTTGCCCACTTTTGCTAAAGACACTCACTTTGGAATATTGGCGTCATTTTCAGGCGGACACCATGCCTGCACCTCACAGGTTTTGATCGTATCAGAGTACTGCACACAATGTCCAGTCTGAACACCTGTGAAGAGGAACAGAGTTCACTTTGTGCCATTACCTTACAGCTTACATCAGAAAATTGAATTATTACGCAGTATTGTTGAGAGAACATAAACGCATACCATTGCCATGGACTTCATTGTATCCTTCTTTGCAATCACTGTCAGATTCACACTTAGTGACTTCACTCGGAATCTGTAAAAAATGAATCATTTGTAATCCAACATGCAACGCTCTCTTCTTGTGTGAAAACAGACAAAACATAGAAGTATTTGATCGTACCTCAGGACACTTGCTCTGTCTCTGGCCTGGAGTCAGAATCACATTTGTTAACACAAAGAAAGTGTTTTCTCCCTACCAAATCAAAAACAAGGCTGACTGAATCTGGAATTCATTTCTACAAAAAGCATATGCCATATGGACAAACAAAACAACTCTCAGAGAAACTATTGCAATGGGTTTCTGTCAATCGAATGTAGATACCTGGGGTGGGATAACATATTCAGGTACGTCCCAAACATGAACCCCCTCAATGGGTGAATTGGTCAAAATATTTCCTTTCACCTTTGTGCTGACCGAGCTGATCACTGAGTCGGTGTCCTGGTAAGCGCGCTGAATCCAGCAGACATATCTTAACAGTATAATGCAGATATGGAGTTAGGCTAAACTATCAAGACTGCATTGCATTCCAAGAGCACAACACGCTTAAGCTTGGGTGTAAAGATATATACATTTGTAACAAAGGAAGAAGAAAAAAAACCCACAAGAAATGGAAAACAGTTGGGTTTTTAAATAGCTTTACCTCAAGCTTTTCGAGCTTTAATTACACTTATTTCAAAGAGTCTTAAAATTTAGATGAACACAAGCAGATGCAATCAATATTTCTTCCAAAGTTTAAATACTGTATAACGTTGTAAAAATGTACTCACACAGCAACATAGGTAATGATCAAAAACTGGATCAGTCTGAAGAGGGCTCCAACACCTTTGTTATTAATAACCAGCATTACATTGGTTTCATAGCCAAAGAGACACTGGAGACAAGCATTACAGCAGTTTTTACAGCCCATTGCTGAAGAAATGTCCACTACGAAACCACAGTACTTGATGTAAGGTCAAAACTCTGTTTCAGCCTGTAGTACAGCTACTATACATTTCAATAGAATTTACATAAGCTTTGCATGTAATTTCTTAACATGCAGGATTAATGAAAGTATTAAGATATGCAGTGCCAGCCATCTGCAGACATTTGGTTAAACATCTGTTAGGTACCCTATAACATTTGCACTCCTCACATTTGCAAGCCAGTATCTATAAACGTGTGAAACTCATGTAAATCAAGCGGTTGAACACCCTCAGTCATGACCAGCAGCTCAATTGCTAGAATCATTTAAGAAAATACATTAGAATCCGTGTATCATTCGTACTTTTCATATTCAATTAAGAAAACAAATTCGGAAAATCAAAAAGGGACTAAAAAACAAATAATGAGTGATTTTTTGTATTTTCGATTACATGTTCAAATTGAAAATGGGAAATATGAAAAACGCCTCCACCATGAATCTGATTTGATATTTAGTTATCCAACTTTGTCCGTGTATCTTTTGGTCATTTGATTTTCTATTTAAAAATAAATACAGATAAATGAGAAACGGTTTGATTTTCGTTTTTTCGTTTTGTTTAAGAAACGCAAAACGAAAATGTAGCTGGATTTTTCGTATTTTTGTTTGTGGGTAAAAAATTAGATTATGCTTTAATATTTGTTTGAATGTGTGGGCGGCGCTGAAACGCCCCTTTCATCCCTTCTGTATACTGCACCACAAGCGGCAACCGCGAGCTCAGTTCATTTTCAGGAGAGAAGCGGCAGACAGCAGAGTTTATTAATCCTGCGAATTCTTTGCTAGTGGTGCTTGCAAGATAAAATAATAATAATAATAATAATTAATTAATTAAATTAATAATAAAATAAAAAATAATATTATATTTTTCCAGCTGCTGCATGTTATTGACAAAACTTGACAACTTTATTCATAAAACGCCATTTGAATTTTACTTTAGCATGTGATCTACAACGACATGGAATAAAATATAGGCCTACTACTACTTTTTTGCCTACTTATTTTATTCTAGGCCATTCATTAAAAAAAATAAAATGGGAAAAACCCAACCCCACATTTATAATAAAATTTATATTAAAATAAGTTAAGTTTTCCCCATAATTAGACTTTAAATGTTTTAATTATAGGCTATAGGCTACTTAGAATTATGAACTGAATTCACGAACTCTGTAGATGACCGTATTAATATAGTGATGGTGTGACATCATTACAGATATTGAGTTCATACGGGAACACTGCACCTCTCTTGGTTTCATTTGAATTACATAGGCCTAAATATAAAATTATTATTATTATTATTCTATTTAAATGCATTATTTTAAAAGTAGCCTAGACATGTCCAGCTAGACATGGTTCGTCTGATTCATGAGCCTGGTTCATTTCTGACGTTTCAGAAAGAAGTTAATGTAGACAGAGATGGCAGAAAGCACATCCTGTTGAGTTTTGCAAGGTTTTCGTGTTATTTAGGGTGTCTTACGATCCAAACTGACGGAGCTGAAGCTCTTTCCCCTGTTATCGGGATGGAAGATGTGGATCGGGATCCGCCGATCGGAGAAGTGCAGACTACACTCTACAAGATAAAGCCCCAGTTGCTGTATGTAATAGCAAATGAAAACATGTTAGGCTACCTGTGAGGTTTTTCTTAGACATAGAATAAAATTAGTAGGCTAAAAATCCGCATATTTCATGTCATTGTAGATCATAGGCCTACAGTAAAATTCAAATGTCATTGAATAAATTAATTTCTGTTTGGTCAAAAGAAATATATATATATATAAAGCCAGAGGTGGAAAGCAACGAATTACATTTACTCGCGTTACTGTAATTGAGTAGCTTTTTTGTGTACTAATACTTTTTAAAGTAATTTTTTAAATCTGTAATTTTACTTTTACTTAAGTATATTTTGTTTGAAGTATTGTACTTCGCTACATTTTAAAACACATTAATTACTGAGTAAAAAAAAAAAAAAAAAAAAAAAAAAAATGGCTCCCTGGAAAGTACGGCATAATGGGCAGGAGGGCAAACTGGCGCTAAAATCACAAGAAAGATGCAGACGGACAAAACAGGCGTTAGTGGTGCAGACACCGCTGAAAACGAAACCCCGTCATATTCTGAAGTTGAACTCGAAGGAAATGAAGTGAACCCCTGGCCATATGTATGCTCTATTATGCAGTGTAAGCTGTACTTGCCTAGGAAGACCAAACTAGCAGCTTATAAAATCTCGACAAGACATCAACCCTTCGCAAGAATGTAGAGGTAAGCTAAATAATTGGATCGTTGCATTGGTGGTTAAAATGAAGCTTTGACATGTTAGCAAGAGGTTTTGCACAAATTAGCCAAAAAAACAGTGGTGAGGAGTGTGCTATTTTTGTTTTAATGATGTGCGCGCGCATTCTTTCACTGTGTGATTCAGTCTCCTAAAATGCATTTAGAATGATCACAAAATTGAAGATATAGGGGCAGAAAATTCACATATTTATATAATTTCATATATTAAATCAAAATCACACAAAGAATGCCATCTTTTCCTCCAAAAATCATCATGAATATATACATACATATATATAACAGTTCAGTAAACAAGTTAATTAAGAGACTTGCGTTTTAGACACCATATTGCCTTTTTTAGCTCTATTTCTACAACAGAAAATAATTCCAAACACAGCCACCAAAGCACAGTTTTGCGTCTCTGAGCAACGTGACAGTGTTTCGTTTCTGAATGAATCAACCGTTTAAATGATTCGGTTCGATCGCAATGACTCACTTAAAGCTTGCAAGCACCACTAGCAAAGAATTCGCAGGATTAATAAACTCTGCTGTCTGCCGCTTCTCTCCTGAAAATGAACTGAGCTCGCGGTTGCCGCTTGTGGTGCAGTATACAGAAGGGATGAAAGGGGCGTTTCAGCGCCGCCCACACATTCAAACAAATATTAAAGCATAATCTAATTTTTTACCCACAAACAAAAATACGAAAAATCCAGCTACATTTTCGTTTTGAGTTTCTTAAACAAAACGAAAATCAAACCGCTTCTCATTTATCTGTATTTATTTTTAAATAGAAAATCAAATGACCAAAAGATACACGGACAAAGTTGGATAACTAAATATCAAAATCAGATTCATGGTGGAGGCGTTTTTCATATTTCCCATTTTCAGTTTGAGCATGTAATCGAAAATACAAAAAAAAAAAATTCACTCATTATTTGTTTTTTGAATATTGTATTTGTAAACGAATAAGGAAATAAGTCCTTTTTTGATTTTCCGAATTTGTTTTCTTAATTGAATATGAAAAGAACGAATAATGCACGGATTCATTAGTGTTCTTACTGCATTTGTTTGACTGTGGTGTCTTAAAACTTGACAGCTCATTTAGTATGGCTGCTGATATATAAAGAACTATAAATATGCTAAGAAAAAAAAAAAAGAAAGAAACTCACAGAATCAGGAAAAATAGCAAAATCACCCATTTATTTCTCAAAGCATAAAATGAACTTCTAAAATACATCAGACCAAAATGTAAAAATAAAAAATAAAAAAAAAGAGTTATCAACATAAAACTAGCGCCTCTTCTGGAACACGTTCCCTCGTCCTGGTCCACCCCGGCCACGGCCTCTGGCAGCCACTGTGAAAACATTAATGCAAACTTAGTTTGATTGCCGTTTCAATAACATCTTTATAAAAACAATATCCATTGATAAGTCACTTCAATTCTCTTAAAAAATAAAATAAAAAAAATATTGATGTTAGACGTGTGGGCTGGAGTAAACAGTATTTACCTTGGGCTTTAAGAATAGCTGCTTTTCCTCGACCTGCACCAGCGGACTGATTTTTGTTCTTCATACTCTTTAACATAGGAGCATTTTTCAGCATGTCGGGAAGGATGAGGAACCTGATCTTACTGCCACGAATATACACCTGCTCCAGCTGAGATACACGGCCATCCCTGTATGTGACTGTCATGTTTGCCATCTGAATGACAATTTAGAGAGAGAGAAAAAAAAAGATATAGAAACCCTTTTCAACAAGAAACTGGTGTACTTTTGTACAATCCCTGTTTCAAACAAACATATACATACATGCATACAGGGGTGTAGCATCTGGGTATGCTGGTACATATGGGCCTGGGCATATTGGGGGCCCACCAAGCCGAGGGAGAACATTTAATTTAAATAAGGGAACGAATAGAGCCCTGCACAGGTTCAGAATTCTAGGCCTGAGTCTGACTTGAGCCAGTGTCTTTCTCTCTCCGACTTAATTGAGGATAAGTTTGATCAATTTAGCCTTATCAAATCAACAAGACTTACATTAAAAAAATACATTGACATAAAACATGTCATGCAATTCACAATATTAATAAAAAAAAATTAACCTAGATGTATGTGTGCTGTTAGACGCATACACAGTCATTTGTGTGGAGAGTGGAAGCTGAAGCGTACTTTGCAGGACATGGAGGCACCAGCGCATCACTTGCATTCTTTATAAAGAGAGTAGGGTTGGACAGTAATTCAATATCAATATGTATCGAGATATTTTTTTTCAATAACGGTGATATGATTTTTAAACA
Organism: Carassius carassius; assembly: GCF_963082965.1. NCBI lineage: Eukaryota > Metazoa > Chordata > Actinopteri > Cypriniformes > Cyprinidae > Carassius > Carassius carassius. Next base: position 16,152,187 of record NC_081775.1, read on the forward strand.
TTTCCGATATTCATTACCAGTGTTTCCCATACATTGATTTATTTGTAGCGTTGAATAAACATGAGCACTGCACGTTTTGAAATCAAAACGCGTTGTGGGTGTTTTAAATGAAAATATCTCTGAAGGGAAAGGACTGTCTTCAGAAAAGTTTCGGTGGCATTTTCATTTTATCTGATAAAGTAGCGTTCATGAGCGGAGCTGCTTTGATTACAGCCGCTGCCGCTCACAGCGCCTCCTGCTGGCCGAGAGTCCCCTTGTATTTTTAATAATAAGCCGGTCTCCAGTAACATGCTTTTGTTATTGCTCTTTTTTTGTTGTTTTTATTTGTTTTCTTAAGCAACTTGAAGCACGTTTCATACTCTTTATCCTGGCTGAAGCACATTCAATCTATAATAGTCATCTTACACTACCAATCAAAGGTTTTTGAACAGTAAGATTTTTTTATTTTTATAAAGAATTATCTCCTGCTCACCAAGGCTGAATTTATTTGATCCAAAATACACAAAAAGCAGTTACATTTTGAAAAATGTGATTTTTTTTTATTTATGTGATCAAAGCTAAATTTTCAGCATCATTACTCAAGTCTTCAGTTTCACATTATCTTCAGAAATCATTCTAATATGCTGATTATCAATATTTAAAACAGTTGAGTCATTTTTTTCAGATTTTCTTTGATGAATAGAAAGATCCAAAGATCAGCATTTATCTGAAATAAAAAGCTTTATAACATTATACACTATACCATTAAAAAGCTTCAAAAGCTTTTTATTATTATTATTATTGTTATTATATAATAGAAATTTATATTATAGTAATAATTACTTTCATTTAGCAAGGATGCTTTAAATTGATCAAAAGTTATGATAAAGACATTCAAAATGTTACAAAAGATTTATATTTCAGATAAATGCTGTTCTTCTGAACATTTTATTCATCAAAGAAACCTGAAAAATTCCCCTCAGCTGTTTTCAGCATAATAAATGTTTTTTGAGAGTGAATCAGAATGATTTCTGAAGGATCATGTGACTGGAGTAATGATGCTAGAGCTCAGCTTTGAAATCACAGGAATAAATTATATTTTCAAACAGAAAACAGTTATTTTAAATAGTAAAAATATTTCAAAATGTTACTGTTCAAAACCTTTTGACTGGTAGTGTATGTTAGCCTATAGTTTGAAGTTAAAGATATTAATATTAATAAGGTGAGTCTGTGATGTTTATTTGACAGTGATTACACATTTCTTGTTTGTATGAAGGATAAATACAAATAAAAGGTGAACATTTATTCATTTGTGCCACCCCCCAACCCCCTTTAATGTTACATAGTTTCAATAAATTTTTCATAAATTTGTAGATACAGACATCTGTTGTGGCCATTCTTGGCAGTTTTTATGAGGCTTGTTTAATAGTGTTCATATCGATATCAGAATTATACCGTACTGACTGAAATTAAGAAATATATTGCAGGGCTCCAAACTGCGACTAAAACGGTCGCATTTGCGACCATAAATATTAAAATGCGAGTGAAGTTTTTGCTGAGGTCGCCACTGGCGACTACGCCTATGTATTTACATGTTATCTCTTAAAAAATTGCATGTAATGCCTTTTTTCCTGATTGTTTTGCATTCACATCTTTTGTTATGTTCGCGCATTGAGAGAATGCGCATCGAAGTTTTAGTGGGAAAAAGAGTTTTAAACCGTCCTCATCTGCCGCGCAGCAGCGCTGACACACACCTGATAAACGCGCGAGAGAGAGAAATGATGGAGACTCGAAGAGAAAGTGCAGAAAAACAGCGTCTATTTCGTTCATAACTTGAACAAACTACAACAGGTAAAGCTGTCATCTGTGTGGATATTGGCAATATCGTTAACAGTTCTCGTTTACAATCATAAGGCTTCTTCTTAACAAGATCTTAGTCCATGCTGTGTTCTGTTAATGCGTGAACTTCAAAAGCTTTGTGATTTGTTACTTTTTAATTTACAAAGTATCAGCTTTAAAATTATTCCAAATTCATAAAAAATTCAAACAATAAATACAGTTTTGGTGCTCTTTAAAGGGCCGTTCACAAATCGCGCCTAAAACGCGTGGAAAACGCTAGGCGCGCCGCTTTCTGCTTTTTTTTCCTCTCCATGAAGACGCGTAAATTTCAGCAAAGGATAAATGGATTTGCAGCACTAAAAATCACTTGCAGTAGCTCTGTTACTAAATTTATTTAAAAATGGCTATCCATATACAGCTATGATCAGCTGTTCCTTCATCTTGGCTGAGCTTTCAACGTTGGTGCTGGAAAGGATTAAGCTGATTGGTTGGTTCTTGTCACATGACCTGCGGTGCGCTTGCGGGATTCTGAAAAGTTGAGATGTTTTTAACTCGATGCGGTGTGGGCGCGCCTGGAAAAAAACGAGCGCGTCGCTTCCATTATGAGCACGCACGCATACCGCGCGCCTACATTTGAAATAACGAACTTGAGCGCGCAAAAGACGCGACATATGAACGGTCCCTAATGCGGCAGGCACGATCGCGAGTAGTGCCTCAGTTCAAGCAGCACGTGAACCTATCATACCTTGCTCTTTACTACTAGAGTACATAATGAGCATGAAATAACATCAAAAGGTAGGCTATTTTATAAGAGATTCTACAGTACAACACTTTCAAACTGCGGTAAACGTGTAAAGCTTGTAAACATTGCAACGTAATATTAACCTCCGTAACCTTTCGGTGTCCATAAGCTCATCAGTCAGCTAGAAAAATAACTATAAAGAGGAGCATTTTGCTATATTTATGAGCTATTGAATTTTAATGTTTTTACTTAACCTGTTGTCTACATGATTCAACTCCTCCTATAAAATTTAATTTTACCAATTAAGAAAAACAGACAGAAAGTGTGAAAGACATGCACTCTTAAAAATAAAGGATCTTAAAAGGTTCTTCACAGAACAATTTTGGTTCCAGAAAGAACCATTCAGTCAAAGGCTCTTTGAAGAACAATCTCTTTCTGACCTTTTCATAATCTGTTATTGTCTTCAAATGTTAAAGGTTCTTTATGAAACCATTTAGACAGGAAAAAAGGTTATTTTATGGTATCATGAAGCACCTTTATTTTTGAGAGAGTATGACAACATTTACAGGATACATTGAGGAGGACCCCAAACTATACTCGGGGGCCAAGTGATGCTTATGGTCCATGATATTGGTACAGATTTTGTGTAATAAACAACGCATGACTGTATATTTCAAGTTGGAAAATACATTTAGCTCCCACTTTAAGTGAACCTTCATTCCCAGGTCATCTACAAGATGGATTAAAATGCTGATAAAGTCAAGAAAAGATGAGACATAAACACGTCAGTATGATTAAAAAGTTAAAATGTAAAATAAATAATTTAAATAAAACGCATAAAACATGTTTATTCTGTGGCACCTAAAAAAATCATTTGGCACCTAAGTTTTTTTCTTATAGGAGCCAATGGCTCCTTACTCGATTTTTTTGTTTGGAGCCCCAAATTTTGCCCATATAGTCCAGCCCTAAAAGAGAGGAAACTTATCATACGGCGTCATTTTTGCTCATAAAAGGTAAGAGTAATATATCATTCGGTATTGTAAAGAGTCTACTTTTATTTGTATGCACTCACAATAATCAACAAAGTCCTGTGCTTTTGTAAAATAAGGAAAACAAACAGGATGCGTTTCCTGTCGTCTTGGTCTTGAGCAGGAGCGCTTCACAATGATGAACCGAAACTTAGCGAATACTTGCCTCCTCACAGACATGATAAATAGATCTTATAGAAAGCATTAAATACTTTGAAATTAAATAATTTAAATCAAAAATAAAAACTCTTTCATTATGTAGGCTAATCCGTAAAGACGCCATCTCCTCAAGACCGTCAAATTCATCTTTTGACAATGACTCAGAAAATACTAGTTTATTAATAAATAATTCAAACATCTCCATAGCATTTTATTTATATATTGTTTTTGTTTTTTGGGCTTCTGTGGCAAGATTTTGTTTACATGCAGTTGCAGTACAAACAGCCTACAGCGGCATTTTAGTGCCAAGTTGAAAAATAAGATTAACGTCACAATATTTTAAGAAAGTCAAAACTACGATAATATAATCATGTAATATTGCGTGAAGTTAATGTGAAAATTCCACCTATACGCTGCCAAAAAAAAAAAAAAGTCTGTGGCATCCAACCTGTCATTCTTCACATTTAACATGAAAAACAGTAATAAAACGTAGGCTTATTGACGTTTTTTAAAACTCTGATCGATTTCATGAAACATTCATTTATATTAAATTGTTTGCATTTTTTCAACATGCATTCCAATATTTATTCATGTTTTTCATGCTGCAAATATTAAAGAGGAAAATAGCATTGATTCACATGCTGCTTGAACTGAGATGAATATAGTCATCTCACTACAAAATTAAGTATACAAGTATCATTAAGATAGCTAAGAAAGTATTACTTTAATATGTTTATATAAGAAAATAATTAAGAGACTTTCAGAAGATTAGCAGAACACATCTATCTGTACCTGACAGTTCATGTTGTCCTCAGCCTCGATCAGTTTGCCCCTGTAGACCTCCCCAGTGTTGGTCTCACAGGTGACTATGTGTCCCTCTGCTTCATGAAGAACTTTGATAGGAACTCCAATGGACATCTTAACAAGCTATCAGTCAACTTTAAGAGAGAGAAAATGGCAGAGGACAAAATATAAATCTTTGCTTTACGATGAAGTGAAATCTAATTGAAGCCGTTTAAATGAAATGAATGGCTCAGACGGTTCTCAACGCAAGTTTGTCATAAGTAAAATAAAAACACACACATAACTAGAAGTAATAATTTGACAATAAATATACAAATAAACCAAGACAGACTAGTCTACCCTTATCAGAGAAATTAATAAAAACTCACCCAAACGTGCAAAAAAACGTCCACAGACAGTCTTGTCTTCGGCGTTCAATTGAATTTCCGGGGATTTTATTCTACTGGAGACACGTACTGCCCCCTACCGGACTGAACGACACAACATTCAAACACAACAGATTTGACCTAGGATATTTGGGATAAATTTGTGATTAAATGGGTTCTTTACTATTACTAGGTATTTAGGTATTAGTAAAAAGCCCTATAAGCATATCAAATGAAACAATATGCCTGAATACCTAGCACTAGAATAAACCAATTTAATCACAAATTTAACCTTAAGTTACTCTCATTTACTAATCTAGGGGGGGAATGTTCTTAAATATATTTAACACACTCAAACCTTTCACCTCAAGATTAGTAAGTGCGAGTAAAAAAAACAGATTTCTCAAAAAATAAAAAATAAATATATAAATATTGTAGTTCGTCACTGTTTTTGTCGAATCAAGGCGGAGTTTCTCGGTCAATTCTCGTCTCGCCAGCAGAGGGCGCAGCTCCGTGTATTTTCAAAGCCAATTTTGAATTGACACAGAGGAAGTGAAACATTCATCCCTGGGAATGACCGCAAGGCGTGGGTTAAACAAGTCGTGTTTGTAGCTGTTTGACCGCTTTTCATTAACAGTCATTAAAGAGCTTTCACTGAGCTGAAGATGGACAGATTTTAGCGAGTCCTGTGTGGAGGACAGGAGGGCAACAGCTGTCCGGCTAACGTTAACCTAGCTAGCAGACAAGCTTCATGAATCAAGCCCTGCTAATAAACATCACTGAAACACAACTATACAGAGAGACACACACTGACTGGATCATGAACGGTGAGTTTGTGATACATGCCGTTTAAACGGAACATCTTAGATGGCTGGAAACTAACTAGCATTACAATTAATCATGACCCTTCTCTAATATACATAATCCTCAACCCGGATATATAGAATTTTAATGAACAGTTCATATATTATCCTCATGCTGCTTGTGTATAACTTTTCCAAGTTGTTATTCACTCTCATTTACCTTTTTCTATTTTATATGCATAAATACAACATAATGGTTTTATATACCTCAGTTCATTACCAAAATTAAATGATCTTCAATACAACCTGATAATGCAACTTGGGTTAATGTGAATGCTGCTCAGATTCCTGTCTGACCTTGTTTTGCCAGATGATGTGATGTTAAACGTACCGGTCATCCGACAGCTGTACCACTGGGATTGTGGCTTGGCCTGTTCGAGAATGGTACTAGAGTAAGTGTGAATCCTGACCCGAGTGATGTATTATGCAGTTACTCGAATGTTCAGATGTTTAAACTCTTGTTTTTGTTCACAGGTATTTAAATCCAGTAAGTGATGAGGAATTTCAGAGAGCGTGTTTGGACTTGGAGTTTACTGAGAGTGTGTGGACTATTGATCTGGCTTATCTCATGTGTAAGCTGGGGGTCAGACACTGCTTCTGCACACAGACGCTTGGTGTGGACAAGGGCTTCAGGAACCAGGTGCCATCTGTTTTTCAAATCACTTGATACAGTCATGATCACTGCAGAGAGAGTACAAGCTGAGTGTCACATGCAGCACACGAAAGAATGGATGTTTCGGTCCTTTTTTCTAAGAAAATGGCATTTATCATTAACATAAATAATATTCTTGATTTTATTTATGACTGAAGAGCTGTAATTATAATCAAGGGACCAGTTCGTACTCAGTTGGCATCTGAATAATTTTCTTCTGCATTTAGTCTTTCTACAAAAAGCATTTTGACACGGAAGAGGACAGGGTGAATGAACTATTTCTGAAGGCTGAAAGCAAAGGAGTCCTGGTGAAAAAATGGTGAGGTTTCCACATTTAACACATTTTCTTTTTTTCCTTTGTGGCGCATACAGACACGTTGTGCCGGTCAAAATCGTAATTGAAAATTTGGATATATATGAAAAGAAACGGCATGCTTGAAAATTCATGGAAATGAATACAGTTGTTAAAAAAAAACTACAAACAAACATTTAATGTGTATATTTAATAAACATTTTTTAAATCATATTATAAAGACTAAACTAAAAACATCCTGTGCAGTAAATAAGCGCAACTGGAAAAATCATGGAAACTGGTTGTTTTTTATTTAGACAAAACAGTATAACATTGTATTTAATAGTTGTGTATATAGTTCCAGTTCTGTGACATCAGAAGATTTCATTGTGAGATTATATCAAGACATATTACACTAAAATGAAGCTCCTGTGCCATGTATGATGAAATCTGATCACATCTTGCTCTTGTAGCTCTGTTACGGTTCAGGAGATCCAGAGCCACCTGGAGCAGGGTCATGTGGCCATCGTGCTGGTCAACGCAGTGCTGTTGGTGTGTGAGCTGTGCGCCACACCTGTCAAATACTGCTGTTTCCTGCCTGTGGGTCAGAAGTGCTTTTGCAGGAAGCCAGATTACCAGGGCCACTTTGTGGTGGTGTGTGGATTTAATCGTAAAACTGGCAGCATCTTCTACAACAACCCCGCCTACTCGGACCGTATGTATTGTGAAGTTTTGCCATTATTCTTAAAGACAGCACTAGCACACTTTTAATTCAAAACATAAAAAAAATTAAATAATAATTATTAATTAAATACATAATAATATTAATAAATATTAATTCAAATATTTAATTCCAAATACTTTACACATATAAAAAGTTTTTTTTTTTTTTCAAATCAAGTTTTTAAAGGCACTTACATGTTACACCCACCAGCCTTATTTACTATAGTGTTTATTATGGTTATTGTTAAATTAATAGTTAAACCAAAAAGGAAAATTAGCTTAAAAAATTTACTCAGGCCATCCAAGTTGTAGACTGTTTGTTTCTTCATCGGAATAGATTTGGAGAAGTTAATCATTACATCACTTGATTATCAATGGATCCTCTGCAGTGAATGGGTGCTGTCAGAATAAAAGTCCAAACAGCTGATTAAAAACATCACAATAATCCACGAGTAATACTTTAGTCCACAAATAAACATTTTGTTAGGTAAAAAGCAGAGTGTTTGTATGAAAAAAATACATCAAAGCATTTTAAATTTAAACAGACTGGATTCGCATGGATTGTTTTTTTCAGCTGTTTGGACTCTCATTCTGACGGCACCCATTTACTGCAGAGGATCCACTGATAAGCAAGTGATGTAATACTAAATTGTTATACAATCTCATGTATGTCTCAGATGGCCTAAGGGTGAGTACATTTTCAGGAAATATTCATTTTTGGGTAATGTGTTTCTAATGATAATACAGAATCTTACACATTAAAATATATGCCCATCTCTTTTATTGACAGGTGTGTGCTGCACAAGCTTTAGTAATTTCGAGGAGGCCAGAAGAAGCTATGGAACTGACGAAGATATTTTGTTCATCTACAAAGACGGCTGAGTTTTGACAGCTTCTGAACAAATAAACATTCTAAACAACTTTTGCATCCACTGTGGTTGGCTGGGTAGCATTTTTTGCCAACAGGAACCAGTGCCGCTGGCCAGTAGTAGGTAGTATGTGTCACCTCTGGCTATGGTCTTCATTAGAGCTATAGCATCGCACAAAGCATTACTATGGTGCTACATTGGCCACAGAATGAAATATTTACACAGAAAGGAAAGGGAAATGCTATGTATATGTAACTCGTCATTATTGTGATGTGGACTTATATTTTTATCTATAGCTCATATGTAGTGTCTGCCACTGTAAGAGGTGAAGGAGGAGTGTACATTGTTTTTCCATTCATGTAAAGATAGACACTTTGTGTTTGTTCAGGGTAACCTTGCAAAATCATGGGGTTGTGTTGATTTTTCATTAAATGTTTCTCTTGGAATCCACTTAACACAATGAAAGGTTTTAATTATTGTAAAAGAGAAAAGTTGTTTTTAAAAACTCAGGTAAGATTTGATAAATCCAGAATGTTAAATTCTATTCCACTGTCGGGGGGAAAAACGTTTCATAGGTGCAATATTATGTGTGGATTCACTTCTCCAGGGGTTTCCTCAAGAACAAAATCACCTGGACATCTGTTATAGCCTCATGTAGAGTAGCAAGAGAGCGTTTGGTGCTTTGTGGGCAACTCTGAACCTGAATGATCATAAAGTACACTTTAAATTTGCTCATAGCAGTAGAACAGTATTAGACCCGTTTAGGAGTAATTTACTGTATTACACTTTTCAATTCTCATGATTATATTATGTTGAGGTAATTCATAGTAACTACACTCGGTTAATTCCACCTAGAGAACAGGAACACTAGGGTTAGAGTTTTACCATTTGAAAAGGTCTGAACACAGTGTTGTCAATGCTTTGCTGTTTGCTATCTTGTTAACACACTACGCCTGCTCAGTGGCTCAAATGGTTCAGTCGTCGATGGTTTGTGACACAACGGCTGACATATGAAATGCTTGCACATGTTGTTCCACCAGCCATAATTATGTTATTTAATCTTTGATCATTCAGGTTAAATGGTCCTTTGTTGTTATTTCTTTGATTTTTAAGACATCAGATGTCCAATTACATCTGCTTGTGCTTTTTTTTTTAATGAACATGAGGAATGTTCATATGGCAAACTTTATTTTTATGAAATATATATAGTTGCATTTCAGAAATTAATAAAGTTGGATTTGTATTTTATTCAAATGCATCCTTCCATTTATTGACCGTAAAAATTAACCGATAAATTATAAAGGTTATTTTGTGAAATTCAAGTAGAGGTACAATGACTTATTCTAATACATAATGTGTTTCTCCTGCATGTGCCAAGCATGTCTTTCCGATAAAAGTGTGGTTCCTCTCAATGGCTTTTGGCACTCATGTTTTCCTGATAAGCTCACTCCTTAACAATATTGGGTTTGAAGTCATGCTGGATGGCTTTTTTGAGCTCCTCTGCATACATTTCATACCTCCCAGTCATCTATGGAGAGATTCACACATGTGAATGGCACGCAGATGCTACCAGAGACAATTGACTATCTAACCTCTCTATCTGATGAAATATAAAGTGGAACTTAGTTTTTTTTTTTTTTTTTATGCCCACCTTGAAATTCCATTTGTCTGCAACTTGGCGATTTAGATTCAAGTCCATCTCTGTCACCAGCAGGCCATCACGGGTTCTGGATAATCCTGGGGATCTGCTGCCGTCGGGTGCAGCTACATAGCTGGAGCCATAAAAATGGCCAAAGTCATGGTGCGCTACGGATGACACAAACTAGAAATCATACACAAAATGCACACTACCATTTTAAGTTTGTGTACTGTTAGACTTTATTAATGTTTTTACAAAAAAAGTCTTATATGCTTGCCAAGGCTGCATTTATTTGATCAAAAATATTGTAATAATATCTCACAATATTCCTGTTTTTACTATTTAAAATAGCTTTTTTCTATACAATTTAAAAAAAAAATTCTATTTGAATATATTTTAAAATAAAGTAATAAGCCCAAAGAAGCCTAGGTTTACAATTCAAAGCGGAGCTGCTTTGTTGCAAATACACTATATATAATTTATTTTCTTTTTTGCAACAGCCTGTTAAGCAAGCTATTGTGAATGTGAAATCTGTGAGATTTTTTTAACGCATTCTATTTTGCTTTATCTATTTTGTATTTATTTTGTTAAAATGATATCTAGCGTATTTTCAAAGTTCTCTGTTTATTTATTTAATGGTAAAGTTATTTCCTTGTCAGTCGTTTGGTGCATGTATGCAGTAGGCCTAGCCTGCGTTTATAAACTGAGGTGCCGCTAGTTGCAGTTTTGTTTTAACGGTTAATGTTTTATAACGCTTATAAAAAAAATGTTCTTTCATGGTCGTTGCTTTGGTTTAGCATTGGTTACTTAATATTATTTAAATGCAATCATGTTTAAAATCTGTTATTTTGGATGTTAACTTGGATGAGATTAGTACCTATTTGTTTACATTTTTCACAAGCTCTGAGATAAAGTCCGCGGGAGCGGACAGGAGTGTACACAAACATTTCGGGCGGGAGTGGAACACATAGGTTGCAGGAGCAGGCAGCCCTGGTCATACATTCAGCGGGAGCGGGTTTAAGGAAAACAGCACAGGGCTCTACTCAAGAGCATGGATGAGTCCGGCCCACACCTCGCAGCTTTAAGGAGCTGCACAGTGTGACTGACCTGGATTTACATCCCACCAAAACGACAGTCCATGCGAAAGGCAGGTCCATGGCCAGCCTGGTGGTGTTAGAGCACGCCCTTATGAAATGGCTGTTCAAGGATGACCATTTTGAAGCAGATTCTCTCACAAGAGTGCCCAAGGGTCCTGGTTTTTCTCCATGGATCTGAAAGATGTGTACTTTCACATCCAGATAACCACCCATCACATACGATTCTTGAGATTCGCCTTGGAGAGATTGGCATATCAATACACATTCTCCCATTCGGGCTGTCCCTGGCTACCCATACTTTAACGAAGTGCATGGACTCTTTCACCTCTGAAACAGATGGGAATCCACATTCTGAATTACCTCAATGACTGGCTTGTCTTAGCCCAGTCGGAGGATGAGATAATATCTCACAGGTCCCTTCTCCTCAGCTATTTAGAATGCCTGGGGCTCAGGGTCAATTTTGCCAAGAGTGCTTTGTCTATCAGCCAGCGGATAGCATTCCATGGAAGCAGTTTTCGACTCGGCCCAAATGAGGGCATCGGGCATGCGAGAATGTGCACTGGCTATACAGCAGCTTGCAGCCTCTTTTCAAACTCTTGACCCCTCAAGATATTTCTGAAGATACTGAGACTCATGGAATCTGCATCTGCGGTGCTACAGTTGGGCCTGCTTTGTATGCGGCCCCTTTAGTACCGCGGCCCCGCAGACGGTTCAGAAAATCTCTGAGATTTTTGGCAAGGCAGAGGTCGACCTCTTCACCTCAAAAGACAACTCTCATTGCCCGACTTATTTCTCAAAGGACACGGACACATTGGGCAAGTCGTGGCCCAACCTCTTCCTTTATGCTTTTCCACTGATTGCCCTACAATTGACTCTCTCAAGATAGAGCTCCGTTTTACAGTCTTCCTGGTGCATGACCTGCAGTGAAGACCCAGCTTCCTGTGACATATCTCTGATATTGTCCTTCCTGCAAGAGCTGTTCAACAAGGACCGTTCCCCTTCCATGCTCAAGGTCTATGTAGTAGCCATAGCAGCCTATCACAGTCCTTTAGCTGGCCAGTCGGTGGGCAGGAACAATTTGGTTGTTCGCTTTCTGAAGGGGTCTAGGAGGCTTAATCTGCCTCGTTCCATCACAATGCCTACATTTGATTTTGCTCAATTTGAGATCTACAATCCATTAAACTTCGTTCCCTGATGCTACACACTGTTCTTTTACTGGAGTTAGCATCGGTAAAGTGGCTATTGGCACTTCCTCCTTTGGAGAATGACCAGAAGTTAAACTTACTCTGCCCCGTCAGAGCATTAAGGATATTATATTGATAATTATATTGAGCATTCTGCCCCATTTAGGCAGTTGGAACAACTCTTTATATGCTTCGGTGGCTGCACCACTCTTCTTGGGCATGGTTTAGCGTTGTGTCTATTGCACAGATCTTTGCGGCGGCCGGCTGGGCCTCGCCGTCCACATTTGCCAGATTATATCATCTGGACGTTCCAGCCATCATACCTTTTGACAATTAATTTGACAATTATTGCCTGTATTACTGTAATTATTTAAGCAAAAAAACTAAAAGGATTAGAAATATGTATGTTGCATTGTTTGCTCTTGAATGAATTGATTGGTAGAAGTACTTAATTGAAAGAAGATCACAATGTTAAATCAAATGTTCTCAATATATATTACAATAATCTTATGTTCTGAACAATGTTTGAGTGGTCAAAAATATTTGTATTTGTAATGGAAGCATGAGATCAGATTTTGAAAGAATGACTAGAGGTGTTAAAGTTGTGATCAGTTTGGATTTGTGTAAGAGTTTTGTAAATAATATAAGTCTTGTGAAAAACATTGGATGTCAAAACATCCATCCTGACATGAAGTATTTTGTTTGTTTTAACATTTTATCAGTCCATTTTCATCAATGCCATGTCACTGTATTTATTTATGTTTTAACAGGGTTGCAAAACATGTGAACCTCACAGAAAAAGAATTGTAAAATCAAACCTCATATCATATCTAGTTGCATCACCTGAGGCTTATTTTCAAAATTTTCTGAAGATTGAGCACCTAATTTCACTGATCATTTGTTGTTCCTTCTTTTTTTCTGTTTTTTAAATAAGTTCGACCGTATTTTGTACCCTATTCATGGACAAATGCCCCTCATATATGTTTGTGGCTTATGTCTGTGTGACCCTAGTCATGTTACATAGAGGCTTCACATGTAAAACAGCAAAGGGGGATTTTGCATTCAGGTTAAAGGTTTATGCAACAGTAATGAGGGCTGAAAGCGAGAACAGAGCCTGACAGACTCGAGCTTTAGGAACACGACACCTGTGAACAAGTTCCCTTGTCCTCAGCCCGCCACCGATACAGGTACTAGATTGACAGACAGATACGCTGATACTTTATATGCTGACACAGAGACATTAAGCTCATGGACAATCTCAGGTGGACTCAAATATGTATACAGATGGGAATGATCTGTAGGTTTTGACCCATATTTAATTTTAGTGCCATCTGCTGTATGAATGACTTATGAGAAATTTCTCCATTACACTCAGACCTTTTTAGGTTCATTAAGTGAAATATATCCCAATTTTCTGGGATATTCATATACATATTCATCTTAATATGCAATCTGTAAGTAACCAATTTGTGGTTAAACACTGGCTCAACCAATGGCATGACTTTTGGGGATGGCTATCTGTTTGCTTGACTTATGGAAGACAAGGAATCCTATAATGTACACTGTTCAAAAGTTTGGGGTAGGTATGGTTTTTTTTTCTTTAATTACGTTTAAATTAAAACTACAGTAAAAACAGTACAATTGTGAAATGTTGTTACAATTTACAATATAATTTTTTAATGTACTGTATTACATGTAAAAATGTCATTTTTTCCTGTGGTGACAAAGCTGTCAGTGTCACATAATTCTTCATTATCATTCTATTATGCATGATTTGCCAATAAAGAAACATTTGTATTTTTATCAATGTTGAAAATATATATATATATTTTTTTTACAGAAGCAATTATATTTGTTTTTCTGAATTCCTGGATGAACAGAAATCAAGAATTAATTTCTTTAAAAATAAAAAATAAAATTCGTACTGACACCAAACGTACATATATATGACTAAAGGACCTTTTGGCCTTAACTTTCGTTCAAGTCACAAACAAGAGAAAACAAGTTTACTTACGCAAATATATGCACATGCTCACAATAAATGGATAAATACCTTTCTTTCCATCTCCAGATGTGAACTCATTCTTGAAATACTCCTGGAAAAGACAGATCTATATCAAGGCTCAATAATACCCAGAAATCAGCAGTAGAGGGCAGAAGAAAACACCTATCTGAACACATTTCATATGTGAGGCACATGGGCACTGCATAACAGACTGTCGAAATAACTCCAATTTAAGCCAGTTTAAAGATAATTGGTTTACTGTATCTATCTCTTAGAATAAAAGTCATCCCTCTAAGACATTATAACCACTAACAGAGACCAGACTCCACAGAGCCACAGAAAAAAAGCAAGCACTCAATTTGTTTTTTTCATCTGTAACATTATTTGCAGTTTGGCTTATAATCCTGTTTAAATGATTTAGCGTGTGCTTATCTAATCATATTAGTTATATATATAGTTTACCTTAGTTGTTGTTGTCATATTATCACAGTATAAACAGTGCATAGTTGGGGCAAGCAGGAAATTTCCTGAGAAATCTCTGTGTATGTTTTAGAATCAAGAGCAGCTATTGGATAATTTATGTGATTTTTAAGCATGTTGAAATATTTTTTTTGGCACACTTATTGGAGAACAGGTGGCACATACTGTTCCCACACGGTTGATGGCACAGGTGAAGCAGTGGTTTGCGATGGCAGCATTTCTGGCCTCAATCGGCCACATTGGTTCACTGTAACACAAAACAGCATCAGCATGATGGAATACAGGCTCTGCGTTATTCCAATAAAACAGGTATATAACATGATACCTGAGCAATCCAACTGTGGCCGAAGGGTTAAAGATGATCTCAGCCCCATGTATGCTGTACATTAACCAGTTGAGAGGATGGTGTCGGCCGTAGCAGATGTTAACAGCAATCTTTCCAAACTGTGTCTGGAATACAGGGTGACCCGTGTTCCCTTCCATGTAATATGTTGACTGGAGAAGGATATAGTTACATTTTTAATCAAGTTTGAGTTTGAGCTTTTCAAACCAAAATTATGAGAGTTTACAGTAAAGAATTTACCCAAAAAATGGCCATCAAAGATGTAGATGAGTTTATTTCTTCATAGCAACAGATTTGGAGAAACTTAGTATCACATCACTTTCTTACCAATGGATCCTTTGCAGTGAACGGGTGCCGTCAGAATGAGAGTCCAAACTGATAAGAACATAATAATACACTAACGATCCACATGACTCAAGTCCATCAATTAATGTCTTACGAAGAGAAAAGTTGCATATTCATAAGAAACAAATCCATTATTGAGGCATTTTAAGTTTAAAACATCTCATATTTTGGCCAGAGGCAACATTTTTAAGTTAAAAACATCTCGGATGGATTTGTTTATTAAAACATGCAGCCATATTGGACTCTCATTCTGACGGTACCCATTCACTACAGAGGATCCACTGATGAGCAAGTGATGTAATTTCTTTAAATCTGTTCCAATGAAAAAAACCAAAAAGTAATTTTTTATTGAACTATCCCTTTAAGATCTACTACTTTTCTTGTTGCAGTAAAAGATAGTACTTAATATCCCACATGGGCTACAACATTAAGAACAGGAATTTTGAACTGATGTCGCCATAAATTAAACAACATTAACAAGACCGCCATCATAAAAAATTATGGGCAAGGCCACCCATAGTAGCCTGGATGTAACTTCACATCTTGAATGGTTAAAAAAAGACCTTTGCACTGTAGTGGATGACATGCATCAAAAGGTTATTGCCATAAAAGTTCCCACATACACCCATATTTGCCATATGGACAGATCTAAATGAGTTAATGTACTGAGCAGAGAGGAGGATAATGTGAGCTCGCTAGATTATGTAGCAAAAGGGCACTGATAACTGAGGGTTTTATGTGTGTTGCAAAGGTTTTATTCTTTTGTTTATACAACAGATATTTCCAGAATTTGAATTTGATTGGCCATGCAGTAATAAAAGTGCTAATGTAATAAAATTGTGATTGATATATTGCTGATTTAATATACGATCAGTCTGTGCTTTAGTAGTGGGGATATTTCTAATGTTTTTTATTTCTATATTTTATTTATTGAAAAATTGTACAAAAGAGTTAAACACAGGAATATCAGTAGCACGTTAGTTTTGAACTACACATGATCACCTTCACCAACAGCTAATGTGACTAGGTTTGAAATGATCTTTTATCAGAAAATGGCTTAGGCAAAACCATTTTAATTTACAATTTTTGTGACTGACAGAATATTCTTTTGAAAATGAATAATTGAAACTTTCAGTGTAAGGTGAGAATGGCAGATACTTTTATACTAAGCATTGCTGGATAATGAATAATAATGCCTGAAATAATTATTTTAGAACTATTAAAGAACTTTTGGTGATCTTTTTCATTCATTTTAACATGGTGAATAAGGAGAGAGTAATAAATGGCTTCTTCAGAACAATTTTGACTAAATCTGTTTGTTGGAACAGTGGAAAGGTGGTTATAGATTATCATCGGCCTATGTGATATCTGTGCATCTACTTTTGAGAAGATGAAGACATTATATACATTATGCAGTGTTTTAAATTGTGGCCATAGTTTGTGATGTTAGTGTAAATTCATGCAACTGCTGCATCATGGAAATTCACGCAGGGCTGAGCTGGATTCTCAGAAGAGTTTCTGTGTAAACCTTTCCAACACTGATATGTATCAGCATAGATGGCAGCAAAATTCTCCTTAATTTTACTGAAAAAAACAGAATTGAGCCATCTTCTGCCATCTGGTTCCTGCTGGTCCCCTAAAACAGGAAAAGAGAGTGGGCACATTTCCTGAACTGATCAGTATAACAATGTGGAATGGATCAAAGGCACAACAGGAAACTGATAAACAGCGCAGCTGGGGAGAAATCAACCACTTAGACGGCCCAAAGATCAAGTATTGCAGATACACGCGTTGGTTTTTATGGTTTATGAGGATTCTCTATAGGCATAATGGTTTTTCTACTGTACAAACCATATTTTCTATCGCCCTACACCTAAACCTTCCCCTTAGAAGAAACTTTGTGCATTTTTAGATAAAAACAAACAAACCCATTCTGAATGATTTATAAGCCTTTTGAATTACAGGGACACTGAAAATGTCCTCATAAATTACATTCTCATTGTAATACCTGTCATACACATGTCTTTATACAAATTTGTGTCCTCATAAACCACATAAACACACACACACAAACACGTTTAACCTGAAAAATGACACCTAACATGCAGGAAATCTCTGATAACAAGAATGTCTATGGTGGTTGCACTGAACAACAGCTATCCACTAAGATACATAAATGCCCATGTGGTGGCACAAAATACAGATAGCTATGTGTACACAGGGGTTCAAACAGAGGGGTTCAAAAATGTGGTGTTGTTTTTTTGTTTTTGGTAACTTAAACCTGAAAATAAAGTTTTAAGATTCTGAAAAACAATACATTGTAACGACCTAAAATGAATAACAGATATGTCAGAATAAGCACTATTTCTAGGTCACTATTCAAATAAGTAATTATGTAACTTTGTTCAGAAGTTCAGGAGTTCTGGTTTCCACTGGAGCTCAAGACGCTCTGGATCAAGAATTCTGGAGAACATGATATTCAGGTTTTACACAAACTAGTGGAGTTCGTGCAGCTTGAGTGTTGCTGTCAGTCAAGCAAAAGCAAATATTGATGTTCATGGTTCATAATTATTGTATAATACAGTAGAGATCCAAGGTTTGGAATCATTTTAAATTCAGATTTTTGTAATGTTTTTGAAAACAATATCTTGCGCTCACTAAGGCTAGATTTATTTGATCAAAAATAAAACAGTAATATTGTGAAATATTTTTTTTTCTATTGAAAATACTTTAAAAAGAAATTTATTCCTGTGATGACGAAGCTGAATTTTCAGCAGCCATAACTCCAGTCTTCAGTGTCACATGATCTCTCAGAAAGCATTCAATATGCTGATTTACTGCTCATGAAACATTTCTTATTACTATCAATTTATGTTATTCAAAAATTTGGATAAGATTATTAATTTAGCAAAGGACAGTAAAGACAATTATAATGTTGCAAAATATTTCAAATAAATGCTGTTCTTTTGAGCTCTATATTCATTAAATAAAATGTATCATGATTTCCACAAATAAAATATTAAGCAGCAAAAATAGTTTTCAACACTGATAAGAAGAACCATTGTTAATAACCGAGTACCAAAAATAACAGATACTAACGGAGCACAAAATCAGCATATTAGAATGATTTCTGAAAACTCATGTGACACTAAAAACTGAAATAATGGCTGATTAATATTTAGCTTTGCCATGACAGGAATAAACATTATTACTGTTTTACTGTATTTTAATCATATAAATGCAGCCCTGGTAACCATAAGAGACTTCTTTCAAAAACACACAAAATATATAATTTTTAAAATAGATAATTTTTTCCTCATTAATCTAAATGGTTGACCGCTAATGTATATTTGAATACAGTACCTAATCTTAATTTGTATGTTTTTTATTTTTATTTTACAAATGCAAAAGCTTTTTCACGGTCTTAAACTGGACTGTACTGTATCAATATTTAATTTACAGCTTAATTAACTCATGTAACTTAATGTAAGCAAGTGATGACTCTCTATTAACCTAAACATAGAGTGTGACTGTAGCTGTGTTCTTTCACACTGACAGTTGTTTGACTGTTATGCAGAGGGTGACACCGACCTCGTTAAAGTCTCCAACGCGGGGAATGTGATTCTTCCGTGATTTGCCTAGAACATTGCCATTATTGGACACCACCACTGCAGTGTTCCACAATGTTCCACCGTGGATCTCATCTCTCTCCAAAATGGGAGACACCACCACCATGTTGTATTTTTTGGCCAGCTACAAAATGAAAATCAAGCACATGTAGTATCAGAATTAGATGTAACGACTGCATTAAGAAGTAAAGAACACAAGCAGCACATGACATTTTTAACCAAAGCTAACTTTGCCTTGCTGTAAAAAACCCAAATTATCGGATATTTTAGGAGGTTTACTGACCTTGACACAGAGATGAGGGTCTAAATTCCTGTTTTATATTTCCTTTTTATTTTGAATGATGTTCGCACAACATGAGGCTGATTTGCTGGATGAAATGTTTTCAAATATTAAAAAGCCATGAGTTTTGAAAAACTATCTTAACATTTATAATAAAAACAAACTACTTAATATAGTTTTCTTTTTCAAATGTTTTTTTTTTCTTTTTATTCATCAAATTTGTATAATAATGAAATTTTTAATTTATGTTCAAAAACAAAATGAAAAAAAAAACAGATAGAAGTTTTATTTAGTGAATATAAATTTTCATCATATAATATTATTTACAGTTTGTTATTATTGATATTATTTCATATTAGAATTTCATTCATTTACTTTCTACATGATATCAGACGATTTGCATCACCCTACCACTTTACTTCTCCAAAACATTAAAATGTATCTTTATTTAGAAATTAAAAACGGTCATCACAGAAGAGGTATATTCAAATCATTTTATGTAGGATGAACTGTTTAATTTTGAAGAAATGAATAAACCTAGACATTTGTGTATAATCTCTAGTGGTCTTGAAGAATCTGCATGATGAAAAATGACACTGAACAGGAAAGACCAAGCAGTGCTTAAATAAATAATACAGCGCTTGTTGGTTCTAGAAATATCAATGAAGGACATATTTGCGAAAGCATAGTTGCAGTTTCTCTGTAAACGGTCAAAGGCCATGTAATTCCTCAGAGTTCAGTGTCAGAAAATTCCACAGTTACGTGCCGCAGTGCTCATCGGCCTGTGGCTCTTGACGTGGTCAGTATGTCCCCATCCCCTCTGTGGGCTTAACCTCCTGCTACATCCATTAACAAATCACCAGCGTCAAAGCAGCTGCACAGCACTGCACCAGTTAAAAAACATGCCCTATATTAAAATGAACTCCCTCTGCAATGGGCACAAGGGAATCAAACCATTCAGTCCTTGCTAACACACAGCCTCGTCTTGAGTTTGGACTGAGGTTAAATATTATTCATTTATTTAACTCTTACCTGAATACAAAAGTGTGTGGTGAGCCCATCCTCGGCCGATTCGGCAAACTCTGTCCAGGGCTCCCTCTCTCGTGTGCAAAATGCAAAAGGCATTGCTATGGATGGAGAACACAGGAAAAAAAAATAATGCTTTCCCTGAATGAATTTATTCTTACCAAGACTGATTTTTATTTATGAGAGTTCAAACTATCGAAATTGACTCTCCTTGGTGTCCAATAAAACTTTGTTTTGCTTGCTGAGAGGGAGGATGAGGAGTATAGTGGATAAGTTTATGGTCTTATTTTTCATTGGCAGTTGTTGTTTTGTTTAGAGCAGAACGAAATTATTATTTGTTTACACGCATTTTTAAATCAATACTATCAAAGCAAAGATGCGTCGTAGATTTGCATGGAAACACAGGAAGTCAGAGCTCAGGGGTCAAAGGTTTACGTGGGGTGGTTAAGGATGTTGAAGCCTGGGCAAAGAGACCTGTTGAAACCCAGAGGGACTGAATGACCTTTGGGATGCCTGGAGAGTTTATAATTGGAGCATGAGACTCCCTTTCATCAGCTTGCACCCCCACAGCATGCCACGGCCAACACAAACAGACAAACTGCGAGCGCAGCTGAAACTTCGTCACTACCGTCCTGCTGCGCTCTGCTGATGTAAACCAGATTCTGCTGATGTCTTCACGGGCATGTTACGTCACTGTAGGTCAAGAAGGAGGTCTTCCGATCCATATGCTCATAAATAAACTCAGTAAAGAACAACAGGAAATGGAAACAGAAAAAACTAACATTTGTGACTCTATATAGATGTGTGACATGCTATTCTTCAGCTATTCTTCACTTAAAAATATTTTAGAAATTGCTTTAAATTAATTAAAAAAATATGATGCATGTCTATTTTAATCATATTATATTGATTGATAGAGTAATTACACCACTGTAAAAAACTGAAAGATTAGTAATCATTAATACTTAAACATTAAATTGCTCAGAAATTGTAATGTATTACATATATAATAGGGCAGTCAAAGTGATTAATAACATCCAAGAAAAAAGTTTGTGTGCTGTGTGTGTGTGTGTATATATATATATATATATATATATATATATATATACACACAGACACACTTGTATATATTTATGAAATATTTACATGTATATATGATTTATATCATATAAATGTACATTACATTACATATTATTCTTAAATATATACATGTATCTGTGTGTATTTATATATACAGTATACACATTTGACACCACTAATGTATAACAATTTATTTAATACCATTTCTAAATCATTTGATTTCCATATATATACACACACATTTTGAACTGCATACATTCATATAATTTCAAACCTAACAGGATGTTAAACTAGGACTATTGTGAAAATAAATAATAAATAAATAATTAAATTTTAGTGAAAAATTACGTAATATAAAAATACCTTGAAAAGTTTTGCTTGTTAATATTGTTAAGTGTTGTCTGATTAATTAAAACACCCCGCAACAACAAGGTTGACCAATAAACAAACTAGATGCCATAAACTTCATATGACACCCGAGAGCTGTATATATTCCTGCTACAGATGGAGATTGATGAATTCAGAGGAAAGAGAGTTAGATGCATGTGTTTGTGTGTACTCACTCCAGGCTTCCTGGAAGCACACAATATTGACCCCACACATGGCCGCCACTGCCACCATCTCCCCCACGCGCTTGTGCAGAGCTGTGATCTGTGAAAGCAAAATGAGAATACTGAGCCAGAAGTGTGAATAACTCAAATGGATAATACACGTATGGAATTTCTTTTAGTATATGTACATATGGGCCTATCATAGCCAAAATATGCCAGCTGGCCCTTATATGCACTGTGTTCTTTGTTCTCTCACCTGTTCAAGTACAGGAGCATCAGTGGGAAGGACTATCTTGTTCTGAATGAGTCCCACGCGGACGGTTCTGGGTGGTCTGAGCTGCTCTGGAGATGCCTCAAACACATAACCCTTCAGATCAAAATCTTGCTCCTCTGCTGCATCTCTTGCACTCTGAGGAAGGTTTAGGTCCCTGAAAGGCATTATAATTTTAAATGTCAAACACTCAACGTCTATAATCACACAAATTTATTATAGATCAATTTGCAATCTGCAGCACGAACAAATAAACTGCTGGTTCGTCTGGCCAGAGGAAATCCTTTTTTTATTTAAGAAAATGCATAAATTAAACCAAGGAAAAGGTTAGGCCTACTTGTTTCTATTCATGGGACATCTATGGGGATTACATCGTCATATAAAGTTAGAGCACGTCAAGATGCCGTCAAAGTAGATACCAACGATTATCATAACCAACGTCCATGACATGCAGAATGACATCTAAACGTTTTTTATTTTTATTCTTTTCACTAACATTTATATATAAAAAAAATTAAATAAAACGTCAACAATAAAAACTGCTATAGCTAGTTTAAATGATTATCTTGAAAGTCCATAGATATCGCTATTATTACGGCTGTTAGCACGTTCCCTGACAAGCGGAAGCGATGAGACCTGTTTTCCGGGTTCGGTCAGGCGAACGACATTCCCAGAGAGAGACCCCTTTGTGGCCAAAGTCCACCATAAATCATTTACTCAATTTCAACTTAAATGTAGTTACGAAAATGAACTTCTATAAGAGCTCTCTTACAATTGGACAAGAGCTAACTTACCCGCTTGAACCTGTTAACCTCCTCAACTATTTCAGATTTAGGCTAAGTTACCTAGTTTCACTGTACAGCATGTTCAAATAAAATGAGTCATCTGTTATCTGTGTGTGTGCTGCAGCTCTCTCCAGTCATATAACTGAGCTTTGTGGTGTGTAGTCTTCGTCTCTAGTGAATGCGCGGTTGTGACTTACTTCAGTTGTTTTCCGAACAGCAGTCTTCGGACTTCTCTGAGTTCAGCCTCAGGTACACATGTCTCCAGAAGCTTCTCTAGCGATTCAAAGTCTTTCCCAGACATTTTGAGCTGCCGTCCTCGTCGTGCTCTGTTCGCATTACTTTTTAACTAGCGCATGTGCTCTTGTGCAATGTTCACGACAGAGGGTCCAAGTGATCCCTACATGATTTGTTATTAGCGTTCATGTATTACCAAGTCAAGACGGAACAGTTTTCAGACCTCATGTATAACCTGCAGGCGTCTTGGTTGAAGGCATTTCTACACCTGTGATGTAACACGTTATACTATAGCCCTAAATTCATTGCCACTGCACACCACATGACCATTTTAAACTACTTCTTCTTCTTCTTCTTTAGGGTTTATCGGCAGCTTGCATCCATTATTGTTGCACTACCGCCATCTTCCAGATTTATTTTCCTTTAATACCCATTTACATCGTATTCTTCTCATCAGACCTGTTCTTGATAAATAAAATAAAATATTTCCTCTGCTTTGTTCATTCTCCTCACTTTGCAGTATTTCCCTCATTCCTGTCCCTATTATTCCAACTTTTCCCAACTCTTCCATCATATTTTTCCTCTGTTCTTCATATTGTTTGCAACTCAACAACACATGCTCTATAGTTTCTGCAACCTGACAACAACCACAAAAACCAGTTGGGTGCTTTCTTATAATGTATAATGTGCTATTCAGATTACTATGACCTATCCTTAATCTTGTCATAACTATTTCTTCTTTTCTATTCCCTCCCCTATTCTTCACAACCCTTTATTTTGAATAGCATACAAATGTCTCCCTTTAGTTTCCCTGTCCCACTGATTTTGCCATTCTCTAATGGCTTCTTTCCATACTATACTCTTTCCTTCAGACTTTGACAACTTAATATTTACTTCAATATTCTCTTTTTTCACAGCTTGTTTAGCTAACTTGTCCACTCTCTCATTACCCACAATGCCAATATGTGCAGGAATCCACGTCAGTTGAATCTCATAGCATTTTTCCTTCATCCTTGTGTACATTATCAATATTGAATACAGTAAATCCTGATGGCTATTAGATATACCAGTCATGAGACTGTATAAAGCTGACACTGAATCACTTCCAATCAAAGCTTTTTTAATTTTGTTTTCCTCAATCCATTCTAATGCTATCATAATAGCGTATAATTCAACTGCATACACACTCAGATCATTTGTTGTTCGTCTGCTTATCTCACCTCTTTGATTAAAAATGTAAACTGCAGATCCAGCCTTTCCTGTTTCTGGATCCTTTGATCCATCTGTATAAATCTGAACATACTCTTTATATTTAAAATCTATATCTCTATAAAATTCCGCTGCCAGGTCTGTACTATTACTTACTGCTTTGACTCGAAGTAACTTAAAATCAACTTCCATTGTTTCTAGCTTCCATACCGGTGTATCAGGCCATGTTACTGTTGGGCAGAATTCCTTTTCATATACCCCCAATTCTCTCGCTGCCTCATCTCCTATCCACCCAAAACTAAACTTTTGTGCTCTCTCCCTTTCCCAATGTTCTTTTAGTTGGATGACTATCTCCGTGTCCTTTTAGATTTACCCAATAATTTACTAGCAATTGTTTACGTCGAATGTTCAATGGCATTTCTCCCGCTTCCACCTGTAGAGCACACACTGGTGATGTTTTAACTGCTCCTAAACATAATCTCAGTGCTTTAGCCTGTATTACATCAAGCCTCCGAAGTACAGATGTGGTTGCTGATCCATATGCCACACTTCCATAATCCATCCTTGATCTTATTAAACTTTAAAATATATATTTCAGTGACTTATAGTCTGTTCCCCATTCTAGTCCTGTTAAACATCTCATTATATTTATTACTTTGTTACATTTATCTTCTACATTCCTAATATGTTCTACCCATGTTAACCTTGTGTCAAATTGTAATCCTAAAAACCAGAATGTTTTAACTCTCTCTAAATTACTTCCATATAGTTTTATATGAATATTTTCCTTAATTTTCTTCCCTGTAAAAAACATCACTTTAGTTTTCTCTGTTCCGCAAACAGTGATCTTCCCATACCTATTGGTATATTTACATATATATCATTAATCATTACTGAAAATAATGTGGGACTTACAACACTCCCCTGAGGTGTTCCATTCTCTACAACATGTTCATTTGACATGTCTGCCCCTATTTTAACCTGAATTGTTCTTCCTTCCAGGAAATCCTTAATCCAATTAAGAAAATTTCCTCTAATTCCCATATTATACAATTTAATCATTAATCCCTCTCTCCATAGCATATCATATGCTTTTTCCACATC
The DNA here is from genome assembly GCF_963082965.1 of Carassius carassius. Classification (NCBI taxonomy): domain Eukaryota; kingdom Metazoa; phylum Chordata; class Actinopteri; order Cypriniformes; family Cyprinidae; genus Carassius; species Carassius carassius. Next base: position 16,177,764 of record NC_081775.1, read on the forward strand.
GAAAAATACTGCCACTGTTGTCTCTTTATTTACTTGAGCTTTTCTTATGTTATCTTCCAAACACAATATTGCATGCATAGTATTCCTACCTCTTCTAAACCCACTTTGACATTCAACCACCATACCTCTTTTTTCCATAATATACATTAGTCTCTCATTTATCATACGTTCCGTTAATTTACAGACATGAGATGTCAGGGCAATAGGTCTTTAAACTTGTTGGTTTACTAGCTTCTTTTCCAGGTTTTCTTATCGGAACAATAATTGCCTCCTTCCAGCTCTTTGGTAATTTCCCTTCCTCGCACACTTTATTGTACAGCATCAACAACTTATTTTTCCCCTCCTCACTTAACTGTTTCAACATACTATAACAAATGTCATCTTTTCCTGGTGCAGTCTTCCCAGTTTTGGCCATTGCTCTATTTAACTCTCCCATGTTAAACAGTACATTTTGCTCATCCTCTACTTTTCCCATCTTCGTAAGTGCCTCTACATTTTCAGATTTAGTTTTCTCTCTGCCTCTCTTCCCTTCTTCAGATAAATTATTAGAGCTGTGCACATTGACAAATGTATTTGCTAACATTTCAGCCTTCTCTTTATTCGTCACTGCAATTTCATTTCCACTACTCAGTACTGGGTAACTCCATTCTCTCCTTTCACCACCCATCTTTTTAATCATTGTCCACACCTCTCCGATCTGAGTCGTATTCCCAATTGAACTACAATAATTCCTCCAATATGTTCTTTTTGTCTGTCTAATTGTTTTCCTTACTATTGCCTGTGCATACTTATATTTAATCATATGCATGAAGTTATGAGTTCTTTTCATTATTTTAAATGCTTTGTTCCTATTTCTGACTGCTTCTTTACATTCCTCATCCCACCATGGTACGGTTTTCCTCTTTACATTACCTTTACTTTTTGGAATGGACTTCATTGCTGCTGTTATTATACCATTCTTTATTTTACTTTCCAGTGTCTCTATATCATCATTATAATCAATCTGGTTCAAATATCTGTCACTTTCTTCCTGAAAATTTTCCCAATTAGCCTTCTCAAATATCCATCTTCCTCCTCTTCCTTCTGTACTTTGAGATAAAGAAATATTAATTTTACACAATACTGGATAATGGTCACTTCCTACTGTTCCGTCTTTATAGACACTCCAATCACATATCGGTGCCATACTTCTGGACACCAATGTGAGGTCAAGTACAGATTCCCTCCCATTACTAACATTTATCCTTGTTTTACTTCCATCATTTAAACATACTAGGTTTTTCTCATCCAATAACTCTTCAATTACTTGTCCATTACTATCCATCTTCTCACTACCCCACAATGCATTATGCGCATTGAAATCCCCACACCATACAATATTATTATTGTCTTGCCCCTCTATTTCATCAAGTTTGTTTATATCTAATTTTTACACGGATTGTAATAATTTATAACTACCATTTTTTTCCTTTCCCCCCATGTTTCTACCACTACATATTCTTGCTCCTTTCCTACACCTAACACCCTATACGGAATCCCTTGTCTTATAAATGTAATACATCCCCCACCACCACCATTTTCCCTATCTTGTCTAACTGATATGTATCCATATATTATAAAGTCCAAATTAGGCTTTAGCCAGGTTTCCTGAATGCATATAACATCTGTTTTTTCTCTTCTACTTCTAACAAATTGTTTAAAATCTTGCCCATTTGCGATCAAGCTTCTTGCATTCCATTGAAGGATTAGCATTACTAAAATTAACCCACACATGTTGTCTCTTGACTCGACTGTACACTGAGTTCATCCCTCACTTCTTCCCACTTTAATCCTGCCATATCTAAATGATGTATTGCTGCTTTAACAATAATCTGAATTCTTTCAGTTTTAGACCTGACTTCAGCCGTAGCATTTATCACCCCTGCAATGAATGTCACTATTTTCTTCTTCTCTTCCCATCTTCCCTTCTTTTCTTGATGATCTTCCCTTGTCACCATTTCTTCACTCCGATTCTTCTTTTCCTGTTCAATTCTCTTTACAGCCTCAACATATGAAATGTTTCATTGTATTTTTATCTGTTGCACTTTCACTTCTTTTTTCATCACTTCACATCCCCAAAATGCAACACTATGGTTCCCTCCACAGTTACAACACTTTGGCCTTACTTCTTCCCCACACTTTCCATATTCATGATCCCCACTACATCTAGCACACCTTCTCTTTCCTTTACATACATTAGCCATGTGCCCAAATTCCTGACAATTATAGCATCTCATTGGTTTAGGTACATATTCCCTTATGCTATATCTCATAAATCCATAATATACCTCTTTTGGTACATCCTTTGTTTCAAACTCAACCAATACAGATTCTGTTTCTACTTTTTCCATTCCCCTTGTCATTCTTACTGCACTTTTGACTGACCTATTCTTCATTCTCAGGTTCTCCACCAACTTCATATTCACAGTAAGTGGAATTCCATATATCACTCCCTTACTTCCTCCAATTCTTTTCTCCCCCACTCTTACTACTTTTACTATTTTTATTTTTCCAATAAAACTCATCTTCTTTGCTTTTTCCACCTGTACTTCATTATTACATCCTACAAGTAGACTTCCATCTCCCAAAATCCTTGCATACTTCACTTCTCCTACCTTTTCTTTTAATATTTTAGTTAACTTAAGTGGTTCAATTCTTTTAACTCCTCCTTCTCCCTCAAATCGTACCACTACATTAAACAATCTTATTTTGGGTTCCTTCCCTTCATCTTCCTCACTTTCCGTCCCATTTGAACTAACACATCCTTTTTTCTTTCTTTTACGGCTAGCCTCCTTCTTATCCCTACACCTTCTCCCTACCTCCTCCCATTCACTTACCCTCCTCTCATCATTACCATTCCCTTCTATTTCGCTATAATCCATACAATCCACTTGTTTCCCTGCCATCCTTAGCTTAACTTATTAGTTTAATGATCAACCAGAAGTTGTGAGACAGCACCGCTACCGAACCTATACAGGCCGTCGGCCGATGCTATCCCACACCACTTCCTATCGACTCACCAACCCACAAGATCACACTTCGTATTCCAGCCAATACAAAATCTTGTATCCTCAGGTCTTAGATCCAAAATCGCTTCAACAGAACAATCTCCACGATCCCAAACACCAAACCTCCACTGCAACGGTTCGACCCGGAAGCGCAACCCTCCAAAGACATGTCAACCAATCCAAAAACCTCCGTCAGCTCTAGGATCCAGCCCGAGGCCCATTTTAAACTAACGTAGGAATGCTGGACATAAAGGGTTTATTTTTTAAACATAAAAACATTGGTTTACTAGCTTCTTTTCCAGGTTTTCTTATCGGAACAATAATTGCCTCCTTCCAGCTCTTTGGTAATTTCCCTTCCTCGCACACTTTATTGTACAGCATCAACAACTTATTTTTCCCCTCCTCACTTAACTGTTTCAACATACTATAACAAATGTCATCTTTTCCTGGTGCAGTCTTCCCAGTTTTGGCCATTGCTCTATTTAACTCTCCCATGTTAAACAGTACATTTTGCTCATCCTCTACTTTTCCCATCTTCGTAAGTGCCTCTACATTTTCAGATTTAGTTTTCTCTCTGCCTCTCTTCCCTTCTTCAGATAAATTATTAGAGCTGTGCACATTGACAAATGTATTTGCTAACATTTCAGCCTTCTCTTTATTCGTCACTGCAATTTCATTTCCACTACTCAGTACTGGGTAACTCCATTCTCTCCTTTCACCACCCATCTTTTTAATCATTGTCCACACCTCTCCGATCTGAGTCGTATTCCCAATTGAACTACAATAATTCCTCCAATATGTTCTTTTTGTCTGTCTAATTGTTTTCCTTACTATTGCCTGTGCATACTTATATTTAATCATATGCATGAAGTTATGAGTTCTTTTCATTATTTTAAATGCTTTGTTCCTATTTCTGACTGCTTCTTTACATTCCTCATCCCACCATGGTACGGTTTTCCTCTTTACATTACCTTTACTTTTTGGAATGGACTTCATTGCTGCTGTTATTATACCATTCTTTATTTTACTTTCCAGTGTCTCTATATCATCATTATAATCAATCTGGTTCAAATATCTGTCACTTTCTTCCTGAAAATTTTCCCAATTAGCCTTCTCAAATATCCATCTTCCTCCTCTTCCTTCTGTACTTTGAGATAAAGAAATATTAATTTTACACAATACTGGATAATGGTCACTTCCTACTGTTCCGTCTTTATAGACACTCCAATCACATATCGGTGCCATACTTCTGGACACCAATGTGAGGTCAAGTACAGATTCCCTCCCATTACTAACATTTATCCTTGTTTTACTTCCATCATTTAAACATACTAGGTTTTTCTCATCCAATAACTCTTCAATTACTTGTCCATTACTATCCATCTTCTCACTACCCCACAATGCATTATGCGCATTGAAATCCCCACACCATACAATATTATTATTGTCTTGCCCCTCTATTTCATCAAGTTTGTTTATATCTAATTTTTACACGGATTGTAATAATTTATAACTACCATTTTTTTCCTTTCCCCCCATGTTTCTACCACTACATATTCTTGCTCCTTTCCTACACCTAACACCCTATACGGAATCCCTTGTCTTATAAATGTAATACATCCCCCACCACCACCATTTTCCCTATCTTGTCTAACTGATATGTATCCATATATTATAAAGTCCAAATTAGGCTTTAGCCAGGTTTCCTGAATGCATATAACATCTGTTTTTTCTCTTCTACTTCTAACAAATTGTTTAAAATCTTGCCCATTTGCGATCAAGCTTCTTGCATTCCATTGAAGGATTAGCATTACTAAAATTAACCCACACATGTTGTCTCTTGACTCGACTGTACACTGAGTTCATCCCTCACTTCTTCCCACTTTAATCCTGCCATATCTAAATGATGTATTGCTGCTTTAACAATAATCTGAATTCTTTCAGTTTTAGACCTGACTTCAGCCGTAGCATTTATCACCCCTGCAATGAATGTCACTATTTTCTTCTTCTCTTCCCATCTTCTCTTGATGATCTTCCCTTGTCACCATTTCTTCACTCCGATTCTTCTTTTCCTGTTCAATTCTCTTTACAGCCTCAACATATGAAATGTTTCATTGTATTTTTATCTGTTGCACTTTCACTTCTTTTTTCATCACTTCACATCCCCAAAATGCAACACTATGGTTCCCTCCACAGTTACAACACTTTGGCCTTACTTCTTCCCCACACTTTCCATATTCATGATCCCCACTACATCTAGCACACCTTCTCTTTCCTTTACATACATTAGCCATGTGCCCAAATTCCTGACAATTATAGCATCTCATTGGTTTAGGTACATATTCCCTTATGCTATATCTCATAAATCCATAATATACCTCTTTTGGTACATCCTTTGTTTCAAACTCAACCAATACAGATTCTGTTTCTACTTTTTCCATTCCCCTTGTCATTCTTACTGCACTTTTGACTGACCTATTCTTCATTCTCAGGTTCTCCACCAACTTCATATTCACAGTAAGTGGAATTCCATATATCACTCCCTTACTTCCTCCAATTCTTTTCTCCCCCACTCTTACTACTTTTACTATTTTTATTTTTCCAATAAAACTCATCTTCTTTGCTTTTTCCACCTGTACTTCATTATTACATCCTACAAGTAGACTTCCATCTCCCAAAATCCTTGCATACTTCACTTCTCCTACCTTTTCTTTTAATATTTTAGTTAACTTAAGTGGTTCAATTCTTTTAACTCCTCCTTCTCCCTCAAATCGTACCACTACATTAAACAATCTTATTTTGGGTTCCTTCCCTTCATCTTCCTCACTTTCCGTCCCATTTGAACTAACACATCCTTTTTTCTTTCTTTTACGGCTAGCCTCCTTCTTATCCCTACACCTTCTCCCTACCTCCTCCCATTCACTTACCCTCCTCTCATCATTACCATTCCCTTCTATTTCGCTATAATCCATACAATCCACTTGTTTCCCTGCCATCCTTAGCTTAACTTATTAGTTTAATGATCAACCAGAAGTTGTGAGACAGCACCGCTACCGAACCTATACAGGCCGTCGGCCGATGCTATCCCACACCACTTCCTATCGACTCACCAACCCACAAGATCACACTTCGTATTCCAGCCAATACAAAATCTTGTATCCTCAGGTCTTAGATCCAAAATCGCTTCAACAGAACAATCTCCACGATCCCAAACACCAAACCTCCACTGCAACGGTTCGACCCGGAAGCGCAACCCTCCAAAGACATGTCAACCAATCCAAAAACCTCCGTCAGCTCTAGGATCCAGCCCGAGGCCCATTTTAAACTAACGTAGGAATGCTGGACATAAAGGGTTTATTTTTTAAACATAAAAACATTTTCTTAAACAGTCATTCAATTTAACCTCTCTTCATAATTAATTAGAATGTAAAAAGAGAAAGGACTCTTCAGCTCAGAGGTGTTGTTGTGATGGTTTTCTTAAAGTTGATAGCAGCTTTGATGCGGTTTTGATTTACTCCTCTTCATTTAGATGCCCCGCCCCTTTTGTCCCTCTCCTTTGAAGGATTTCTAAGAATCTTTGGACCTTCACTGCCTTCACCTCCTGCACAAGGGAACATACAAAACTGTTTTTACTGATATTCCATAGTTGTTTTGGTATCTGATGTACTTGACGTAGGTGAGGGCAAACTTACATCAAACATGTAATGGAATATAGCTCTCTCTCTTTCCTTCAGCAAACTGCTGATGAAGTCTGTGCTCTCTCTGCCAGGTTCACCAACTCTCCCATTCTATCCATCATGTCCACAGTCTTTACAGAGAACAGTTTTTTTTTAGATCACTTACACTGAGTCTGTTCAGCTTCAAATTAACACCTAGTATCTTAGCAAGTGTGTTTCTGATTTTTAGTATTGCTTAGAGTTGAACAACCCCCAGACCCTAAGAATAAAACTTCAAGGTGTTTTTTAATAAAACACTGGGAGCACCTTGGCTACATAGCAACACCACAGCAAGCATACAAACTCCTACACTCTTAAAATTCAAGCTGCTTCACGATGCCATAGAAGAACCTTTTTGTCTAAATGGTTCCATAAAGAACCTTTAAAATCTAAAGAGCATTTGTGGCGAAAGAAGGTTCCTTTTTGTTTAAAGGGTAAGACAGAACCTTTGAATCAGTGGTTCTTTGTGGAACCAAAATGGTTCTTCTATGGCATCACTGTGAAGAACAATTTAACCACCTTTATTTTTAAGAGTGTAGTGTCTTGCACAGGCAGAAACAACTTCAAAAATGTAAGAATATAATTTCACCATTGAAATTCATGTTACATTAAACTTTTAAGTAACTCAATTCAATTCATCTTCAATATTAACCCATATTGGACCTGAGCTGAAGCTTACTTTAAGTTACCTTGGGGATCCAGATTGCATTTTTCTGTTCCAAGTAAATGCTTTATATCCTTTCATAAAAGGATCCATCCTTTCATAAAAATATTAAACAGTACAACTGTTTTCAACAGTACTAATAATATTAAATGTTCTTAAACAACTCAACATATTAGAATTATTTCTGATGAATCATGTGAAACCAAAGACTGGAGCAATGTTGGTGAAAAAAATAAAAAATCAGCTTTGCCATCACACAGGAATACTTTTTAAAATATCTTGCTATTTCACAATAATACGGTTAAATGCAGCCTTGGTGAGCATAAGAAACTTACTTCAAAAGCACTCAAAAGTTTATAGTTTGTATGTATATGTGTGTAATATAAGACATCTCAGTCTTAACATTGTCTCAGCAGCATGCAGTAATGTATGTGTCTGTTCACAAAGTAGGAAAATAAAAGGTTAATGTCGTTGACGACAGCCATACCTAGAGACAAAGCTCCAGTTTATGAAGATTGCTGTAAAGTTCTACAGGACTGTATGTAATTTGTAGACTAGACTCATATGTAGAATATTATTCTGCTGTGCCACCACTGAACTATGGATGAACTCCCCTCCTGGCCTAGAATCTGCATTACAAAAACAGCAGCATATTACCAGGCTACATTTTTCACTTACTCTGTACCATGTCTCTCTCTCTGTAACCCATTTGAAAAGAGAAGAGAGTAAGAACTCTTTTTTTTTTATGAAGCAGATCAGTCTGATTTGTCTCCATTAACAGACAAGACAGGTTCTTTGATACTTTAAAGTATATCTGGGACATGTCTAGCTGAGTGGGGAACAGATCTATAGTCTTTTCCCCATGACTTTAAATGCAACAGTAAGAGAACAGCACAAGCCTGTCCCAGTTGTGGCTATTTCAGTACTAACTTGGGAAAAAAGCTGTGGCATAAGAAATGAGTTTTGAATGACTAAGAGGTTAGCAAACTTCATTTCTTTTAAATGTCTGATGAAGTTTTGTCCCTGTACTTTAAACCACATGAATTGTGGTTTGAGTACAAGCTCATTTTGGAAGTGAATTATAAAGATAGTGTAATATATATAACAAAACTTACATTTTATAATGTACTAACAAATAAAACTGCTCTATTTCATCAGCTCTGCCATTACAAGAATAAAGCACATTTTAGAAAACTGTTATTTAAAACTCTAATTATATTTCACAATATTTCCATTAAAATGTATTTTGATCAAATAAACAAAAAACATTAACAGTGAACTTTGAACAGTATTGTAAATGCATGATAAAAACACCCAATTGTATCATAAAATATATATATATTTTTTTTTTCCCCACCACACTTTTAAAATTAATTACAATTATAATTAAAATATATTTTAATATATACTTGATTGGGAGCTGAGGAGCCCTAGTGGGCTCCAGACCCTCTGGTTGAGAACCGCTGTTTTATAGCACCGTTGCTGATACACAATCCTGTAAATCTGGCCAGAATAACAGCCAATGAGACACAGACAATAAACTCCATGACAACACAGGCTTGAGCAGTCAAAACCTCAAATGTTGAAAAAAAAATTTATCAGTATGTAAACATCATCAGCTTCATCATTAGGTCTTTTCCACAAATTTAGATGTGACATGAAGCCCTCTATATGACATTTATGTCAAAGATTAGACCAATCAGTCTGTTTGCTTAGCTCAATAAAACATAGATGTGTGCCAAGGGTTACCATGTTTTATAAATATAGGGGAGACTGGAGGCAATTGTAACTTTTTTTTTTTACATTTTCCTTCATACCTCACAGACTACTAGATATACACTTGTCATCTTGTCATATACACTTGTCATATACACAAATATATGTGCAATAAGAATAAGATTAAATTCAACTGTTTACTGAAAAAAAAGTCGTATTAACCCACTGCATCTCAAATAAAGGCATACATCAAAGTAATCACTAAGGCCTGTGTTTCAAATTCTTTTAATCACATGCATTCAAAAAGCAAAAGTCTATTTCTATTGCAGAAGACAACTGTTCTAGAGGTAACTAAATTAATTTTTTTTAAATATAATAAATATATTTTATTCGAATACATAATCAACTGATGAGTCAAGAGCAGTCTTTAACGAAACTTTCATGAAATGTACAGGATATTAACAGAATAAGACAGCCACGCCTATATTAACATTGTTGTGCATGTTAGCCAAATTTTTTTATAAAAATAACCTAGAGATAAAATGTAAGTTTGCAGTCACCTGAACTTTGGACCGCAGACGAAAAATACTGTATATCCAAAAAAGTAAATTTCATACCTCAGACTGATAAGCGTATGACATCAAAGTACCGCCAGAACGACTGGAGAACAGACGACTCTTTTGCTTCTAAATTGCTCCCGCGATACTTTGATGTCATAAGCCGATGCGGTCTGCACAGCGCCAAAGCATCTGGAACAAGCTTGTTGTTGTGTACCCTTTTCACAGACATATCGAGAATTCTGCTGAGCATTTGTAGTTTCATCATCACTCTAGCTTGTTTCTGATTGGAGGAATTGAATATGTTACAACTGCCCCCTGATACAATTGAGATAGAAGGGAAAGGTCCATGAGCCAGAACTCAAACTTGGGACGCCCGAAGAGCAACGACAGTATATGTCGGCACACTGCCCGTGGCTATCGGTGCTGACACAAATTGCTATTGTTGGTAAGATGATCCAAAAGCTCCGCTGGCACTGGCAGACATGGAGACCAGCCCAGGAGTCATAATCAGAGTTCATTAGGAAGATGGGTGTGTGAATACTGCATTTTTAGACGAGGAACATGGGTTTATTCAACATCCTTTTGTGTCAACACACAATGAGCTTTTGTTTGAAATTACTCAAGCAGGATTACTGTAAATGATTGTGTAAAATTCTTTGAAAATAAAAATCTGGTGGCTCAGGAGCTTTTCAGCAGTTTTTGATCGTCTGTGATATAAAAGAGTAGTCTTTCTGCATACAATTCAGTCTGAATGTGTTTAAAGTAGGAAGATCTCTGTACCCAGATTTGTATATCTGTATATCATATGTGGAGAAGAATGATAATGCTATCCTAAATTAGGCTACTGTAGAAATCTCTTGAGATGCACTAGTGCACCCTTTAACCTGGAATCTTTTGGGACTTTGGGAACAGGCTGGGAAAGATACAATGTTAGGATTCATAAGACCCTTCAGCGTGTGATCAAGAGCAGTGGCCCAAGAGAAGGACTCTCCGGGGATGATCACTTCATGTCTCCATGTCTGGAGACTCCTTCTTTGGAAGGAAAATCACAAATCATTTTATAGCCTGCACTTGAACTATATCACACTTAGGCCAAGTTGTTTACTGATAGTTTTAATATTTAATATCAAAGCAATATTATGAGCAATAGTATTTATTACATCCATTCAGTAAACATTAAAGGGATACTCCACCTCAAAATGAAAATTTTGTCATTAATCACTTACACCTATGTCATTCCAAACCCGTAAAAGTGGAGAGACACAGAGGAGACAAAGTGTTGAATAAAGTCATTATAATTGTTTTCTTTGTGTACAAAAAGTATTCTCGTCACTTTATAATGTTACAGTTGAACCACTGATGGCAGATGAACCATTCTGACGATGTCTTTCATACTTTTCTGGACCTTTACAGTGTAAGTTACTAGGCAGTCAATGGGACAGTCACAAGCCTCCCGGTTTTCATCCAAAATATCTTAAAATATCTTATATCAGGTTTGGAATGACATGGGGTTAAGTAATTAATGACTCAATTTGGGGTGGAGTAACCCTTTAAGTTTTGAGTAGTTTACAGAATATTTTCCATTTCTTAGTCTGTTCTTTCTAAACATCATCAAAAATAGTTTAAAATGCAGTCACAACATCACATGTCAGGTGTTTTGTTATTAAATGAATCAGTGTTTGTGAATGATTCATTGAAAGATCCCCACATTGCACAGAGTGACCAGAATTAACAGTTGCATCTAACAGTTTAATAAGGGAAAATAGAGGACAGGGAGAAAGACATAGTAGAGTTTATATAAAGATTCCTGTTCTAGCTGCTGGTATTCTCTCATGACAATACTTGTTTGGTGTGAGCTGACAGATGTCCTAACAGATATCTTCAACACCTCACTGAGCCTGGCAGTGGTCCCCACATCTCAAATCCACAGCAATCATACCGGTACCAAAGAAATCACCTGTGTCCTGTCTAGATGACTACTGTCCCATAGCACTGACTCAAATCATGATGAAGTTCTTTGAGAGGTTAGTCACGCACAACATCAAAACCAGCCTCCCTAACACACTTGATCAACTCCAGTTTGTATACGGTCCAAACCGCTCTACAGACGATGCAATTTTCTCCACCCTCCACCTGGCTCTTACCCACTTAGAAAATAAAGATCCATATTTTAGAATGGTGTTCATTGACTTCAGCTCAGCATTCAACACAATAATCCCACAACAGCTCATTAATAAACTAAACTTGCTGGGCCTAAACCTCCCTCTGTAACTGGATCCTTATTTCTAACTGGAAGACCTGAGTCAGTCCGTGTTGGCCACAACACCTCGGGCACTACCACACTGAGAGCAGGTGCTCCACAAGGCTGTGTGCTCAGCGTGGTGCTCTTCACACTGCTGACACACGATTGCACTGCCAAGTTCAGCTCCAACCACATCATCTTGTTTGCAGATGACACAACTGTGGTAGGCTTCATCAGCAACAGTGATGAAACACACTAAAGTGAAGGAAGTGGCATACAGTGGCTGGCTGAATGGTGTGCCACTAACAATCTGTCCCTCTATGTAAGACAAAGGAGGTTGTGATGGACTTCAGGAGAAACTCTGGGGACCATCCCCCACTGACCAGCACTAAATTCCTGGGGGTGCACATCACAGTGGATCTCACCTGGACCACCAACACCATGTCACTCTCCAAGAAGGCACAACAGCGTCTACACTTTCTCCACCGGCTGAAAAGAGCAAGTCTCCCTTCACCCATCCTCACCACATTCAATAGGGAAACCATTGAGAGCATGCTGACCAGCTGCATCACTGTCTGGTATGGGAACTGTACTGCAGCGGACCACAAGACCCTCCAGCAGACAGTGAACACAGCTGCAAAGATCATTGGTGCCCCTCTCCCCTCCACCCTGGACATTTTCCTTACACGATGCTCCAGCAAAGCCAACAGTATCATGAAGGACCCAACCCATCCCTCCCACAGGCTCTTGCAGCTCCTACCATCAGGAAGACAGTACAGGAGCATCAGAGCTCGCTCTGCAAGACTGCTCTTCAGCTTTTTCCCCCTTAAACTCAAATCACCCTGTCCTCCTCTGAAACCCCACACAAAGCATCTACCTCCTGTAACATGGACCATCTCACCTCCTCCACCCCCAACCTTACCACATCACAGAAAAACTGTCTGAAACTTTCTTTTTTTCTGTGAAATTGGAAGTGTGCTACACACAGGTGAGTGGACCTGTACAAACCACCTGCAGTAACACACTCTCTAGACACACTAGACACATTTCACACACACTACTGTGTGTACATAATCCCAAAAAAAGACTCAGTAATGTCTGTTTACATGCTCATGCACTACAAATCATCTTGCACTGTTCCCCAGCCAGCTGCTTGACTTACAATGTTTCTCTTTGCACATGTACAGTATTATGTGAAGCATTCATATAGCCTGTATTTTTTTAGTTTATGTATAAGCAAACCTTTATATATATATATATATATATATATATATATATAGTATATTTATAGTCAAAATCTGTAAGTAGGTTAGTTGTGTATAGGTACAGTATTTATTATTATTAGTATTTAGTGTTCCTGTGGCTCAGTGGTAGAGCATTGCGTTAGCAACACAAAAGGTTGTAGGTTTGATTTCCAGGGAACACATTTCTTAGTTTATGTAAAGGTAAACATTTATATATACTATGTATGTACATGTATATTTATAGTCAAAATCTGTCAGTAATTTAGTTCTGTATAGGTTTATACTGTTTTACTTAATTGTTGTATGTCTGTATTTATGTAGCATTGTGGTCCTGTGAGGCGCGATATTTCATTCCACTGTATGTAGCATGTACAGTGGAACGACAATAAAGAATGACAATAAAGCTCAACTTAACTTGATTATTATTAGGCCGCAATAGGATGTTACAGTAACATTTTTATTTATTACACAAACTCTGTTAACTACATTATCTTTACAGACCTCTTATAATCAGGGATCTGTATGTGCAAACAGGTTATTTGACAACAGCCTTTCTTGTGCATCTGAGTAATTGCTATTTATTGATGTGGTATGGGAGAATCTGTCCAAGTTGCTGTTTTTGTGACACGGTACTGATGATCTGATCTTATACAGATGTACGCTATTTATGAGGAAGAAAGAACTGGAACAAAACTCAAGCAAAGGTTTGACGTGAAATCACATTTCATGAATTGTGCCAGAGCATTACAATATATTTTTGTTGCAAAAGTGTGATCTTTAATTTAGATAATCTTTCCACAAATACGAATCAGATAAGGCAGCAAAAATATTTTTAGTTTAAATAAATGGTCAGTGAAATGAGGTGCTTAACCTTCAGGAAATGTTAACTTGTGCAATTTTCTGTTAATTTTATGAGATTTGCTAATTTTGCAACCCTTTTACCAACTTTGTCTAAATACAGTTATTATGAAAAGTTGCGGTCAATAAGGCCAAAATAAAACTTTTAAGTGAACAGGTATTCAATGTGCTTACAATTAGCTACTTTTATGCTAGGCTACATTTATATGAGATATACAACTTATCTAATAGTTCTCAAAACAAAAACCATGGGATGTGTGCCCATGAAAACCATGTGTACAATGAAAACCAAAATAATGGGAAGCAAAAATGTATCCTTTTTGTGGAAAGTACCTCACAGAAAACCACAGAGTCAAAGAGTAACACTGCTTAAAACTTTTCATAGAGCCTACAAAATATGCAGCCAAAATACACGGCATGAGTTGCAGAGCTGCATGTATATGCTAGCTTTATGAAATCTTGCTAACTAACATTCAATTAACATGCTCACCTAGTTCCCAGGTAGATATCAACTAACAAATCAGTTGTCTGTGTGTATTTGTGCATGTAGAAGTTTGGGTTTATGTTTGTGTTGCAGTGCAGATGTTGAGTGAGTGAAGCAAATAATCAGCAAGTGCTCCCAGTCTCATTGCAAACCATTAAAACTATATTGAAAATCCTTTTTAAATTCCTAGATTTGAATTAAATAAGCACACAGGATGTAGAATTGTAATTCAAATTTGGATTTATGAAAGTAAAATTAAAATGGAAGTGCAGTTCAGACATCTTACACACACTGCTCTAAATGCAATCAATGATGTTTACCTCATGGACCGTGGCGGAAGAACATTTGTTAACTCCAACCTAATGCATAAATATACCATATAATCAACAGATTCAAATGTTTCAATATTTACTTTATAATGTTATCTTGCAAATTGTAATAGACATTTTGTGGGTCTGTATGACAAAGATAAAATAGTTTTAATTTTAAGGTTATTGAACTTCTCTAAACAGTTTTCCAATCCAATTCAACATCCTGTGAACAATTCCAACTCTTAATTTTTACATTATAAATAACTGATATTCATTTTTGATGCTCTTTAATATGTTTACATTATCATTACAGTCATTACAATATCAAATATACTCAGTTCTGAGCTGCTTCAGCTCCACAGTAATGTCATGTCCTTAAAAAAGCAAAAATATGTACTTTGTATTTCATATTTTAGCCCATCATTTTTTTGAAGCAGCAATAAATAATTAGAATCCATCATTCAGAATGCACAAATTTTTAGGAAACCTCTGTGAGTTCAACTGTACCTTGTAGGTACAGAGCTGATTCAACATGAAGCGGCGAGGATGGATCCTTCCCATCAGTAATGTCAAGTAGGGTATGTTTCCTGCATGCAACGCCCTCATTATTCCCAGTGAGCGGTGACTCTGGATGCCTCAGTCCCAGATGTCTGTGAGCTTTAGTGAGCTCCATAGGCTGGTTATCTAATACGGAGTTTTCCGTCGTAACAGGTCTGTGTGTGTGGCCGGGCTCAGCACTTTCACAGCTGCTGGTGGTGCTGCTCTGTTCGGGGTAGAGGTCTCGCACCAAGCCGTTGACTTTAATCCGGAGCGAATCCGCCACACTCGTTCGGGCTAAGGTACGGGTGCTTCCGTTGCAAGAAAGAGGCTCTTGTCTACCCAAAATGTGATAGCGTACGATCTTCCGAAAAGTGTATCTGAATTCACGTATGCGGTAGGCGTAAATGAATGGGTTCACGACTGAGTTTGCGTGCGAGAGAATTATAGCTAGGTACATGACAAGAATTGGTGGCCGTGCACACTTTGGACAAAACAGAGTGAAACAGTTGATGATGTGCAGCGGCAACCAGCAAACTGCGAACAGGCCAACGATAATCGCCAGAGATTTTGCGGCGTGGACCTCTTTCTGCAGGGTGGAGCGGGACTTGAGCTCATAGGGTACGGCTTTGGACTCAATGCATTTGAGTTGGTGGCGTGCGGCCATGAAGATCCGTAGGTAAATGGCCAGCATGAGGAGCAATGGCACCAGCACGCAGGCGAAGAAGTTGAAGTAAACCATGTAGTCCATGACCACCACCTGCTCAAACAAACACTCCATCATACCGGGTGGACAGGTGCTGTTGAGGGCCTCTTCTGAGCGGGCTTTGTGCCAGCCTAACATGGGTGTTAGACCGATGATAACCGACAGAACCCAGCAGATCGCTATGATGCCTCTGGCACGCTGCCCGGTTACTAGGCTGTTGTATCTGGAAGAGAGAGAGATAATCGCATTTTTCAAATTCCCCGGCCATAAGTGTTTGTTCCAGATTGTCTAGACTGCACATCTAAAAGGTCCAAAGTACTTACAAAAGTAAGCAAATGACAGCATGTCTAGAAACCTAGACATCTCTTTAAAAGTGTGCGCACATCATGCTGGAATTATGTAATTATGAGTTTCCAATAAGTAATAATCTTTTGCATCTGTCAAACTGTATCTCATAATTTCGCACAATTGCTATGTTATTTAATGTAATTGTGACTAGCTGCTATAATTAACTTTTAATATCTCAACTATGATTTTATTTCTTATAATTGCAACTAGTTCTTATAACTGTGACCCTTATATATATAATTCTCACAATTCTCTTTATATCTTATAATTTTATTTCTTGTTTATATATACATATACATATATATATATATATATATACAATTTTATTTCTTTGCAATGTTTTCTCATGCAAATTTTATTTGAAACTAGTTCTCACATTTCTGACTTTATATCTTATAATACATTTTATTCTCATAAATTGAGACTTGTTCTCACAATTGCTTTTATATCTTACAATTATCATTTTGTTTTCTTGCTATTTTATTTGCAACTAGTTCTCACATTTTTTTTTACATTTCTTAGATTAATTTTTTTTATATATATATAAATTGTGACTAGTTCTAATAAATTCTGACTTTGAATCTTTTTTCACAATTTCACAGTTGCATCTAACTTACATAATTGTGAATTGTGACTTTGCAAAAATCTAACAATGTAACTCAATGTAACATGTATCTCATAATTCATAAATTAATCTCAGAATTACATAAGTCTAAAAATGGGTTCTATTTACTAGACCATTGTGATGGTATATAAAAACAGTTTGTACACTAAAGTGTTTCTTTATTTCTTTCCCCAAATATTTTCTCATAGAAATTAATACTACTATAACTCAAAGTAAAATCTCATAATTATGGTCATTTGGATACAACGTGAACATTAGAACAACCCTGATGCAACCACAGTGCTAATGATCCTAGCATTCATTCACAGTATTTCCAGAAAATTCTCCCTTTGGAGCAATTAGGAAGAAAGAATGTGCTCAGAAATGTCAGTGTTTGGAACTGAAATCTATTTTGAGCATCTCTTTCTGGGCCAGTGTGGGAGAACAGCTGAGTTCCTTGGCCTCTATTTGTCTCATTCTCCAGATGTGGAAGTTCAGTGAGCCACACAGAGAAAATATCCCCGTTCCCCCACCCAAAGCCTGCTGACAGGACGTGGACGCACATGCAGTCTTCTCATTGTAACCAGCTGAACTGACAATTCCAAAACACAAGAGATACTATCCAACATTACCTCAGTCTCCATTAGCATGTTAGCTGCTCATTCTGAACAGTGCTAACTGGCTCATTATGAAGTGCAAAGAGGTTATGGAACAAAACTGGCATCTGATAAAAGACTTATGACAGAAAACTTGCTAAAGAAATCAAAACATTCAAGAGTAAATCAGATTTATGAGAGTTTACGCTCAAAGACAGCCTCAAAATCAAGAGTTTAGGCCCTGCTATGTTCTTAAATCATTTTCACCCCAAAATAGCCAAGAGATACAGTGTTAAAAAAAAGGAATGGTTTGTCCCAACAAATGGGAACAGTGCCATATGGGGTTAATTCTTGAAAAGAACAACTTAAACCATCATACATCTCCAGGCTGGCTGTTTTCCTTGTAAAAATAAAGAAATACAATTCTTTAAACCAGCCTAAATTAATTTGCTGGTCTAAGATGGTTTCTCAGCCTGGTTTTTGGCATAATCATTTTTCAGCAAGACCTTCTGAGGAACTGAACTCTTAAACCAGAATAAATCTCCATACTGGTCCAGACTGGTTTTCTTGCTGAAATATATTACATCTTAAGCCAGTCTAGTTAATTTGCTGGCCTTAACTGGTTTCCCAGCATGATCAGGCTGGGTTTAGAGGGGTTTTGATCATTATTCAACTAGGCTTAAACCAGTACAATTAGATTTTAAGTGTGCACTTTCGGTGGGATTATACTGGTCCAGCTGGTTTGATATTTCAAAAAATGCTGGTCAACCAGAAAGCAGAATGCTGGATAAGCTAGTTAAGGAGTTTGGTGGGGACTTCAGCATCCAAAACCATCACCATCCCAAGTTGAAAAGGCAAAAAAGTAGTCAAAAAAGGCTAAACCTATTCGAAACAGGTCAAGCATTATTCTACAAAATGTAAAAATAAACATCTTCAACAAACATGCCTTTAAGATTTAGAGAAACAACCTCCCTAAAATATGATCAATGTACAAAGATCCATGTTCTGACAGCAACACCTTTCACTCACCTTAGCGGGATCTTGATAGCAATGTAGCGGTCGATGGCAATGGCTAGAAGACTAAATATGGAGCTCTGGGTCAGCACCAGGACAAAGCAGGCGATGAACAGACAACCGTAGAAACTGGCACAGAATCCAGTGCTAATCAAGATGGAAAAGGGAATGGCCAGCACACCCACTGCGATGTCTGCCACGGCCAGCGAAACAACAAAGAAGTTGGTGATGCTCTGGAGGTTGCTATTGAGGCCCACTGCCCAGCAGACCAACACGTTGCCCAGGACCGAGAGCAGGGCAATCAGCAGCTCCAGAATCATGTACGACACGTCAAAGACATTGTTCAGCATGGTGAGCTTCCTGGGGAGAAAGGAAGATACCTCGCCTCAATGTCCATAGCTGCAGCTCCACGCAACAGCCACCTCACCAGGCCTAGTGTCAGCCAACAATCAAGAGTTACCGTGTTAAAAATGTTCCAGATTGTTGAATTGCCAATTAAAAATAAAAACTTGGTAAATATTTTAAAAAGTATCTACAGACATTTCCCCTCAGATTTTTAAGAGAGATTTGGTATTAAATAAAATGAATGAAAATCCATTCTGATCCCATGTGATGGTGTTAGATGTGATGGTCCAGGCAGTCCCCGTTCCATGTGTTGCTTGCCTGACTTTCTATAACATTTAGTATTCCGCTGCATTCCCTGGAGAAAAAAGAAAGGAAATGATGTTATCAACTGGGAAGCAAGCCTCTAAAGAGATGGACTGAATAAAAACAGATTAAGTAATCATTTTAGAATTTTAGACAGAAAAAGTTTGGTGTAGAAACAAAAAATTAACACACAATTGATTTCAAATGGCAAGTAACACATTGAATTAAACGCATGTTCTCTTTACAACTTTGAAAATACTTTTTTTTTAATGTGTACATGATTGAGAAAAGCTTCATGCTCTAATCGTTAAGCATTTCATGATTGATGACAATAAGGTTGATGATTGATATGAGGAAAGAAAGAGATAAGTCAACCATTTTATGTTACTGTTGACACTGACAACAATATGGGGTTTTAAATAAACAATACAGAGTGCACAGAAGCACGATGTGTAACATAACAGAATACTGAGCTTTTCCAGACGCAAAGCCCTTTCTTGTAAACACAAATGGCAAGCTAATACTTTGAAAAACATATGAGAAAACAAAGGGAACTTGAAGTGGATATTCTTTATCTCAGACTTTACATTTTCCAGACACAACAGTGATTGCCAGAAGCTCTTTCCTTTTGTTTTACTTTTTATGGGAAGTCATTCTAAAGCCCTTAACTGGGAGTCTGAGTTATTTACTCTTGAGTGTTCCCACACTGCTGCAGAGATGCTCACCGAGGTTATCCACCTCTGGAGGACATGAGAAAACATGCAGCTGTTCTGCCACTTTATTTATTTATTGCTCTTCTTAAACATTTATTTGCCCATTACAAATCAAAAGAATACAAACCTTTGAATTATTTTTATTAACTGCATTTTTTTAATTAAAATTTACATATGATACATTGCTATTGTTAGACATTTACATGTGGTATAGGGTATGGGAGAGGGATAATGTTAGAGTGAATTCTATTGGCAAAACGTTTGGGGGGAAAAAAAATTCTGGTGCACCCCTTCAAAAAAGATAAGTCGTAATTGTTTTGTTTTTTATGGAAAATAAATAATTTTATTTGATTTATTATTATTATTATTATTATTATTATTATTATTATTATTATTATTATTAGGGATAAACCGAAATGAAAACTCTGGGCTGAAACCAAAAATTATTTGTAATGATTATTTATTAAATAATATGAAGTCATTTTGTAAGACTTTTTTAAATTTAATTCAATTAAAAATATACTGAATTTAAAAAACACAGGCCAATAAAATGACCACACTTTTACTGAAAGTAGCACATTAAAACTGGACAGTATTTACAAAATGTTTTAATTTTTATTTATTTTTTTCTTCTCTGAAGTGCGCTCTATACCCACATATTAAGCAAAATTATTTCGGACAGTTAACATAATTTTAGTACTGATCAATCATCGAACTGATTAAAATAATGTTAGAATAAAATCTAATTGACATCAATGAAAAATCATTAGATTTGACAACATCATGTTGGACTAATTTAAACACTTTCTGCATTATGACAATATTTTTAACTTCTATGTAACAGACAGTTTTTTTTGGACTAATTATCCAAATAATGTTTAGTCATACAAAGCTATTATTATCAGAGCATGTGAGCAGAGCATAGCGTCACTGAAGGTAGCATCATTTACTAGTATATCTGTAGCCTGCACCATGTTACAGCACAGTAGCGCTACTGCAAACAGGAACAAGTATACTGCATAGAAATTTCCGGACAGAGTGAACTTTGCTTTTCTGGTGAGCAGGGGTGGATTTAAGTGAATTGAGGGGCCCCAGGCAAAATATAGGAATGTGGCCCTATACATTTTTACACATTTACTTAGATCAATCTTGACGTTCCTTTTTTCTGATGCTTGCTGCTGCACAATGGTGCCCCATAGTTGTGTCCAATGTTTCCACATTTTTCATGTACATGTTAAATGGCTTTGAATACATATGTCAAAAGCATGCTCACAGATGAGTGTTGGATGAAGTGGATTAGAGCCCTGCATAGGCCTCAAATATAGGCCCTAGCCCGTATTTTTCCGCCTTTTCCCAAAATAAGCTTATACTACTGTTTCAGCTGTTAAAATAGTTATGTTTTGTATTGTATTAATGGAAAAGTGATTGTATTTGTTTGTTTTATCTATAAAGTACATTTTGATCATAGTCTATATGTTTAATCAATTTAGCGTGACTTGCCTTAAATAAAATGTATAGATTTAAAACAGTTCAAGCATATCACAATGTTAGTTTAAATGTTTAACCTAGACGTTTGTGCGGAGAGTTGAAGCAGAAGCATGCTGTGCAGGACATGGAGGTGCCGGCACGATCACTTGCAGTTTTTTCTAGCAGTGGAAACAATCTAATACATAGTCATTTTTGCTCATAAAGGTAAGAATAATACCTCATTCTAAACTGTAAAGGGTCTAGTTTTATTTGTTTGCACTCACAATATCAACAAAATTTTGTGCTTTTATAAAATAAAGAAAACAAATGCTTTCTGTCATCTGGGGTTTTAACAGAAGCGCTTCACAACGATGAAACTAAATTCAAAGCTTTAAATTACTAGCCTACATTAAAACAAATAATTGATGGATATCTAAAATATAAAAATAAGGAAAGCCTAAAACAGGGCAGATTTTAATTTGCGTTTTATTCCGTACAATTTTTTTTTTTTTTGATGCATCCCTAATTGTTATTATAATTAGTGTTTGTTAATTTTTAGGAGCATATTATTACACAGATGACCCTAAAACTGATATACATGCACTAAAAACAACATGGGGTCTTTAACATGCAGTAAAGTATTTGCAACACAATGTCTCCTGAGTCCTGACTGTGTTCAATTACAGTTTAATTTCTTAAAACAAGATTCTGCCTGGAAAAAAATTAACAAAAATTTAAAGAATGTGAATAGGTAAATAGGTGACTGTCGTAAATAAGAATTGAAAGTGGGGGAGGTGAAAATGATTGTAGCAAACAGGTGAGAATACATAGTAAACTTGTCAATCATGATATCCAGCCTCACAGCCATTGATATGGATCTGTGAGTTTATGCGGATGACAATGGGACAACAGAAAAACGGGTCTCCACAACACTGGATGAACCCTTTGGTCAGTTTCCCAAAGTACTCTTCTTGTTTCAGTGCATTGTGTTTACAAAAAAGACAATGTTTAAGCTACTAGACAGATTGTGACAACCTGTGCCAACTCCAGACTCAAGAGTGGACCCTTGTGGATGGATGATGGAAAACATCATCCATCCATCCATCATTTAGCATGGTCTCAAACTGAGTCTGGCACAGAGTTCAATGCATTCCTCATACTGCTGACATCCCTAAATAAATCTAACCCAAAATATCACGGTTTGATAGAAAAACCAACTCAATCTCTGCAGATGAAAGGACAGGGCTGGCTCAGAACAAACAGATGTACTTCAGCTGTGTGTGAATGATGGTTTTATAGTTGTTTTACTCTCCTTTTACCTCGTCTGATTTATAGGCTCATAAAATTTTCAGTTGAAATTGGTTTTTATTCTTACATTCTATGATTTATTTGCTGTTATGAAGTTGAGGGCACAATGTGGCTCAAGACAGATATAGAAAATACATTAAATATTAAAAAAAAATCAATATAACAAAACTAAAATCAAAATACTAACCCTTAAGATATAAAAATAAATATTTCCAGTTCTATAATTGTAGATCCATTTAGGAATGTCAGAAGTAAAAAAAACAACAACAAAAAAAACATTCATAATAAAAAATTAAACAGGCTCCATTAGACTGAACCACCAAAATATTCATAAAACTACACAGACATCTACAAAAAAAAATGCTGTCAGAACACTTCAAACACATCTACACAGAAAATACTTTATAAAGACTCGCAAATCTATGGCAAGCTTGGAAAATATATAACATTAAATTAAATGGTATCTATAGATATGCATCATTTTTCAAATAGTGACTAGTATTGGTTTTGATTTTATTAGTAATCATACATTATCAAAAAGTGATTAGTATTGGTTTTGATATCACTAGTAATCATGCATTACTACTTTTTTTTTATTAGTCACTACCAACTATTCCATTGTTAAGAAATGTTAGCAATTTTTTTCATTGTATTATTTGGGGAGCTGTTCAGATTTCAACAATAAACTATCCCAATATCTATAGTATCTTTTGCAGGTTTACTAGTACTTACTTATTTCATACTACTACCTATTTATCAGAATCTAGCCTCTATGGTATACCAATTGATATCACCGATATACAGAAATTTACAATGTTTAAAAAAAAATTAAATGATGGCAAACTGTTAACACTGTGGGTGGACACATATATACCTTGCTGGTGTTTGATGCTGAGTGTTTACTTTTGGGGCGATTTTGCTGTGTACTTCAGGAAACTGTCATTTGTAGTTCATTTACAAATTACACTATTAAATTTGGAATACATACACAGAAATGTCTTGTCTAATCGTGTCTGGAATAGATTCAAGTAACTATTTACTAGAAATAGATTAAGTAGATATGTATGAATAAAAACCTAATTAAATGTATGAATCACTAATGTAATAAGTATTAGCATCTAAAGAATAGTCACTAGAGGTGACTGAAAAAAAATATTGGTTTAAAAAGATGTATAGGCTATGACAAAGTAGTGTTTTAAATGCTAAAATAGCTTGCCATACACGGCAGTTTCACAGCAGTATATGGCACTGAAAGTTTGCGCTGAAAACGTAGCCTACATTTAATATAGGCTACAATAGGACTATATTATTTAATAATTCTGTATATTAATTGTCATTTTAAAGGTCGTTTTTAAATCATACGTCTGTAATTGGGGTCGTTCTTACATTATTTGTTTTGAGGCTAATATATTATGATGCTTGCAGAACTGGGCACAACCTGCGTTTTAACTTTTAAAAACAATTTAACCTAACGATTCGCTTCAATATTAAAAATACATTTAAGCTGTGAAAAAATTGTTTAATTCAAATATAATAAAATAAATTCAACTCAGTCGATACCCAACAGGCTCTATCTAAAAATTATTTTTACATGTTGGTTTCAACTTACCATCAGAGTTGATGACCACTGGAATAACAATGAGAAAATCTAAATAAGCTGGAAATCCCATGAAGATGAAAAGACAACCCCTCGGAAAGCGAAATACAAAAACTCGAGTCCTCAGAGGTTCATGATTCGTGAATGATTCCGTCGGCACGTTCAGCGTCAGATGTGTGTGAGTGAAGTCGATATCAGCAGTGAGAGCTGACAGACTACAGGACCCCTGTGACAGAGAGCAGGCGACTGACCAATCCAGAGCCAGCATTTCCACACTGGACGACTGTTAGATACTGATACCGCTTCATTCGGTGATCAAGAATCAGTGAAACAACTGAGCTGCGAGCGCTAAGTCTTGAAAACAAACTTACAAGACAAAATTTAGTACAAGTAGCCTACAGTATTAAAATTAGCGCTTCCTGAATAACTTTGGATATCTTGTATTGTATTGGTTTTGTTCAATTATTTACCAATACTTTAAATGGAAAACGTACTGTCTATAACGGTTTTTCTGAAGCTTAAATTGTGCATCTATCACTCAGGTCACATATTGAGTCATGAAGTTAATGAAGGTACAAATGTAATTTTCTTTTCTTTCCTGTCCATGATCTGTCTTCAGGACAACTTGAGAGCAAGTCCCACAGTTAAGTCATATTCAAGGTCAATATAAGACATAGGCTATTCAGGTCAATCTGGGTTTCATTCACATGTGAGGGCTCTGTGCAGGAAAGCAGGCAAATCAATTAATCTAATTTAGGACCAAATGCAACTTTTTTTTTTTTACATGTAATGACTGACGTCACATCTAATCTTAGAAATGTACTAATCATGCTGCACAACACCCATCCTTCACAACAACAAAGAACAAGAGCTAAACTCATAAACACCCACCATCTCCTTTCCTCAGACCTTTTGCCAGTTTTAAATGTGTTTAGGACAAAGATTAGAAAAGCCTTCCAGGCAAATGGGAGGGGAACCACATTGCATTGCATTACTTGAATTTCCAGTCCGGAAAGGGGTTGGGAATTAATTAAAACCTGATTTTTGTTATTTCTATATAATACAAGTTATCCACTGATTCAAAGACCAATTAATTAATCTTTGAAAAGTGAAAGCCAAAAAGAGATTTCCCTATGCTGCAGAACTAAAATATGATAATTATACACCAGGTGACCGAATCAATTCAGAGGAAGAGCATATTGATTGCTCTTCACGTTTATTTAGAAAAAGGAAATCATTTACCCTTTTTATTAAGAAAATGCTATCACGATGATAAAAAAAAAAACTAAACAAACGGCAGCAAAAGAAAGTTTAGCATTCAAGAACAGAAAACTGGTGTAAATTAACATTCTAAACGGAACAGAGCTTTATTACATTCATATTAATCTGATGAAAGCTGGATGAAGTACATTAAACGGACATATACAGAATGCAGGTCTAACTCATAATGTCTCGCTTAGTAAATTAAGCTGATATGTGGCTTCTGAACAAAACATTTGGTCAGGCTTCATTTGGGACAAACGTAAAGATTAATCTGACATTTACTTTTAATTATTATGTGTTCATGGTGCAAAGGTAAAGTAGCTCAGTAATGCAGTCTATAATAAATATCAAACCCTTACCAGGGAAACTGCAGATTTGTCTTTCAGATGTTCGAGAGCTAAAAACAGCTGCTTAGTTGCACACCCTGGAATTTGAAACAATGTTAAATACTTCCTGAGGGATGGAAATATTAAATACCCCATTGAAAGAATCAAAATGGTTTAGAAAATAAGAGAAATACCTCACATTTTTTTCAATGGACTCAGGAAAAATTCCTATTTTATCATTATTGTCTTTTATTTTCATGTCTTGTATTACCTTTAAAGTATTATTAGCAGACAGGTGGGAAATGTCAAAGTCTTTCAAACTCATGAAACGAGAGCGATGCCTGAATTCAGCACAGCTGGAAAACAAGATATACAGTATGTGAAAAGTGTGATTTGTCTCACTCTGACCCGAAACTCTTCCATATCAATGCACTGGAATGTAGCTTCATTTACATTTTGAATTAGTGCACATCAAATGATTTTTGTGCTTTGCAAACAATAAAATGTGCGGGTATTGGTATTGTGCGAGCACTGCACATAACATATTATGAATCGCATATGATTATACATCTCGATAAATATCAATAAGACTATCTTATCCTGAGAAAGAACATACAATTTGATTAGTACATAAGGAAGTTAGCTTGCAAACAAAAAGACATTGTGACAGATTTCATTTTTGGTATATTATTTCAGTCTAATGCAATGGACAGTACATGCACATGTGCTGCTAATCTGAATATAGCGTTTACTACAGTATCATACTGTTGGTGAGCAGCACTAATGTCATATGAAATGGCTCAAAGGGTTACATAAGCTTATTGCTGACCTCCCTATTTAATATGTAGTATTTCAAGCCAAGATCCATCACAGTTGTAACATAAATGTGCCCACGATGGGCTTTCGAAAGAATAAAAAAAAAATGAGTGATTGTGTGCTATAGTGAATAACTCCTATTAGTGTTCAGTTCTCCTCTACTGAAGTGCTACTCCAATGAAGTGTTTCAATTAGGCACTGCTTTGAGCAATCTGTACAACAAGTTCCACGGCTGTGAATTAAGGTGAAGAACTTGCTTCAAATGTATGTCTGGAAGCAAGAACTCAGGGAGGCAAAAGGCACGGGGTTGTAATCGGGTCCACGCTGTTCCTTAAGACAATCATCCACACCACAAATTAGTAACTAGATATAGTCTGTAGTGTCACGCGACAGTGAGATGAAGCATCATCAAGGCAAACTGATTCGGTTCCACTGTAGAGAATTTTCTTTGATGTATTGATGTCATATCAGCATATGCTAAGTGAAGTGTCTATGTGATGGCTTTAATATGCCTTTTTGTGCTAGGATTAGGCTTAGATGAAATGGTGGGAAGTTGCACTCGGGTTGGTTGGTGGAAATTTGGACCATCTATAAAAGTACATGTGCTCAGGTCTCAAAATACTTGTAGATAGAGGTGACGTAAGTCATAACACTCTGCCAGTCCGGTCTTTCTGTATGGACCATGTCATTGATGTCCTGAAAGAGAAAGAGAGAGAGAATGTAAGTGAATATTAAAGTGCATTTGATGTACGTGTTTTGCATAATATTACTTAAGTAAAATTTCTGAAATTTTAATGCACTGCCATTCACAAAAAATGTTTGAATGAATGAACAATTTTATTCAGCAAGGAATTCAGAAATTGATTGAAAACCATTTTATATTTTAAACAAATGCTTTCCATTCATGTCCTGAAAAAAGGTCTGACAACATTTCAACACTGATAATAGAAAGAAAATGTTTCTTGAGCAGCAGAAATTTTAGCTTTGCTATCATATAAATACTTTTTAAAAAATATATTTAATAGAAAACAGTTGTTTTAAATTAGTGATATTTTACAATATTACTCTTTTTGCTGTATTTTATTTATTTATTTATTTTTAAAGGTGCGGCCTAGGTAAGCATAAGAGATTAAAAAAATATAGAACTGTAGTGTATTATGGTTTTAAAGTGATCTGACAAATAGGAGGCAAAGTGTATTTTCGGAAGTGAAATGTGGTGTGCCTCAAGGAAGTTGTCTAGGACCATTGTTATTTTCTATTTTTACCAATGATCTTCCTTTGGTTTATGTATGCAGATGATACAACATTATATCTACCAGCAACATCAATTGAAAAATTATCTGCTGATTTAGATGAGAAGTTACAATTAGTGGTAAAGTGGGTACGGAATAATAAGATGGTTTTGACAAAAACCAAAAGTATTGTGTTTGGATCAAATTCTAAACATAAACTTTAACCACAATTAAATGTGTCTGTAAAGAGTGTGCTTATTGAACAGGTAGAGTTATTGGAGTTATTCTAGACAGTAGGTTGTAGTTAAAACAGACAGAAAATATGATAATAGTAATGGGAAGAGGTCTATCAGTTATTAAGATTATTAATGGTCGAGTGCATCAAGTAAAGACTTAGAAAAATTACATTTAGTCCAGAAAAGAGCTGCACAACTAATTCTGAACTGCAAGAGAAGGGTTAATATTATGACGTTTAAAAAAAACCGTTAAAGAAATATTTAATGGTACAGTAATCAGTAATTTGTTGATCTTAGTGTTCTGAATGAATTCGGGGTTTGTATGTTTTATTGTATTGGTTTTTATTGTTATGGATTAATGTAATTTAGTTCCTTACTTGTTGGACCCCAGGAAGAATAGCCACTGCCTTTGTAGTGGCTAATGAGGATCCAAATAAACAAATAAAATTTCTAGCACACAAATTTCTATAAAAACTCACATATTATCTATAAAATTTTAGGCAAATTATAACATGAACAATGTATATTCTTAATGGAAATGTCCACGACTGTGCAAAGATTTGTAAAATTAGATTTATTTGTATGACTTGTTTTAATTCATAAGAGCTTCAAAGGTGTTTTCAGTATGTGTATGCTAAAGTTATTGTTTAAGTAGTTCACAATAGAAAGAAACAATTCTATACAATGTGCTATAAGTAAACTGCTGGCTGATAATGAAGTGTTTCCAGCTTTTCACCTGCTGTCAGCTTACAGGAAGGGAGTGGATGACAGAAATATTCCAACTTGAAGATTAATAGAGTGCCTTGGATCTGCATTAGGTCTTTGTGCACGTTTCTCCAGTGCAAACCGGAGCTCCTGAACATGCCTATTTGTGTGCAGACTACAGACTTACTGCATCAGCTGGCCTGAATGAGCTGTTGTGATCAAGCTAATGCAAAACCTCTTACCAGGGTGGACTTGATTCCCACACTTTCTGCTGCTTGGAAGGCCAGGGTGAAATTTCGTCTCTGGAAGCAGAAATAAATAGTTATGAGATTAGTGACAAATAAACTGAGATTAACCTAAAACGGTCATGGTTAACGGTCATGATGCAGAAATTAGTAGTGTAATTGCCTTGTCCTGACTGTTGAGCTCTTGATAGGGAATATGAGCAGGTAGGTACGTGTGAAGGACAGCGCAGAAGGCCAGTCCATCATTCCAGCTGCTGCTAAAGTTGGTAATGTCGATATTCTGTGTAACAAACAGACATGACAGACTTCATATAAGCCTCCTGGACACTACCAAAAACTAAAAATGTAGGATTATGAAAATAAAGCTTCAGTACATTTAAAACCAGATTAGAAAGGGTTTCAACATGACACACTAGGTTTAAGTCATGAAATGTGTGCCATTCAGCCTGGTACATTTAATGGAACATTCCTCCACTTGGCAAAAATTACTCATCTTTCTGTGGTAAAAAAAAATTAATCATGTTTCCTGTTCACAGCTTCTCCCACAACCTCTTTTATGTGCTAAAGAGCAAAATAACAGATCAAATTCTATAAATGTCCAAAATGTCTTGACTTCTGCTTTTCACCAAAATGTGTGGCAGAAGAGCAGAAAGATGTCAGCCTCTTAGACATCCTTATTTAGGGACGAGTAGTTAGTGCTTAATGGAATAAACAAACTCCTTTTTGTTTCTACATTATTTTGATGCTTCAATTTAATACATAGCATCAAGCCACTTCTTTCCATTCCACTTTGATAAACATCAGTTGTGATCACAGCTCATAGTTTCACATGTGGGTAAAGACTTGGTGGTTATGTTCTAGGTAGACCTAGAACATTTTTGGGGCGCCTGACACACTTGCACTTTTCTTTGTTTTTCAGACCTATTCTAGCAATCAGCATCAAGTGCCATATATCATTATAAACATTGAACTTACAGTTTAAGTTTAACTAATTTAAAGACTCATTTTTCTTTTTGTTTTCTCTAAGAATGAATGAAACTTTCTTGAGAAAGTTGTATCTGGGTGTTTTACACTTCCAAATAAAATATTGTTTACATATAACATTCCCCAAACAAGTTACAGCCATTTATTACAATACTGTTATCTGTGCTTTTAAGTGAAAAACAGGCCTATTTCATTTATTAACAATAGAGGTGTGTCCAAAAACTTTTGAGGAGTAAAGAAAATGGAAAGATTGTTATATAACAAAACAAAACAGTTTTTTTTCTTCAGAGAAATATATTTTAAATCGGAGTATGAACAATAAACACAAACTGTACAGCATGTAGTAAAAACAATTGCACAAATCGTCTTCTGCAACAATACAAACAGTGCAAATGATTCACAAACTACACACAAAATGAGTGAGAAATATTCAGAGTGCAACAGAAAAAAATAGTGCAAATTATCTTTATGAACTATATAAGAATTATTTACTTGATATAAATAATACAAATGATCAATCCGCTGGCTGCAATCTGCATCAGAATCGATTTTACCGGGACATTGACTAGCAACGCAAAGACATAAATTCCAGTGCTTTACCAGACGTACCACTGTTTCATCCTTGTTTTTGATTTGTTTTATGTCAAAGTACTCTGTCGTGTGTTTTTCTGGGCTTTTTCAGAGAGTTTTCTCATGCAAATGTGTTATTTTGTGTTTATATTCATGCACACAGGACAGACTTTACTTTCACTTTGTGTTCATTTATAATTCCAAAGAAATATGTTAGTAGTTCAAAAGACTAAAACCTATGTTTAGCCGCAGGCGGCTGTCTCGGTCTTTGAGGGTTAATACAACCAAACATGAGGAAAAAGTCATGTTTACCTGACTCAGCTTAATTTTAATGAAGTGATAAAGACTTGAGTAAAAGCCTGTCATAGTACTTTCTTATTGATATATAAAAAAGATTTTTAACATTGACAAAAAAGGTCAAATTTAGGTCCACTGAAGTGCCTTGAAATGCGCAGCGTTATTCTATGCGGTGTGTGCTGCAATGCAGCTTCCCAATCATTTTCACAAATACATGCCGTAAAATAAAAAGATAACATGAAAATATGTATCTAA
Organism: Carassius carassius; assembly: GCF_963082965.1. Classification (NCBI taxonomy): domain Eukaryota; kingdom Metazoa; phylum Chordata; class Actinopteri; order Cypriniformes; family Cyprinidae; genus Carassius; species Carassius carassius. Next base: position 16,209,073 of record NC_081775.1, read on the forward strand.
AATACCATATTTTCTGAGTAACTGGCAAAGTTCTCAAAGCCTGTGTCAGTCAGCTTGCTGGAGTCTTTACAAAGATCTCCAACCTTTCACTGACATCAGCCACAATCATTCATGTTCCTAAAAAGCAGTCACCAGCAGCTTAAATGATCACAGACCAGTTGCACTAACACCAGTAATCATAATTGGTCTCACAGCACATCAAAACCAGCCTTCCCCCCACCTTTGACCAACACCAGTTTGCTTACAGAGAAAATAGGTCTACAGATGATGCCATCACCATAGCCCTTCATACTGCACTCAACCACCTTGAACGGCAGGGAACCTATCTAAGAATGCTCTTCATAGACAGTTCAGCGTTTAATACAATTGTCCCAGACATCCTAATCAGCAAATTATCTGCAATGGGACTCTCCCCCTCCATGTACATTTGGATAAAGGACTTCTTCACAAACTGCCCACAAACTGTTAAGCTCGGATCCCACCTCTCCTCCACCATCACGCTCAGAACCGACTCTTCACCAGGCTGTGTATTGAGCCCTCTAATCTACTCCTTGTACACATATGACTGTACTCCCACTCATTCCACCAACAACATCATCGGATTTTCAGATGATACCACAGTGATTGGACTCATCTCAGGAGATGATGAATCAGCCTACAGAGATGAAGTCCAGAAACAAGAGGAGTGGTGTTCAGTAAATAACTTGTCCCTGAACACCTCTAATACAAAAGAGCTCATTCTGGACTTCTGGAGGCGACATACTGAACCAGCTTCACTCACTCTACATCAATGAGGAATGTGTTGAAAGGGTCCACACCTTCAAATTCTTGGGTGTACACATATCAGGAAGAACAACCTAAAGTGTAAGCTGCTGGTGTTCTTTTACCGCTCTAACATAGAGAGTGTGTTAGTGTACTGCATTTCAGCGTGGTACTCCAGGTGCACTGCAGCAGACAAGAAAGCCCTCCAAAGAATAATCAACACCGCCACAAATAAATCACTGGCTGTTCACTACCCTCCCTGGAAAGCATTGCTCACTCCCATTATCTCTCATCAAGGACACATCTCATCCAGGAAACCACCTGTTTAATCTTCTGCCCTCAGGCAGGCGGTACAGATCCTTAACAGAGCAAAAACCACTCACTTACACAACAGTTTCTTCCCAGTTGCTATCAGGACTTTAAACTCAAAAATGCGCTAATCCCAAATACTATTCCAACCACGTTATTCTTTTAACTACAGTCACTTATTTCATTTACAAATCTCTTCTGTCTATAATGCCTCTATACAACATGCAACATACAAGATATACAATATTGTACAATATGCAGTATGTCAATCTGCAATACCACTGTCAAAACTTCAAACAAATGCACTAAATAATATGTCAGTTGAAATTACCATATCTGGTTTCTAAAAGTGGAAAAAAATATCTTCACTCTGCAGTAATTTGCAATAATACATGTGCAATAATATACACTATATGTCAATTGTGCAATACTATATCTAGTCACTAAATCTCTACAGGTACTCACTTTATTTAAGTAGTACCTTTGTTTAAACATACTGTGCATATCAATGTGAAGGTCAACGTGCAATACTATAAATGGTCACTTTACTCAGATTGATCAGTGTGAATATCATGACTCAGTCACTTGTTGTATTTATTTGTAAAATTGTACTTTACATAGTCTAGTTATAGTCTAATTTATCGTCTGTGGTTATAATTTTGTTTTTCTAACCCCAGTCAGGAGCAGTGCTCCTAATTTCGTTGTATGTAAAAAAAATACAATGTCAATAAAGGCATTCAATTCAATAAAAAAAAATGGTTAGCCTACTATACTTTTACTATAGTAATACCAATGCCAATTTTAGTAAGGGATTGTGTATAATAATATCAAATAAATGTTTAGGCAGTGAGATTTATTTAATTGTGATGGGAAGGAGGGTTACTGTAAGCCGTGCAGGGGGACGGGACTAAAGACAGATCATTGCAGGGTAAGTATTGTAGCCTTTCTGTGCTACCCGCTGTTGTGAAAACCGTTCTCTCGCTCTGTGTCATGTTGCTTTTACTATCTGTTTATTGCAGTAGGTATGCAGTGCAGAGATGTATAAGTGACACCCTCTTCTGGATGGAGATGGGGCGGGTATGTACAGCTCATTTGCATTTAAAGTGATACACACCGAAACAGCTCTTTTTTTTAAACACCCAAAAAATAATATTTTCCAGCTGTTATAATAAAAGATCTGTGGGTTAGTGATGGGTCGTACTTGAACGATTCGTTAATTTGGAATGAATCTTTAATGTGATTTGGATAGAACGAGTCGTCTCGAGGATTGATTCGTTTCAGTCACGAATGTTCAAAATTCTACAGGTTCTGTACTGGAATTAGTCAAGTTCACCTGTTTCAGTCAAAGCAGTCTGAGCCGGAAAGAGAATTGATTAGTTCATCTCATGATTCTTCGGGTTTTTCGAGACGATCATTCATCACATGACAGACCCATAATCATAACCACTGCAGACTGAGCCGGAAAGAGACTTAATAATAACAACCAACTCTATATTACCTTTGTTACAACATTCAGTGAATTAATTCATACATTTATAAACTAAGTTTATAAAATAAACTAAAAATAATGATAATAATAATGACTATGCACCCATTTGTAAGGAAGCTTGTAAATTAATTTCTCTATTCAATGAGGTCACATCACATGACAAAAGAACATTGAAACAAAAGGCAGTACACTTAAAAAATCATAAAGAGAAAAACAAGAATAATAAAAAAGAATATACAAACAGATTTGTTGCGAGGGTAACTGCTTTTATACAGTCTATGGTTAAAAGCTTATGGGTCCTTCACGTGATGGAGGAACGACTTGAAAAACCCAATGACTTGATAGATGAACTAATCAATTCTCTTTCCGGCTCAAGACTGCATTGGTTAAAGCTTATGGGGCGGTCACATGACGAAAGAACAACTCAAACCCGAAGACTTGTCAGATAAGAGGTGAGAAGAACTAATCATAGACTGAAGACCCAGGTAAAGAATGAATGAATCTTTGCATTTGTTTCTTATAGCATTATAGTTTTGTATTGTTTGTAGTGTGATCAACGTTTGCGTAAGTACTAGTAGACATGTTAGGGAAGTAAAATGTAACATTTTAATTATATTTTGATAAAAATGAACCAAATGACTTGAAGAAAGATTTGTTCCTTTTGCTGAACAAGACTCAAAGGTCCAAGTCAGTAAAATGATCCAAACTTCCCATCACTACTGTGGTGTATTTTGAGCTGAATCTTCACAGACACATTCTGGGGACACCAATTTTACATCTTGCAAGAAGGGGCATAATAGGTTCTGTGTTGAAATTTTAAAATGAAGAAGAAAAAAAAAATCAAACATTTCCATTCACAAATCAATAAAAGATTTATTGGAGACTTCATGTTGCAAAAATGCCCCAATGATGCAAATTCAACGAGTTTGTTCTCAGAAGTCCTGCTGACGACTCTGTTTTACGTCAAGTGCCATTTAAAGTGCCAGAGAAATCCAGCGGACTTCCTGGTGAGGATCTTGATAAACAGTGACTATGACAACCACACAAGCTTTTCTGGAAAAGACCGACCTTGTTTAAAAAGTAGGAAAGAGCATTTCAGTGAAATCTGACGAGTGGAAAAAACATGGATAAACAGGTGTGACATGGGCCAGCATTACAGCTGTTATTCTGTGGACAAATATGACATCCGAGATTCAGCAAGAAAAAAATCCAACATGAAACAGACAGCAGCTACAATATAGTATGAGGACAGTGAGGGACAACTTCAACAAATCTTAAAGGTGATCTAGCAATGTGCTTTTTACAGTATAGATTAATTATATTAATTAATATACATTAACAGTTTTATATCATAAACATATAAGTAAATCTAAGTATATATTTTTAATATAAGTTTTTAAATATAAGTAAATATTAGATTTTTTTGTCATAATACCAACCTGATAACCCTCGGTTTTCTTCTGACACCACCTCAGCAGTGCATTTCTTTTAGAACCACCATATTCACGAGCCAAAGCTGACAGCGGGTCTTTTCGCTCCTCTCTACACAGAAAAAAAAAGACTATTTTAGCAACCATGTTGTTATCAACCCTGGAGAAGCATTCCAGCATTTTTGTTTCATACTATGGAATAAGTGGTCAAGGAATATGTTCATTGATGGCTGTGACATTTACATGAGAATCAATTAAAAAAGTATATGATACAGCATGTGTGTGGGTTACAGTGAGTTGTGGGGCAGGTGCGTACCGAAGGCGGCTGCGCGCTGTGGGGTTGACAGAGGCTGTGGGGGAAGAGGACAGGGATAGAGGAGGTGCAGCAGAACCCATGGCCATCAGAGAGGAAGCTGGGCCTCCATCAGGAGCACTGATATCTCTCTTCGCCTCTTCACTGCTTCTTCGAGACACTAAACAGTGGAGAGAGAAAAAGTTTAAATGATCTTTTGGGTAACAGTAGTCCTGTTCTTTAATTTACATTAACAGAAAACTAATAAAATTCATCGCCGTCTTAAAAAGACATTCAGATTAGATTCACTATAACAATGCAACAAAGTATAAGTTGCAAAGATCCAATGTGCTTCCTGCATGGATGCATTCTTTCCAGTAACATTATTGTCTTCAAAATATGAAAACAAGTACTACTAATGCCAAAATATTTAAATTGAATCAAACTAAGACCAAATTTCAGATTTTATGATGCATTTCACCATTTATATATATAAAAAGTAATGTAACTGGATTGTTGTCAAAGCAAATGTTTGCACCGAATGTACACTGTCCAAAAGTTTGGAGTTCGTAATGTTTTCAAAGTTTTCATTTATTTGATCAAAAATACAATAAAATCTGTAGTATTGTGAAGTATTATTAAAATGTAAAATATATTTTATTCCTGTGATGGCAAAGCAGAATTTTCAGCAGTCATTACTCCAGTCCTCAGAGTCACATGATCCTTCAGAAATCACTTTAATATGCAGATTTGCTGCTAAAGAAACATTTCCTATTATTATCATATTATTATTATTTTTAAAACATTATTATATTATTATTATTTTTTATTTTTATGCCGCTTCCTATTTTTGGTATCTGTTGCGACATTATAAATGTGTTTATTTTCATTTTTTATCAACTTATTATCAACTTAATGCTTTCTTGGGTTTATGGGTTTAAAGTGGGTTTAAAAGGGGTGGTGTTTGCACAGTGGATAAGACACATGCCTTTGGTGTGAGAGGCCTGGGTTCGAATCCACTGTGAGACACCAATGTGTCCCTGAGCAAGACACTTAACCCCTAGCTGCTCCAGAGGCGTGCGACCTCTGACACATATATAGCAATTGCAAGTTGCTTTGGATAAAAGCGTCAGCTAAATGTAAATGTAATGTAATGTAAAAGTCTATATGCATGAATAAAACATTACAGCACTGACTATATAAGTGCATTAGTTGAGTGTTTATAATAAGCATAGCATCTATATTAGTTAGATTTTTAAATAGGTCTAAGCTTTACCTGTGATAGTCTTTGATGTGTCCATGCTTGAGACTCTCTGAAGAGCTGAAGCGGGACGACTGCCATTGGCTGCTCTTAGTAGATGCTCAGCTGCAGACAGAGAAAGAGAAAGAGAGAGATATAATATCATAATCAGGATTTCAATATCTGTTATCAGCTCATCTGGGAGCTAAATATGACTCCGGCGGTAACAGGAAAGAACACAATGAAAGAAAAGAAAATAATGAATGTTGCAGTCTACAAACACACAATGCTATTGCACATGAAATCAAATGCTATTACATTTATTATCAAAGAAATCAATCTATAAAAATGAAAGGAACATCATAGGGGGGAAAGACTAATGTTGACAGCCAGTGAGTCTCAAGCTGTCAAGGGTCAGACGGGGCAAACGATCACCCCCCGCAAGAAAGCCATCCTGCCAATTAAAACACTGTCATTTCCACAAAGGTGGATAAGAGTTTCCAATAAGAAGCCGAACGTAAGAACAAGCAAGACAAAAAGGCTCTATGCCCTCTCTCGCACGTTCACAAACACGCACTGTGTGGGGAGGGGGCACTGAAACCAGAGTATTTGTTCATACTTGGTGTATTTTCGCATGAGTTAACACATCTGAGGTCACCATGAGTTCAGTGTTGCTTTTGCGGGGTCATAAACTTCTGGTGTCGGGAAAACAGTCTTTTACTAAGAAACTACCTCCCAGATCCAAATCCCACTACATCCACCCCAATGCAACTTTTGGAATATCCAAGTGCTATGATTCACATAATGCGTTTTTGTTTTTGCAACGGGTTATTAAAAAAAAAAAAAACTGTGAAAAAGCAGTCATTTGTTCATTTACCAGGTCAGTGCAGTGGCACAAGAGCGCCAAACCTTTTGAAAAACACATTTGATGTGATTATTAGAAAATACTTTTTTATAATTTTCTAGACATTGCACTCACAAAGAATAATTTTGAATATATGAAATATTTAAAAGTGAGAATAAATAGAAAAATATATATAAATAAATAGAATTGATTATTTTTACATGGTATCCACAAACAAGATTTGATCAATTTCCATCACTTTTCCTAGACTGGAAATCCCAATTTTACAACTTCCTTGACTGATCAAGTTTTTAATAATAGCTTGACAGATATGAAATATTGTGAGGTTGGTCCTAGGCATAATTTATTAATTATATGTAATTATTAGATCTGTAATTATGACAATTTATTTCAAAAAGACTTGTAAAGTTACATCCAAATAAATGCAAGTTATTGCTACAAGTCTTATAGTTATACTGCTTATAAGTTTTTATAAAACATATTAGAAACAAACACAATGAATATTCATATTAACCCTTTCATCAAAAATTCTTAAAAATTTTAAAATGTAACAACAACCTGACAGGCATTTCCTTTGGCTACTAAAATGACCCGAATCATTAAATCAAATAAATGAATAAAAAATTCAACAAATCAATCAATCAAAAACTGATATAACTACAAATAACGATCCTTTGAAAGACTTAAATAGAAATGATGTGGTGTTTGTTACCTGGCATACTGATGTCTGTGTAACTGGGTCTTTTGTCTGTAAGGGAGGACAGGGGCTTCGCAGCAGCCATAGAGCCAGTGATGGACTGTCTCTGTAGGTGATTAACAAACAGTATTTAAAGCGTCTCAATATATCAGCTTACCAATTTTTTATCAACTGGTCTGATCTGAAACAAAGATAACTGACTGAATAACGACATCAGAGTCACTTCGGGTGAGTAAGGGGTTATGAAAGAAAGTCATAAAAAAAGAGAAATATCTCATATGATCTACTCTACTGCTGAGATAGATTCATATCTCCATTTCATTTAAGAGCTCCACATGTGCTTTTCTGCGAAGCTGTAATAAGACTTAGCACCTGATCCTTGTAAAAGGTCTCTTTGCCTTCATGACTTCTCCTCGACAGGTTACACATTCATGGCTGGACTGTGGTCAGCTTCCGTTAAATCCCATTGCTCTTTTCCTCTAGAATGCTACTCGATTTCTACATCAATCAAAAGTGGCTAAAGACTGCAGCTAGCCTCTCAGGAGGATATGACTTTAGGTATATTTCCTCTTTGTCTGCTGTCCTTACCTCCCCTCTCCTTACTTCAATAAACCCTGACAATCACACTCTTATATATTCTCAGTGCTGAACATTTCTAAGCGTGTCACTTTAATACACGCAGTCAATTTCAAAAAAACGTTTGCACTGAAGTGTTACACTGAGGTGAGAAATGAGGTTGGTATTGTTGGTATTCTTGTTGATAAAAAACTGTGCATGAGTTCCAATATGACCTGTAGTGCCTGAAGATCAGAATCATACTTTTAAATTTCATATCACCATAGGCCTATATTATATCACACAATTACTAATAGTCAAAAAAATGTACCTTTCTTTGTTTTCATTTACCCCTCAGTTAGCAAGCTAACATCTCAGCCTATTAGAGTAGCATAGCACTAAATTAAGAATGCTCCTTTGATAGGATAGAAAAATTTGTAACAGCAAATGAAACATTTCCCTGATTGTGTTTTCAGTTAGTCCCCAGTTAACAAGGTTACCTTAGCTTACTAGCTTAGCATAGCACAAATTTGCTAATAATGCTCATTTTGTTGAGCTAGTAAAAAAAACGTCACAAGAAAATTAAGCATTTCCACTGAACCTTTCCTATCTTCAGGTAGTCTTTGGTCAAAATGCTAACAGCTTAGATTACTAGCTTGGCATAGCAATAACTGTTTTTTGATCTAGAAAGAAAAGATCACAACAACTTAAACATTTCCGCTTCTTTGCATTCATTGTGTAAATATTTTTGGTTTGGAACTGAGGAATGAAAGACAGGATCTTGCATTAATGAAAATCAAAAATTCAGTTTCACATCCAGACAGTATAAGAAGTTATGACTGCACTAGAAATAAAACGTAAAAGGAAACCAAACCATCCCACAATGGAAATTCTGTGGTTCTCATGAATGAGCATATGTTGTGAGAAATGTCAAGAGGCCCAATGGAGGAGGAAGTGCTGCTATCTCAGAGGCTTCCGAGGTTCAAAAAGCAGGAAAAGAGTCAGAATGCTACTGTGTGACCTTCACAATGAAAATAAGTCACTCTGCAGCACTGTGGAAGTATATGTTATGTAGGGTTGGGAATCAAAAACCGATTCCAATTCCAGAATTGGATGCTCAAATTCAGGGATTGGATACTTGTTGTCAAATTAACATTTCCGCCTATCGATTCCTATGAGCTTTTTTTTTTTTTCTTAATCTGTGAGGACTGGACCTAGTGATCTGCCAGGACCTTGTTCGTTAATCTAAGCGTTCCAAAGTTTGGATTAATTTGCGATCAGAAGCCAAAAAAGCTTAGTTTAATATCTGTGATAGCTAAACATGTTGCAAGCTAGGTGTCACCACCAACATGACAAAGTACTTTAATTTAATAGAACATAAAGTTTGTGAATACGATACCAACACCAATGTGATTCTATTCCTAATTTACAATGATTCGCCTCTTTCATTCCTCAACCTTTGACATGTGCGATCAATGTTGTGATCAAGTGGTTCGTCCGTGCAGTGTACGATGATCACTGTTCGGTTCTTTAAGAATATCCCCACCGAACGGGGCGTCAGGAGAGGACACGTTGTTACAACTCGTTGTGGGTTTTTATTTACCCTGATTTATTTTTCATAAACAATTGATTAGTCCACACACATCAGCAGGTTATAAACCTGGAGAAATGGAGAGGTTACAATGTAAACAACAATATTGATAGCCACATACATAATATACCATAAAATCTGAATATAAATATATATTACATATTATAACATATACAAATATAAGTAAAATATAAATTTCAATATAGTCAGTATTTAATCTTATAAATATCATAATATACTTAGTATTTAAACTAAATGACTACACAAAGCACATGCATATTAACACAGAAATGCAACAACTTCACACACACCAAATATACAATGTCAATGTTACACATTAAACCAATAGCGTTCTCAGTCTGTTGGCTCAAAGTGAAAACAGTGAGTGTAGTTCTAAGTGGCATCGCTGAGCATAGTAATCCATTACAAAATGTAAAGTGATCAACTACATTACCCATCCAGCACTGCAAACAGGAAGTAACTCGTGTGACAGTGAAACGCTCCAATTTCAAACATTTGCCTTTTATATAGCCACGGATACTATCGAGCCGACAATATTAAACATCAGACCGCACACAAGGTTTTATCAGCGTGACCAAAGTAACAGTTTTCAATCATACAAACCGCGCACATATAACGGCAGCACAGCAGTAACGCAACAGACAACAAACTCAATGGATAAAAACAGCAGCTTACCGGTGGCGCATCTCTCCTGACGAGACAACATGCCAAAATGAATACTCGCTCCCGCTTATAGCCCGCGCTCATTCATTACTGGATTTAACACACCTGTTTGGGATTTGACTAGTCTGTGCTTCAATCAGGTAAGTGAAACCTCCCACCTATTATCCTGCGTTACATTACGAACACCCGTGACATAGTGAACGCGACACCTCCCACTTGACTGACTGATCATGTGATTTAAGGCGGTCACAGGCAAAACATTACACCACATAATACACACAATTTTTTTTTTTGTGAAGAATAGGACACCATTGTCATTGTTCAAGCACCTCCCCTGACAGATGTGTGGTGTTCTGCCAGGTTTGGTCATATGGGGTATGTACTCTTCATTCTTCGTGAATGGTGGTGCAAGTGGTGGTGAAGGCAGCATAGAAGCATACCAACCAGTGAGAGAGAAAGAGAGAGAGAGAGAGAGAGAGAGAGAGAGAGAGAGAGAGAGAGAGAGGTATCCTGAGGTAATGCCTTCAGAATTGGGGGTTTGGGTGTTTAGGCAGCGCCTGGAGAACTGGTGGCCGAAGAGACGAGGTCTAGGAGTCACTGGTCTTCCACAGGGATGAGGACTACCAGTCTCCTCACGTCTCGCCGTAGGATGACTGACGTCAGCTGCTGAGTATTCCTCTTCAGTTGCCCAACTATTAGGGAGGCAGGGGGGCCTGCACACGTCTTAACGTCCGCGTCTCTCACAAGTCCTTTTTTGTCAGGGTACACGGCCTGGATCCGTCCGAGCCGGAATTGCCCTCGCAGTGCGTTCTGATCAGCAATCCAAACAATGTCACCTATCGCTACATTTCTTTGGGTCTGGTGCCACTTTGGCCGAATGAATAAGTTAGGTCCGGCCAGTTCACTCCACTTTTTCCAGAACATATCCACACCAATCTGGATGGATCTGAGACGGCGCCAGGGATGGGTGCACAAGTCAATTCCTCCTGTATCTCCCCCTTGCCTGGTCCTCCCGAGAAGCAGAGTATTGGGGGTCAAATACTCTATAGAGTCTTCTTGTTCTTGTGCCCTGGCGTCAATCGGCCTTTCATTGGTGAGGTTAGCTGCCTGGTAGAAGAGGGTTTGGAGCTCACCCCAGGTGAGTGAGCTTGTTGTCCCTCCGAGGCTAGTGAGAGCCCTTTTTATGAGCTTAACTGCAGCTTCCGCAGACCCGTTGCGATGAGGTGCGTCAGCCGGATGAAAGTTCCATGCCCACACTGTCCCATTCTTGGCGGCTTTGTCTTCTATGGATGCTTCCCGTAAGGTAGCTAAGTACCTATGCAAGTCTTGTAGGGCAGGTTTAGCTCCAATGAAATTGGTTCCCCTATCTGACCACAATTTTCTGGGATTGCCTCTCAATGCTACAAAGCGAGAGTAAGTTTGGAGAAAGCTTTCCGATGATTGGTCGTCAACGAGGTCCACATGGACTGCCCTTGATGCCATGCAACAGAATACTATGCCCCAAACTTTTTTTCCTGTTCTTTTCTTGACAGCATCCTTGATTTCAAAGGGGCCAAAGAGGTCTAGTGTGGTATACTCAAATGGGTTAGCACGCTGTGAGCGTTCTGGCGGCAGATCACTCATCATCTGCTGGCACATCTTCCCTTTCAGTTTGCGACATGTAATACAGTTGTTTGCAACTTTCTTTACTATCCTCCGACCTTGCACAATCCATGCCTTCCTCCTGGTGCGCAGAAGCGTGGCAGCAACACCTTCATGGTTCTCGTCATGAGCTTCTCTTGACAGTAGTGTTGCGAGCCATGAACGAAATGAAATTAAAGGAACAGCTGTTCCATCTTCTTTCCAGGACTGGATTCGTCCTCCACAGAGAAGGATTCCTGTGCTCTCGTCTCTGTGGACCACCAAGCGGTTCAGTGTTGAGTCCAGGAACTGACTGCCATCTTGGGCTGCGAGGACCAGGTCTTGGAAAGCTTGCGCTCTCTCCTCAGTTGACAGGATAGAACAGTTTGCCTCCCACTTTGATGAGTCAGGTGCCTGGCATTTTCTCAGCCAGGTTTCCGCAGCCCTTCGAGTCCAGGCTATGGAACCACACAGCTTAGACAGAGAACTGAAGCGTTGAGGTTCCACAAGACGTACCAAACCAATCGCCCAGGGCCTTCTCTGTCTGCCTGCCACTGATGTTGCACCCGGGACAGCTGGTGATGTTGATCTACCGTTGACCCCATGTCTGAGGTCCGCCTTGATGTCAGGCCCGTTAAGGTCAGTTCTTTCTTTTGACTGGGCCCTGGTAATCACAGCTGAGAAGGCTTTCCGCTGAAGTTTTCCCACATCTTCAGCAGCAGAGGGTGTAATCTCACTGGCCATCTTCATAGGCCAGTCGGTCTTAGGCCATTTCAGAAACTCAGGGGCTTGCTGCCATTCTGACCCTTCATTAAGTTCCTCCGGAGTTGCACCTCTGGTAAGAATGTCAGCAATGTTTCGTCTGCCTTCAATCCACCTCCAATCTTCCACATGTCCGGCTTTCTGAATCTCACCGATTCGATTTGCGAAAAAGGTCTGGAAGCCGTAGCTGTCCTTTTGGATGGCTGCCAGGATTGTTTGGCTGTCCACAAAGTGAATCCATTGCTTGACTTTAATGTGGCAGTGCTTCTCAAAATACTTTTTTAGGCGGGTAGCGAAGACCGCGCCACAGAGTTCTGCTTTGATCACATCTCCCTTTTGGTCGAGAGGGGTGAGTTTAGCCTTGGATTCCACCAACTTCATTACCACCTTGTCTCGGATTTCCCACCGCAGGTAGAGTACGGCTCCATAGGAGGATTCGCTTCCATCTGAGAACGTGATCCCTGTCGGTGGGCCTATGGCTCCAGGAGGCGTGAGGCTTCTCTCAAACCTTACCTGGCCAAGCCTCACAAATTCTTCAAAGAGCGTTATTGCGGCTTCTCTAAGTTTTAGTGAGAGAGGGGCATCCCATGTGTCTTTAGATGGGTTGTCCTTGCCAGCTTCCTGGAATGATTCTCGTACCAACATCACTCCCTTCTGTTTGGCTGGTGAGGCAAGACCAACCGGGTCGTATAATGCGGCAATCTGGCTAAGAAGTATGCGTCGGGTAAGGGGATTTGGTGTTCCTTCCCTGACATCCTCCATACTCAGATTAAATCCTGTCCTCATTTTCCCTCTTTTCTTAGAGAAGTTGATAGAAGTCAGCAAACGGAGCTTGTCTGTCTCAGGTTCGTAACCGACCCCAAGCGCTTTGTTCTCCCCATCATGCATTTGGTTGGGCAGTACCAGGGTCGTGGGTACAGTTGTTTCAGAAGGGACTCCACTCCTCCCACTTTGGCATGACAGAACCCATGGTTTCAGGAAGAAGCCTCCCGCTCTCAAAATCTCCTCCACCCCTTTGGTGATCCTCTCCAGTGTCTTGAGGTCATCGTGTGAGGTCAGGATGTCATCCACATAGCTGTCCTCAGTCAGAGCTCGCCGTTCTTCAATCATATCAGCAAACTGAGGAAGGTTGGCTGTCTCTTTCATTGCAACTTGGGCAATACATCCTGCGGGTTTATCGCCGATATTTACTCTGACGACTGCAAACTCCTCAATGTTGTCCTCAGGGTTGTCTCTCCAGAGAAAGCGGTGGAGGTGAACTTCATCATCTTTCAGCCACACTGAGTTATACATCTTTTTTACATCACCCAGTGCTGCATGGAGTCCACTCCTGAACCTCAGAAGGACACCTCTGATGGAATTGAGTACATCAGGACCCTTGTGAAGGAGATCATTTAGACTTATGCCTCGGAACTCTTGGCTACTATTCCACACAATTCTCACAGGGGTTGAGGAGGAATGAGGGTTCGGTGCAACCAGATGGCTGATGTACCATTTAGGTCCTTCCCAGTTGTTAATTTCCTCCCTTGTGAGTTTTGCAGCAGCCCCTCTTGAAACCATTTCATGTATTTGTTCTTTGTATGCAGCCTTCCACACAGGTTCTTTCTCCAGACGTTTCTCAGTATTTCTGAAGGTCGCCTCCACTGCCTGCCGATTGTTTGGCAGTGCTGTGAGGTCTGTCTTCCAGGGATAAGCTGTGTCCCAGTGGGGAGAGTTGCTGTGTTTGTCCGCCAGCACGTATGTTAGGCATTCTTTTATCTTTTCCAGGTCCCGCTCTTCCTTAAGGGTCATTTCTTTTCCTCCAGGGGGGCACCTACCACACTTGCAGCCGCCACATTGAGGACTGCACGCAGCTCCGATACTGTCCCACCTGAACCACTCGAAGACCTCTTTGTTGGCGGTTGCTGTGCTCCGGATAAGCGCATTTCCTTCCTCTTCCCGAGGTATGATGGTCTCTTTATACGCCATCGAGGCTGATCTCATGGTTCTTGCAAGGTGAGTTTCGGAGCAGTACACGGCCATGTCAACTGTCTCAATGAGATCGGGATGGGTTCCCCCAACGGTCTTTCCTAGCGGACCATCCCAGAGAACGAGGTCTTCCACAATCCTGATTGGCTGGGGAACAAGACGACCTTCCCGATGACTGATAAGAAGGTCAATCTTTGTGGGACGGACCAGTTCGTCTCTGGGTACATTTGGGAAAAACTTCTGCAGTTGCTCGGCAGTGACTAATTGAGTCACCTCGGCAATGTTTTCCAGGCCATAGCAGAGAATCCTATGCTCTGCCACTTTTCCCTTGGATGTCTTCACCTTCAGCCGCAGAGAATATCGTTTGGTCAGGACAGTCTTCTTCATCCCCCCAACTCCATGGACTATAAGCCTGATGTTCTCACCGCACAGTCCAAGGCGATCAGCAGTTTCATTGGTGATGTAATTGGTATCAGATGCGAGGTCGATTAGGGAGCCAATAAGGCATCCCGAGTTTGTCGTCACTTCCATCAGCATCATCACCACTGGATGTTCTTGCAGTCCATCTCCAGCCTTGGCACATACAGTTGATGATATTTTGTTTGAGAATGCATTCTTGTATTTCTCTCTTTGTTCTGGAGTAAGTTCTGCCAGAAACTCCTCTTGTTTGTTGGTTAGGCCAAGTTTCTTTCCTCCAATTTTTATGGTACTCTGCTCCTCACTGCTGTTGTTCTTCCTTGGAGTCGGTGGCTTAGGACACAGAAGGTAATTGTGGTCCGACACCCCTCCTTTCCGACAGTCTACTTTTGGGCAGAGGTATCTGGGTGTGCATCCTTTACCATCCTTGGGGTGGGGCCTCAAACACTTGGAGCACAACCCTAGCTTCTTCACATGGGCCCTTTTTCTTAAAAGATCTTGCTCCCTGAAGATCTTGCACGCAAATAGCTTGCCAGCATGAGAGTCATCTTCACAGACAGTACAGCAGGGATAGTCGTCCTTCTGACCTGCTGTGGATTTAGTGAAAGCCTTCCTCCCTCTCTTATCTGGGTAGTCTGCAGCACCCTTTTCCACAGGGCCTTTGTCCACAGGGCTTGGCTCCAACTGATCCAATTCCTCAAGAATCTCCTCTTGCCTTTTCAAGAATCCTAGGAGGCAATCAAAATGATACTTTGGAGAGAACCTGTTTGCTGGGTCAGTTTTGTGCATAATCCACTCCTTCTTGAGTGAACTGGGAAGCTTGCTTTCAAGAGATTGAGCAACAACACGGTTCTTCATGGCATCCTCTTCACCAAGAATCTGGAGGTTGTACAGTGCTCTTTCAACAGCCTGGATCAATTCAATGGTTCTTCTTGGATTGTTTCCTTTGACAGGGGGAAGAGACTGGACTTCGTTGGTGATCATTAGGACTATTTTTGCTTTGTTCCCGTATTTGCTGTCCAGCAGCCTGAACATATCGTCGGCGGATCCACAGCCAGATAGGACGAGATCCTTCTTGACCTTTTCGTGGAGACTATTTAATAAGTGGAACTTTTTTATACATTCCACACCTTGTGGGTTACCCAATTCTTGTAGGTCCTCCCACTCAGTCTTCCAGCGGTAATAGTCCCTCATGTCACCAGAGAAAGTCGGTAGCCGTGCTCTTTCAAGGCTGATTTGAGGCTTGAGATTAAAGTTTCCTTTGGTCCTTTCCGGGCTGCTCTGCTGTGAGAGGGGCCGTGTGTTCATGTTCAATGCCCCCGCATACGTTTTGGGCTTCAGCTGGAGATCGGCAGACATGTCAGGGAGAGAGATGAAAGGAGCATCTCGTATCGGATCACCAACCGCGCTGCTTTCATCTTCCAGGTTTCTTTCTCTACCCTTCACTTGGTCTGCTTCGTCCTCCTCCAGTTTGTCAGACAACGCCAGGACCCTCTTCTTTAGTGTCTTGTGGCGTGTCCTGAGATCTAATGCCCTCGAACCAGGAACCAACTCCTTCCACTCTACTAGCATTTCTCTGAGTTCAATGACCTCTCTCTCAAGACCTCTATTTCTTAGCCTACGGTCCTTGACTGACTTCCGAGGGTTAACTTCCTCTTCCTCTGCCTGAGTGATGGCCGACTCAGCTGTTTTGACCTGCTTAAAAAACACCTCCTCTGCATAGCTGGCCCAAAAGGTTTCCTGGGTGGCATTCTTTACCTCGAGGAACCTGTTCTCACACTCCGCTGTCTTCTCCTCAATTTGGTTTGCAGATTCTATGACCTCCTCATCCGTTGACTCTCTCAGGGCTTCAGCATACTCATGTCCCGCATCTATGACTTTAGAAAAGTCTGTCCTGAAAATCTTCCATTCACTGAGGACTTCAGTCGGTTCCAAGAGTCCCGGTTTGGTGAGAGTATGAGCCCTTTTGGTGAATGAAGCCTGTGCTCTTGATCGCACACTTTTAAGCTTTTCCAAGTCTGCCATTGTTACTCCCTTTGTGTTGACTGGAGAGACGTCAATGCCAATGTGCACACGAGCTCCTTTATCCTTGATCAACGGGCAGTTTGATTAATGATAAACTTGGGGTCAGTCAAAGAAGTGAGAGGCCAGCTGATCCTGGGTTGATTGAGCTTCCTTAATGAAGCAGTCCGTGGCTGTTTTAGCTGCATTCAATCCAGTGCAGTAGGCCGCGGTTTATAACTGTTCGGTTCTTTAAGAATATCCCCACCGAACGGGGCGTCAGGAGAGGACACGTTGTTACAACTCGTTGTGGGTTTTTATTTACCCTGATTTATTTTTCATAAACAATTGATTAGTCCACACACATCAGCAGGTTATAAACCTGGAGAAATGGAGAGGTTACAATGTAAACAACAATATTGATAGCCACATACATAATATACCATAAAATCTGAATATAAATATATATTACATATTATAACATATACAAATATAAGTAAAATATAAATTTCAATATAGTCAGTATTTAATCTTATAAATATCATAATATACTTAGTATTTAAACTAAATGACTACACAAAGCACATGCATATTAACACAGAAATGCAACAACTTCACACACACCAAATATACAATGTCAATGTTACACATTAAACCAATAGCGTTCTCAGTCTGTTGGCTCAAAGTGAAAACAGTGAGTGTAGTTCTAAGTGGCATCGCTGAGCATAGTAATCCATTACAAAATGTAAAGTGATCAACTACATTACCCATCCAGCACTGCAAACAGGAAGTAACTCGTGTGACAGTGAAACGCTCCAATTTCAAACATTTGCCTTTTATATAGCCACGGATACTATCGAGCCGACAATATTAAACATCAGACCGCACACAAGGTTTTATCAGCGTGACCAAAGTAACAGTTTTCAATCATACAAACCGCGCACATATAACGGCAGCACAGCAGTAACGCAACAGACAACAAACTCAATGGATAAAAACAGCAGCTTACCGGTGGCGCATCTCTCCTGACGAGACAACATGCCAAAATGAATACTCGCTCCCGCTTATAGCCCGCGCTCATTCATTACTGGATTTAACACACCTGTTTGGGATTTGACTAGTCTGTGCTTCAATCAGGTAAGTGAAACCTCCCACCTATTATCCTGCGTTACATTACGAACACCCGTGACATAGTGAACGCGACAATCACATCAGTGTGATTTGAATATTTAAACCTGCATTCGTACTGCCTTTGACCTCAAGAGAGCAGCTGTCTGTGATGAATAAAACAGCTTCACAGTCTTTTAAGCCACACAGTATCATTACTTCTATGATACAAACATTTAAATCGAAGAAGTACTGTGATAAAAGTTTATAGTTCAGAAATAAACTCTCATGTGTACGGTAGCGATTAAAATAGAGAAAATCTTCAATAAGTAATAAGTTTTAATGTAGCCTGTTTGCTTTTGTTCATGGTATTCAGGTGCAACTAAATGGTTTCCAAAAAAAGAGGAAGGATAAATGTTTGATGATATTATTTTATCACATTGGAATCAAAAATGGAAATAGAAAAGAATCGTAATTGATCAAATTCAAACGATACCCAACCCTAATGCTATGTGTTATTGTGTGGGACTGAGCTACCTGTATGGGGGAGACAGCAGCAGCAGGCGGGGTCTTCATAGGGCTGGGACTGAGAGGTGTGCGAGGTAAAGGGGTGTTGCTGTTTGTGCTTGCAGCAGCTGCGACTGCAGCAGCGACGACTGCAGTAGCATTAGCTCCCGGACCTGATAACATCCAAAAAACAGATTAAATCAACCTTTTTAGACTATTAAAGATGCCCTATACACATAAAATATAAAACCAGCAAATGGTGAGGTACCCTGTGAGGCACTGTCAAAGCTTTTGATAAGGGTTTTAACTGTGGGTGACGGCTCGGAGGATGTAGAGGGGCGTCGACTCAGTCCCATGCCCTGCCTCAGCGCAGCCAGGTCCCTCTCAACAGCGTTCATGTAGTTATATACACGTCCACGCTCCTCATCTTGCCTTTGAGACAGTAGAGATTCACATAGCAGGCAGGAAACTCTATGAGAATACTTTAAGTGCACAAAGAAAACAAAAATAACATCTTTATTCAACAATTCATAATAAAATGTATCCGCGTACATACGCTGTTTACGTATGTGATGCTCTCCAAAAGGGCAGTATAAGGTGACCCAGAGGAGACGAATTGTTGAATAAAGTCATTATTTTTGTTTTCTTTGGGCACTAAAAACCATTCTCGTAGCTTTGTAAAATCGTGTTAGGATCCTTGCTGTCTATGGGTGGAGCTCTCGGAATTCATTAAAAAATATCTTCACTTGTGTTCCAAAGATGAACGAAGGTCTTACAAGTTTGGAACGACATGAAGGTGAGTAATTAATGACAGAATTTTCATTTTTAGGTGAACTATCCCTTTAATTAAAACAATGGTTCTCTCAGCACCAAAAAAACACAGTACAAGTCTCGCTTGTCACTGAGCTTTTCACAGGCTCGCAGCACAACATTATGCACTGGCTTTTAACACTTACTTGTGGTTTTTAACTTCATCTAGTTCTTTGCTCAGCTTCTCGTTCTTTTCTTGCGCTTCTTGCAGGCGGCGGCGTAGGTCACCGATCTCCTCTTGAGCCTCTGACTTGATGTCATTAGCAATGACTACAGCAGTCTGCAGATCTGCCTGGAACTGACGCCACTCTGCCGACTCTTCCTGAACATACAGAAATGCACAAGCACAGAGGTGCAGATTTAGTAAGAATAATTAAAGACATGCATTAAGACATTTAAGACCACAGGCACGTAAACATACTGAATTATCTACCACTGGGATGATTCTAGATTTTTTTTTAAAACAGGCAAACAACTTGACAACCATACGGACAAAGATCTGGACATTACCGGGTTAAGACAAATATTAATGAATAAACATAAAAAGCAGTATCGACAAAGTGATTCCTTTAATAAGAAATACATTTTTTGCTGTGGTTTTATACTAGCATTATACTTAAAATCTGAAGACATCCTTTCAAACGATGCTTATCTGTGAAAGCCGGGTCCTCAGATGACTGCATGCACGGCTGCCCCTGCCTTCACTCACCCTGAGTTTGCGGTGCAGTATCTTTATCTCTCTCTCCATGTCATGCTTCTGATCCTGAAGCTTTTTCATCGAATCTGCCAGGAAACCGGAAAGAGAGCAAGTAGGCATGTGAAATGAGGGCATACAGGGTTCCCATGGGGGAATAATAAACGAAATGCACTGTAGCAACATTGCTTACGTAATAAAAACATAATGCATTTTTAACCTCGTTCTAAACGCCACCACAAATGATAAGAGTTTACAAGTAAATAAAATGAATTATCTATCCTATGATATCTGTAGAAGTCAAGTGATGTAAAAAAAAAAAAAAAAAAAAAAAACTTATTCTATCACTGCTGCTTCATTCTAACACAATAAGTAAAGCATGTTGTTAAACTGTTGACGCCACCATGTGGTGATATGAGAAAGACATCAATTACTAGAGGCTCTCTTAGTATTGAACAAAGCATGTACCCAAACCTCCCACAACTAGATTTACATTATCGTATGCATCTTGCACAAAAGACTGCCTGACCGTAAGGCAGCTTCCTGGAGGCAGGAAGCACAGGTTTTTTAATCACTCCGCAGGGAAACAAAATCATCTTTAAAAGCTAGAAGTATATCAGCATGTAAAAACTAAATAATTTGGTTGATTGCTTTATGTGTGATTTAGACATTCTCTTTATTCTGGAGATGTACATTCCTGCAAAGTTTAGCTCCAACCAAATTAAATACAATTTAATCTTCAGAAACACTTATTAATTAGAAACGTGTATTACTGAACTCCACAGGAAGGCAGATCTTCAGAAACAGGATTGGGCATCCCTGGATTAAAAGGTGAAAGTGTTGAGGTTAGGGTTATTTTTGTTTTCTTTGCACACAAAAACTATTCTCGTAGCTTCATAAAATTAGGGTTGAACCACTGATGTCACATGGACTGCTTTAATGATGTCTTTCCTACTTTTCTGGGCTTTGAAAATTTCAATTGTTGTTGCTGTATGTGCAGGGTCAAAGAGCTCTCGGATTTCATCAAAAGAAATATTTTAACTTGTGTTCTGAAGATGAACAGCGCTCTTACAGGTTTGGAATTATATGAGGGTGAGTAATCAATGCCAGAATTTTCATTTTTGGGTGATTTATCCCTATAAGTGTGTCATCACAAAAAGCATGAAAAATGTGTGCAATTGTGGAAAATCTAAATCAGGATGCACAAACTCACTCTCTAGGTCGCTGATGATGAGGTTATCGTGAAGTTTGACGGCTCGGTGCTGCTCCACTTCATCTTCCAGCTCAAAGATGGTCTCCTTCATGTCTCCGATCTCCGTCTCTTTCTCCTGCAGGTCCTCACGTTGCTTTTCTAGAGCCCTCTTTTGCTCAGCTAATTCTTTCTGCACCTCGTTCTGGAAGTCCCTGTACTCGGCATCCAGCTGTACCACAAAAACAGGAAACAAGGAGTTGTCAAACAGGCTCCTAAAGCTACTTAAAGCAACTGAACCAGTGCTTAAGCTCACCTTGTTGAGGGTGTCCTGCAGACATGCCACCTCATTGCGAGCATGGCCCAAATCATCCTGGAGTTTGGTGGCTTTGGTTTCAGCTTCTTCCTTGTCTAGCCTAACCCCCTCCAGGAGCTGGTGGATGTCACTCTTATCCCCGGCATTGTGGATGGAGTAAAGCTCAGCAACCTTTTGCCTCTCCTGCTCAAGTGACGCGCGACAGCGGCTCAGCTCAGCCTGGTCATTATTGACCGCAGCTTTACAGTCCTCCAGAACTGCCGCCATGCCTGCCCGCTCTTGCCTTTCCACGTCTAGAAGTCGCTCCATGTGATGGTTGCGCTCTTTCAGTGCTGCGATCACATTCTGAGCCTCGGCATTATCCTGCTCAGCCATCTTTAGAGTATTGCTCAAATGTTGCTGCACACCTAACAGCTGCTCACGCTCAAAGCGAGCATTTTCCGCAAGATCCACATAGCGTTGCTCCAGCTCCAGGTATCGGCCACTCTTGATGTCTTCGTCCACCGAGTAGGCCACACCGTGCTCATCCAGAAGTGAGCGGAAGTACTCGATCTGACGGCCACAGTGCTCCAGTTTGTCACTCTGTTGGCAGAGGGAGTCCATAAGCAGGACCTTTTCCTCTCCCAGGCGTTCATTTTCACCATTGAGCTCCTGCGTGATCTGTTGCAGGTCAGCCAGTTCCTGTAGAGTCGCTTGGAGCTCCTCAGCAGTGCTGTGTTGGTTTTCCTCCATCTGGTGGATGCGCTCTGTAAGGCACGCCACTGACACCTCGCTGGTGTTTCCACTGCTCCCCTTACGAGAGGAATTTCGACCTGTCGGAGCGCCACCTTCAGACTCAGAGGATGACGAGGAGCCGCAGCCTGAGGGAGCGTCCAAAGCATCGTCGCTGGAGGTCACCGCTTGGTAGACCTCACTGGACTCGCTGTCCAGGTTGTCCGTTGAGCCACTTCGCTGGCCTCCCGTAAGGAGGTCCTCCATAGAGCCTGGTGCTGATCCCTCCACAGAGGAGGCCGCAGTAGCACAGTCTTCATGACCTCCACCACCTCCAGAGGAGGAAAGTTCAGGACTGGTGGAGGGAAAGCCAAAGGTTTTCTCAGCCCCATCCAGCCTTTGCTCCAGGGAAAAGCCAAGAGCATTGAGGCGGTCCTTTAGCATGCGGTTTTCATTCTTAAGCAGGTTGAGCTCTCCACGGATGGCCTGGTTCTGCTCCTGCAGGAGCAGCAATGTTGACTCCACATCTGCAGCTGTGATCACTGCAGTCGCCTCCTTCTCTGGTGGCCTCTCATCCTCCTCATCTTCCTAGAAGCAACATAAGAGCATGGTGAGGGCTTTTACTCTCAAGTAGTAGTTTTCATCTAAGCTATCAGTTATGCCACATTACAGATTCACCAACACTATTCACTGGTGCTTGTATCACAACATAAATACTTCAACTGACCAAATTATGCTGTTTTTGTAAACACCATAGAGATATAATTTCTTCGAGCCACTATGCAGCCCATTTCTACCCCAGAGTAACAAAACAATTAACAAAATAAAAGGTAACTATGGCTTTACATTTCATAGTTTGACTTTCTATCTCACAGTGGGACTTGCATTCTTTATTTTAAACTTTAGTGAACAATTACCTTCATTTTTTTTGCTCTGAGGAGGAAACTGGATTCCCTAAGTAACCATATCTATGAAATTGCTAAAGGAAACAAAGCATGCATTGGATTACCGAAAACAACATTTTTTACTGTGAATGTGCAATGTGTTTTGGTAGTTTATGTAGATAAATAACTATTTGTTTCAATTACAGTAGAACTGAATACAGGCTTAATTAGTGATTTGTTTTGCTGCTGAACATTATGTCACTGAACATTATGAAAAAAATAATTATATTTTACTTTGGATATGAGACTTCAGTCTGAATTTAATGTGTGTGTAATTAAATGTTTTTTTGTCTTGCTTTGTTCATTTGTTCATTCATAGTCCAAAAACAGAAGTAGGATATATCGAAATGATCAAGCAGCAATATTATAATGTGAAGTTGATCTAACCTCAGGCAGTCCCAGCTGAACCCTCATGTCCCTCAGCTCACCCCGTAGCTGCAGGATTTCCACGTCTTTGCTCTTGGCCAGACCTAACAGATTTTTGACTTTGGCCTCCAGGGCCACTTTATCACTTAGCTGTCCGTCAGACTTTGATTTGCTCATGCGGCTCTGTGAGTCTGAGGTTTGGGCCAGTCCACGTGAATGCCTGGGCTGGGCTCGATCAGAAGCACCAGCAGATGACTGCTTCTTACTGTTGGAGTTTCTGGAGTTTCGCAAAAGATCTCGTGAGGAGTTTGACTCCTTGGAGGCGGTGGATGATGTCCGTTTGCCAGATGTGCCTTGTGAAGAAATAATGTCAAATATGAGAACAAATAAACAAAACAGTAGTCAAAACAATGCCTAAATATTTATTTGGTTATTGGTTAAATTAAACAAAACATTTAAATACCGGAGGTGGTCTTGGTCTTTGTGTCAGGGTTGTTAGTGTTTGTTCCGCAGGATGTTGAGTTAGAAGAGGTTGATTTCTTGCCCTTGGCAACACTGCTGTTTGTCCCTGCACTGCTCCCAGCCATAGCAGCTAGAAGGTCATCATTGCTTTTGACCTGCCGATCAAAGATTAATAAATCAACAATAACAGTGACTTAAATATTAGTTTAAGTTGTTAATCTGTGCAAGAGGGTGATGTTACCTTGGAGAGCGGAGCTGTGGTAGGGCTCTTAACTGCGCTTTTGCCAGCAGAGGTTCCAGCTGTCACTGCGTCACCTTTACCTCCTCCACTTGCTGCCTTATTCCCCACTGCCCTGCCTGCCTTCTTCATACTGCGCTCGCTCCGGGTGATGCATCTACCCCTCAGTCTGTGCAGAGATAAAAAGAAATAAAAAAGAATAATACAATACACATTTACATTATAATTTAGAGATAAGTAAATGAACAAAATGCCAAAAATTAGTAACCATACTGAGAATAAAAAAATAGAGAGAGAGAGAGATAGAAGGAATAAAAGGTGCAAATTTCCTGAAAATATTTTTGCATATGAATAAGATGCAGTGAAGCAGTGGTTTCAAAATATTACTAACATTTGAAATACTTACGTCAGCCAAATCAAAATTTTGCCAGAAATAACCAACATTTAAAAAAGGCAAAACAAGATCTTTTTGCGTGAACGATCAGTTCTTCTGATCCGATTTGAAATTATATTACCCTAGGAAATTTAATTAGGTATTAAATTCAAAACTTGCTGTTTTTACAAATATTTTACATTGAAAAATGTTAAAAACATTTAATGCTAGCAAGTCTACTACAACAAAAAAAAAACTATATATAAAAAAAAGTCAGAAATATTATTATAACAATTTTTTTAATTGTTAAAACATAATTTAAATAAATTACATATATCAAAGCTTTTTAAAAATTGCATAAATGTTTTTCAATACATATGACAAACATTAATACACATTAAATTATTACTTTGCATCTGGCACATTTTAAACTAGATATTTATAAAATGTATAAATATTAAATTAAATGTATAAAATAAGATCATAATGTCTACATGATCTGTAAATCATAGATTCTATAATGATTATTATTATTATCTTATTATTATTATTCTTGCAAAGTGAGGATAAAAGACTGTTGAAAGTTTTCAGAAGGAAATGGAGTCTATGCCTGTTCACTTCCACCAGGGGGCAGAAGGCACTAAAATAACAGCTGAACGGCACATGCTCCGTTGGGCTGGAGGCTGAAAGCAAAGCTCATCCCCGAGTGTCCATACTATCCCACCCTATCTGCCCTAAATAGGATTGAAAATTACTACTATCACATAGAATTTAGGATGGATAGTATGCACATTGGGATGCAGGCCATGTCTTTCCTAAAGCTAGTTTATCAGAAACAGCATGCTGGCAAAACTAACATGATGCAGACTGTTGCTGAAGCTCTGATTGGCTGTAATGACAAGGATCTGGCTCACATGTGCTCCTAGTGGATTAAAGGGCCAGTGAACTAGGCGTAGAAGCACAGCTTGTCATCAGCTGGGCTTGAGGCTTCACCATGAGTTCACAGAAGAGCCTGCCGTCTGTCTGCTGGGGTGTTACTCTCTACTGTATATGCTGCTGATAAACCATGCCTTAAAAGGCAGCAAAATCTTGGATGTGTTCAAGACGGTATCTACATAATACCAGAGCTGATCTGCACAACAGGAAACCATTCTGCTTATTTTACCACTTTATTTTTATAGGCAAATTCCAAATGGAGTGAAAGCATGATCTCAGACTCATATGGTTCAAAGAAACAGATTGCAAGTAATGAGAGGGCAACAAGGTAGGCTAATCATTCTGGGCATTGCACACTAATAGTGTCTGGAGATCAGAGCTATTAGATTCTATCATAGAAAGAACATCTGAAGAGCATTAATGGAGCCTCATTATATCACTATTCAGCTTCAAAGCAAACCACACCACAAACAAACCAACAAAGGATCATTTATTAACCCTCATGCACTTGAAAAAACATTTCAAATAATTTTGAGTGATTTTTTTCAAAGAATCAGTTGATTTGACTCAAGTTTAACTCACTCATCAATGATTCAGTCAAAGGATTTAAAAGGGTGTGCATTATTTTTCAAAATTTAAATGGCCCAGAGTCAATTATTTAGCTTATACTACAGTCACCACACATCAAGACATCGATCAGGTGATATATTTCAAGGCATTTGTCTAGTGTTTGTATTTAAAATGCTCGTGTGTTGGATTATTTTATTTCGCATCTCATCCAATGCTTCCGTTGTTAATTCGCTGTGCGGTTCCCTTTAAATAATTGCACACCTTAGAACGTTCTTTAGCCAATGAGATTCAAGAATTTAAAAGCCCAACGTATAACATAGTATAATATTATCCCGCTTTTAATATAAGCAAGTAGGGATGTAATGATTAACTGCCAGCCAGTTGAAAATCAATTTTCAACTATGTGACGATTTAAATTGGATGAGATACTAAACAAATCGCTATTCATTTAGGAGGAGGAGTTAATATGAATGCATGTCTGAGGGGAACTTACTGCCTTTAGAAGAGTTAAGATGGTATCTTTTCTTTTCATCTTGCCTCTCATATTAAAGTTCATAAGTGCAGTGCTGTTTTGTTTACTGCAAAAAACAAAGGAAATGCTTTAGGTGCCACCTGCTGGCAGAGAGTGAATCCGAGTCTCGTTTAGCTCGTCCACAGTTTCATACAGATATTTTTATGTATAGTTTCACAAAGCTAAAGTCAAACAATTCTGTTTTTGCTTCAAAATTTTGAAATTGTACAATCTAATTTAGATTTTAAAAAATTGTCAAGTTGCATTTATGCAGCATCTTTGGATCATGATTAAAATGCAGTGGTATAATTTAGAATTTATCTTAAATCTAATTTTGTTTAAAAAAATACAATAAAATTGTGAATCGAAATGAATCGTGAAATCAAAATCGTGAATCGAATCATGAGTTGAGTGAATCGTTACATCCCTATAAACAAGACTTTAGAAAGGCTGCAACTATAAATGTAGCCTAAAGGAATGACATAGTTCAGTGAATTAGTAATGATGACTTCGATTTCAATTTATCACACAAACTTTCATAATGGCTTCAGAATACACTGAATAAGCATCATAAAAGTACACTATATTCCATCCTCTGTGAAGCCTGAAAGCTGAAGTTCCCATTCACTGTAAGTGCATGAAAAGAGCAGCCAACAGTCTTCAAAATAACTTATGTGTTCTGCAGAGGACAGAAAGCCACACAGATTTAGAACAACATGAGGATGACTAAATGACGACAGAACTTTAAGAAAATCATATTCAAATTCCCCAAAATATTTGTCATTTTGAGAGAAAACTGAAAAAGTGAAAATTGGTTTTGTTCTTCAAAATAGGGCTCCAGTATTTTCCAATATGTTTTGGAAAGCTATCGTGAATCACATCTTCGATTTTCCTACTCAGTCCTCTGCACTTGTTTTTGGACGGTGCAGATCTTTCCAGATCATTCATTTAATGGATCCCCATTGTCCTCTGGAGCCTGATCATAGCGATGCAAAGAGCCTGTTCCTCCTGTCTCTCAATGGAAGAGAAAATAAGGCCTAATATCTTACAGCTGTTGCGAGGTAGGGGGTGGGGGTATGTGGGAGAACGTTTGCTCATTTCCAATTTACAGACCCCCCAATGAAAAGAGACTTCAGCACACATTCCCTTAAAGGGAGAGGTTCAGAGCACGACTCCAGGATTGATTTTTCCTTTCAAAGATATGCTGCGTCAGTCTTCCAGATATATATATGCATACATTTAATAACAATGAAGCCCAATATTATAACAAATATTATACATAGATTTACGAACTGCATACTATGTGCATAAAAAACTTTATATGAGGTTTAGTCTAGATGTACATCCAAAGCAAGCTGAGATGACATACAAGACAATTAACAGACAATTATCTATTCATCTGGCAAACTCCTTACACTAATATCACATGTAACAAGTCACACTCTTAAAATGACAACAAGACTATAGAATGGCAGAATCCCACCCAATCTTCAGGCACTTAAGACTTAAGACTCACTTCCTTTAACAATAACTGGATTAATTGTGCCTGAGGAAAATATTGTGTTGGCTTGTTGGTGCATTTTTTTTGTATTAATTCATCCTTTTTATCCTAACAGTTAACTTATACATGAAATACATGATTGCCATCAGTTGAAAATGGCGGTATCACATGTAAAGCTAAAGCACAGGACTTGACAATAAGGGCTGCCAGATGGAACGTGCAATTTGCATCACATTGCATTTCTTTACATGTGTTCTTGCGCTTGAACGGACGCGATGTAAAAAATAAAAATAAAAAAACGGTTTTGGTAAAAAGTAGTCTATGTCATGTCTTTAAGTCAACTTAACCAGTTGAGAAAGAAATTGGATTTGTATAATTATATTTGGGCCAAAAAAAAAACACACCCACTGCTCTTGACTGAATAACTTTCGTAGCTTTAAAAAGGATTAATCTATATTTAATTTATACCATGAAGAACATGCAATGTAATTTTACATATGATTATTCATTTATGCACTTGAACACATACAAACCTAAAAACCTAAAGCACTGTTTAAAGAGTAACTAAACCCTTAACCAACTTTTTTTAGTTATTGATCTATAAGAATGGGGCTTTATTAGTGCTGTTCATTGATTCAAGTAACTTTTTTGACATTTGAGTATAAAGTGTTTTAATTCTACAATATATGGTGTAAAAACGTGTGAGTGCTCCCCTCTTCAGGTTGAACGGTGGCTACTGCAGTTGATTTTTTCCTATTGGATGTTGCGGTGGCAAGTGACGTAAGCGGTGGCAGGTGACGTAAGCGGTTTCCAGCTCACCACGCCCCTTGGTACGAGCTACCACGCCCTTGGCAGTATAAAACCATCAAAATCACTGTAGTGAGTCAGGAGCTGGAATTGCTATTGGTAACGACCAGTATAGACTAATATAGCATCTATTTAGCATAGCAATTATATAGTTATTTAGATCTTCAAGTTAGCGTAGATTTATCTGTATTTAGTACAGTGGTCAGGATGGTACGGAGGTGTGTTGCTGGTTGCTACAGCACTGCTGGACTGCATAGTTTTCCAGCAGACTTTAAAATTAGGAGCCAGTGGTTGCATGCATTTGGCCTGGAAGACCGCAAGTTCGGGTGTGCAAACTGCGTTTTACAAGGGATTGCTTCTCCAACGCAATGGAGGTGGAAATGGGCTTCTCCACACAGCTCGTGCTGAAAAGCGACACGGTGCGTGAGGTAAGACCGCAGTTTGAGCCAGCGGCTCGAATTGATATGAACAGACACCTCGACACCCTCCACTTCAGGTAAAAGAGGGGGAGAAAAAAGTCCTCTACTTCAAATGATCGCTCTGTTGCAAAGCTACTTGCGTCATTACAGTCACTCTCCATTTTAGCGTCTCTGACAGCAGCTGTCAATCAATCCTTCACTGCGAGTCTCAGGATCACGCCGCACTCGCTCAGCCCCGCCCTAGGTTCGTCCCCTCTATCTCCGCTGTGATCTGCCCACTTTTCAGCATTTTTCAAATATTGTCAGTGGGTGGAGTCAGGCTCTAAACAGGGGTTTAGTTACACTTTAATTTATCTTTGTTCTGTTTATTTGTGCTATTGCTTGTAAATTGTTAATTTGTTCTTGCTTATCACCGTTTTTTTTTTTTGATAGACTAGTAGTAGTAGTAGTTTGCTGTGGTATCTTTGTGGTGGTAATTTTACTTGTATTAAAATTTTTGGGGTGATGTCAGCTTATTTATTAGAATACAATTTAACATGGGTCAAAAACAATGATAAAAACTTTTTTTTGCAGCAAAGCCAGTGAAAAGTTGCAAATCACATTTTCCCATACTGTGTGTGATTTCTGAGTAAAACGGCTTCTCAAACGAGAAAAAAAAAGTAGTATGGGAATGCACTAATAAATCAATTTATCAAATCAATATATTAATTTTGATATCATGGTGACTTATAATAATCACGAAATGATATAAACTTGCTAATTGGTTGGTCAAATAGTTGACCATTCTGACTAGAATACATGAAAGCTACCTCCAGCTGAATGTGAGTTCTATGAGTACTGTTCAAAACTTTGGGATCATTAAAAAAAAAAAAAAAATTTTTTTTAAAGAAGTCTCTTATGAAGAATAAAAGATACACTGTGTCTTCCAAACTTGGCCTCAATCTGACCCCGCTATAGAGTGAGCCTTAAGAGGTGCTGACAGAGACTCAACACTAACACTACCAGTCAAGCCCTCAAATATGAGTCACAGCAGTGACGTATATCACATACTGTGTATCACATACTGATAGTGAAATACATCTATAACCAGGTAGGCCAAGGCTTCAAGGCCAGAATGAAATAAAAAGAAGCATATGTGTGGCTGGAGTTTTTTTTCCAACGCTCTCCTTACTTCCTGACTGTGGCATCGTTTGCTGTCAGGAGCATGCAGGATGAGGTCAGATTATGAGGTGTGTGCTGCATGTGTAATGCTCACACATGATTTATTACTAAAGTGAGGTCATCATAACACTGTGGACCCTGCCTATTAAAAAGACACATGTGACATGAACTTAGGCTCCTGGCTAGAGGTCGACCGATATATCGGTCGGCCGATATATCGGGCCGATATTTGTCATTTTTTAATATATCGGCATCGGCCGATATCCGTGTTTAGTAGCGCCGATTTAAAGTCAGGCACGTCGGCGGGCAGCCCCGTGTTATTGGTGCGGTGGAAAGTGCTGCTGCTGCCACTGCATGTGAAGCACCCCAAGCCAAAAGTTTTGGAAGATTCAACAACAGTCCTGGGAGATAAAGGTAGTCAGAGAATTTCACTCTGTAAATGGGGTGGAGAAGTTGACAGCTCTAACTAACACTGCAGCGTGACGTTACCAAAGTAAACTGTCTCTGATGTTACTGCGCCTCGCTCACAGACAGCAGCGTGCTCGGAGAGACAGCTGTGCTGGAGCTGCCCAGAACGGTGAATGACTTTGTTCGGAGGCATGGTTTGATGCAGACAATAACCAGTTTTCCATCCAACTCATTTGTATTTAGGGATGTCAATATTCGATAATTTCCATGATAGATCGTCGTTTAAATTAATGATCAATTAATTACTTTAATGCTGCAAAATGCGTCTGCAGCGGTATTATTATTATGTGCAAAAGCCACTTGGAAAAAAAAGCTTTCTCACCCGAATTAAAGGGGTTTTAGTCTGAATAAAATGCTAGTAGCAGGACTGTAAAATGAATAGATGTGATTATGATCATTTGATAAAATGAAGAGAGCGCGCCATACGTTGGAGATCATTTTACTTTGTTGACTGTTTCTCATCGAGGAGACCGCTGAATGTGCCTCTTTAAATGGTTTTGTGGTGCTCGTTGTTGTATTTTAAAACGCATCTGCAATGTTTTCAAATGACACTATAGTGGTGGTGCAACGGATCATCATTGATCCGTGATCCGTTCAGATCAATATCTTCGGTTCGGCACACACGTGACCCGCGGATTGAGTTATGAAAAAAAAAAAGTTGCGCATGTTCAGTCCACACTCAGTGGTCATGGCGAGCGGAGGAACGGAGGCGCTTGAACGGCCCGCGCATTTTGTATTCCCTGTCAGATATAATGATGAGGAAAGAGGTTAGAGTGAAAAGATTGTGCCAGATCTTTATGAACAGGAGAAGAAAAAAGTTGTGGATGAACTATCCCGAGCATCCTCTGTTGCGCTCACGACAGACGGGTGGACGTCCAGGGGGACAGAGAGCTCTGTGACGATAACTGCTCACTTCATCACAGCACACTAGAAGATGAGAAGTCGGGCTATTATGTTAAAAAGAAGATATTATGTGCACGTTAAGTTGATTTCATATATTTTAATTTAATAATTTAATGTTAATAAAAAAAGACAAAACGTATGTTTATTTGTCTTGGCCTTTTCTTTTCTTTTTTCTGATCCGAGAAATTATCCGATCCATACGAGGATCCATACATACGGGTTTGACTAGATGTATTTGGAGGTTATTGCTCACATCTCGTTCTGCACATATCCAAATGTTTCCATATTCGCAATGTATCTGAATGTTAAACTATAATATTTTTTATTTATTTAATGTAAACTAGACGATAAAGATCATCCTCTACACATGAGCAAAAACGTCCTTGGCATAACAGCAGAGTGGACTGGTATACTACGGTCTATTTAAACTGACCAGTGTAACCTTTTAAATGTTTGGTTGACTGTACTTTATTTTAATAATGAACAGACTGCGATGTAAGTTTGAAATTAGAATGCACTTTAGATGTTCTGTGTCATTTATACCAAAAACAAATGCTTTTAAAAAAAATTTAAAATTGTAAAATTTTTAAATTTTTATTTATTTAAATGTATATTTAAGTTTACATTTATGTTCCAACAAACTTGAAAAATTCTACTTGATAAATGCTCTAAAACTTTTATGTAAATGATTGACTTTTTATTAAAATAAAAAATGTATCCAAAGTTATATAAAACAATATTACCTGTTTTATATATTTAATACTTGGTCTGTTTATTGATTTTGTTTGGTTAACTTTGGATACATTTTTTATTTTAATACCGTGCAGTGCACAAAATTAAGATTCGAGAGATGGTTCAAGTCAGTGCTCACTAAATGATGATAAGTTTAGAAATGTTGTGCATCCACTTATTATTAGTGTGACATTTTTGCATGCAAATGAAGGGGAAAACTTCAAGATATCGGCCCTAAAAATCGGCAGCACATATCGGCCATCGGCTGACAATGACCTCTAAACATCGGCATCGGCTATAGAAAAACCCATATCGGTCGATCTCTACTCCTGGCTCTTCTGAGTAATAACCAGTTTTGATACCTAACTTGGATAATGGCATTTGGTCTAACTGACAATTATAATTGTTTCGGCCCTTCAGAAACTAGGCACTCACAGCCAAAATGGCCAGTAAAAGGTGTCAATATGCAGAGAAGTGACTCCTGTGGCTATCTTTGTTTAGACTCTTTGTTCTTTCTCTTTGGAAATGCATGTCTCAGTGGAGTTTGTGACAGGAGCACTAGGATGGCACTATTTGTTTAGTGCTCTTCATCCGAGCGTGATGGGGGTCTTGGAGTCCTGCCCGGTGCGGTCAGGACATTTGTGTTTGGGTAGCCTTGTGGAAAAAGTGAGGGGGAATATGCTGTGGTCAAAACTCAAAATAATAAACAATATTTGTATTTTGTGAGTCAGTGATGCTAGTACTTCAAAGCATAACCCAGCACAGTCACATTCGTTTAGAACTATAATGAGCCCTGCCTGTAATGCCCCAAAAACACATTGAACTTAAAGGGATAGTTCACCCAAAAATCATAATTATGTTATTAATAACTCACCCTCATGTTGTTCCAAACCCGTATGACCTCCGTTTGTCTTCGGAACACAGTTTAAGATATTTTAGATTTAGTTTGAGAGCTCTCAGTCCCTCCATTGAAGCTGTGTGTACGGTATACTGTCCATGTCCAGAAAGGTAATAAAAACATCATCAAAGTAGTCCATGTGACATCAGAGGGTCAGATATATTTTGAAGCATCGAAAATACATTTTGGTCCAAAAATAGCAAAAACTACGACTTTATTCAGCATTGTCTTCTCTTCCGTGTCTGTTGTGAGAGAGTTCAAAACAAAGCAGTTTGTCACATACACCAAATCGAACTGAATAGTTTTAAATGGTTTGCATATTTAATAAGCATTAATCCACAAATGACTTAAGCTGTTAACTTTTTAAATTTGGCTGACACTCCCTCTGAGTTAAAACAAACCAATATCCCGGAGTAATTAATGTACTCAAACAGTACACTGACTGAACTGCTGTGAAGAGAGAACTGAAGATGAACAGATAATGACTCGCTCACGAGTCAAGAAGCGTTTCTGTCAGACGCGTCCGATTCGAGAACCGAGGAGCTGATGATACTGCGCATGTGTGATTCAGCGTGAAGCAAACCGACACACAGAGCATCTGAGCTCGACTCGGTGTTCATCTTCAGTTCTCTCTTTACAGCAGTTCAGTCAGTGTACTGTTTGGGTAAATGAATTACTCCGGGATATTGGTTTGTTTTAACTCAGAGGGAGTGTCAGCCAAATTTAAAAAGTTAACAGCTCAAGTCATTTGTGGATTAATGCGTATTGGAGACGCGAACCGTTTAAAACGATTCAGTTCGATTTGGTGAACTGGTTCAAAAAGATCCGGTAACATCGAATGATTCGTTCGCGAACCGGATATGACAAACTGCTTTGATTTGAACTCTCTCACAACAGACACGGAAGAGAAGAATAATGCTGAATAAAGTCATAGTTTTTGCTATTTTTGGACCAAAATGTATTTTCGATGCTTCAAAATATATCTGACCCTCTGATGTCACATGGACTACTTTGAAGATGTTTTTCTTACCTTTCTGGACATGGACAGTATACTGTACACACAGTTTCAATGGAGGGACTGAGAGCTCTCGGACTAAATCTAAAATATCTTAAACTGTGTTACGAAGATAAATGGAGGTCTTACTGGTTTGGAATAGAGCTGCAACTAACGATTATTTTTTCTGTCGACTAATCTTAACGATTATTTTTATTACAATAAATAATTAATCTAATGTTCTTTTTTTTGATTAGCTAATGAATCCTTTGGATAACTTTACAAAAAAATATAAGTACAACTTCTAATATAATATTTCAACCTTTATTCATTTTCAAACAATGTGGCTGAAGTTTTTACAGTATACAAAAATAAAGAGGCAAAGAAAATTATTTTACTATGATTAATATGAGTTTACGATAGCGCTTATAATTAAACCACAGTAGTCTGAGACGTCATGAAATATTCTTTAGCATCATAAACCATAAAATGTAGTCAGGGTTCTGCTATGGTTTAGCATGGTTTCCAGAGATCTGGAGCTGATTCTGGGTAGCTCAGTGGTCTGTGACTGTTGTCTCGCGGCGCGCTGTCTGTTAAGGGACCGTTCACATATCGCATCTTTTGCGCGCTCAAGTTCGTTATTTCCAATCTATGCGCGCGGTATGCATGCTCATAATGGAAGCAATGCGGTCGCGACGCGCATGCGAAAACAGGCGCGTCCGCACCGCATCGAGGTAGAGTTAAAAACATCTCAACTTTTCAGAATGCCGCAAGCGTACCGCGGGTCATGTGACAAAAACTAACCAACCAGTTTCATCCTTTCCTGTAACAACATTGAAAGCTCAGCTAAGATGAAGGAACTGCTGATCATAGCTGTATATGGATTGCCATTTTGAAATAAATTTAGTAGCAGAGCTACTGCAAGCGATTTTTAGTGCTGCAAATCCATTTATCCTTTGCTGAAATTTCCGCGTCTTCATGGAGAGAGCGCGTCTAGGGTTGCTTGGCAACGGCAGACATGCCAGGGTCGCAACTGCCCGAGCGCTTTGGAAAGAAGGAGAAAGCGGCGCGACTAGCGTTTTCCACGCGTTTTTAGGCGCGATATGTGAATGGCCCCTAATGCTTGTTCGAAACCCGCACCAACAAAGACTTACTTTATTTTTTATTTTATCCTTACTTCAGCCGCTACGGGTGATCATACCAATAACTTGTAATCTTTACAAGAATATCAGAATCATGCAATGAGCAAGTCTGCATTTATTAGACACTTAATAATATCACATCAGTTTGTACTTTTAGAATCGCCGAATCTACTGCGGTCGTTCCATCACTGCAGCAGAGACCTGAACCAGGAAGTTGGTCACCAGATCACACGGTAACAAGTTAAACCGTAACACCGGAGAGCGCCAGGATGTTTTCCTCTGAGGTGCTCGTGCATCGAAGTTGTGCTGCCGTGGTACACCATATTGGTTTTTCAAAGGGAAAAAATGGCCATTTTATTTGGCCTCTGTTTGAAGTATTCCCATACTTTTGATAACAGTGGTTTCTGTTTTTGTGATAGAATGCAACTTTCTCCATTCCCAGTATGCCATTACGCGAGATGTAAACAGTATGACACGTATTTTTGTAGTCGACGTAATCGATGACGTCGACGCATCGTTGCAGCACTAGTTTGGAACGACATGAGGGTGAGTTATTAAATTATGATTTTTGGGTGAACTATCCCTTTAAATCCTGCTCCTCATTAATATTAAACGTGAAACATGAATGACCTGGATGCTGTAGGAAATATATTTCAAGTTCTGGAAATAAGATACTATTTGTTCTTAGTTTTATTCTCTGCTTTCACAGATCTGCTTGGCTGTAATTCTACAACATTTTTTTATTTTAGCGTGGACAGATTATTTATTGCCCAATAGATTTATTGTTTATCCCTGAGATCTTTTACATTCTATGTCTTATTTGAATGTAAGGTGATAAAAAGGCGAATGGTAACAGCTTTCCCATCCATCATCATTTTCAGGGGCTAAAGCAAAAAAAAAAAAAAAACTTCCTGAGCCTGAACTGGCAGGGCAGCACAATGGCGGTGACAACTTTAACATTCGAAAGGATGCTATGGCAAAGTTATTGCTTTCTTTCAAGCTGATTTTCTATTTCATGAATATATGATTGACCTGAAGTATTAAAGCTGTATCGTACACTTGGAAATGTATGAGCTATATCACCGCTTACCAACACGAGGGGTGTGACAATACACTTAGCTCACGAGATGAGACAAAATCCAGATACTTGGTTCACAAGAACGTGACAATATTTGAATAAAATTTAACAAATTTTAAATGACAATATTTGTCTTTAAATTACAAAAAGTAAAACAATACAGTTGTATTTAGAAATATTTTAACTAATCTAGGGCTGTATTTTGGTAATCAAGTAATCTACTGATTATTTTGACAATTGAGTAATCTGATATTTTTTTAGTAACACAAACATACCTAAGTGAAAACCAGGCCTTAGTATAAGTATTTATATATAAACTAACGATGAGGCAATAATAATTGGCTCAAATAAAATATCAAAACCAAGAAATTACACGATTGTATTGAAAAACACTGTTAAAATGCATAATGTAATATGCCTATACATAATATGAACATAACCAACATTAGTATATTATGTATTAAAACATGGTTGATGTATTCTCCTGTGTTGGCAAAGGTTTATAAAATGATTTACGTTACAAATCTAGTGAGATTAATGCACACTGTTTTTCCAGATGCAATTAAAATTCACAGCTTATACAGAGGAAGAGTTCACAGACGAGCTGTGCAAAACATGCGCAAAATATGATTGTAGTTTTGCGCAGCTGGTCAGTGAACAACGGCTCTGTGTAGTTAATGCCGCTCCATGTGAAATCACGCACGTGTAGAGATTTGCAGCTGATTACAGAACCGGCTTTACTGACAAGATGCACATTAAATATCGCATACGATTTATCATTCAGCCCTAGTATTTACAGGCACTTTTGATCAATTTAATGTGTCCCAACATTTGAATGATGGAAAAGGTTAAAAAAAAAAAACAACAACACCAACAACAACAGACAATTAAATCACAGTTCAGCTCTTGTAATCCCTATTTTCCACTTCATCTTTTATCTGAAACACTACTCGAATTGCACAAGAACTTCAAATGCAGTGAAATGTCTGAAAATCTTGCTCCATCAAACCACAAATAACACATCTGTTGGCAATCTTCAAATGCAATAAAATTAGTGAGCCCATCCTTTAGTTGTGTTAGCATCCAAAATTATAATTTTTTTGCCTTATCCAGAAACCTAAAAGCACCCTTGAACTTGACAATCACAGCAAGGGTTATGAAGCCCAATGAGAATGTACTCATAGAAGGAATGACACGAGGGGCATCCTTTTCCCACACACACTTTGAATCATCTCAGCATGGTCTCAGTGTTTCTACATGTGAAGCCATACGCACATTGCAACAGAAACCCTCCCACTGCTTCAGCTCTAGGAATGTGTTTTGTTTGGAGGCCTTTCTGGTGGTTTATTAGATCTTAAGAGGATGGCCTCCAAGAACTTTTTCACTTGGGATGACTGTCCTGCTGAAGCCAAGGATCGAGAGGAGGCCAAGCAGGCTGTAACTCTTATTGCATAAGTCCCATTCCCCAAACACAACTGCATTTGTGATAAATAGTTTAAGAAGATATTTTTCCACAAACGGAAAGAGGCGAAAGTAAAGGAAAATGTCTTGCTCTGCATCAAAATCACTGTGAGGTTTTCTTACCTCAACACATCCTCTGGTGTTCTGTCATTTTAGACAGAGAAACAAGAAATGATGGTTTGAATTTAACTTTTTTCCACATTTGGAAAGGTATGAATCTTGGTGACTTGGCACTTGCAATATGAACAAATATTTGTTAATTGATTAGAAAAGGTTAAATGGTATTTAAAAGTAATTTGTGAACTTTGCTACAGGAAATGAATGGTTAAAATGGAAGGGGGGGTTAAAATACAAAGCAATTTGGGGGTTAACAAAGTAGGTAATGACATTTTTTACATATACTCAAATATAAAAAGAAAATATAAGAAACATAATAAAAAAAACTGTTTATTCAGTATATTGCATGAATGTTTTAAATCATAAGGAACCTACTAATAGTACAAACATTTGAGTGAACCTTTAGCTAAAAACCGTCATTTATTTCCCAGATAAATCTGACACATTGATTGACATGACCTATCAGGGTTTGACTGTCCAGTTCGCGAACTACAGTAACCACCATCCCTCAATGTTTCATAACAACACGAGAAACATAAAACCCGGCTAATCGCAAAAATATGATCAATTTATGCACCCTGCGACATCCTCTTTCATCACTCCAGTGTTTGTCACATCATGGTTGTGAGTTTACAGTTTGCTAACCGCTAATGCTAACAGGATGTGCTACTTCAACAGGATGCGAGGTGAAATAAATGGCTCATTTATTACCTTGGCTCCCTCCTTTCGGTCTGTTTAAGCGTCCGTCAGGGTAGACGATCTTCTGGGTAGTGTTCAAATGTTGATAACAAAGGATATTCCGGAGATTTGGGTGGTGTGGCATCGTTTCATGCTACACGGATGGCTGGCCACTGCATACAGCGCGACTGACAGACTATAGACAAACACACACACACATTAGATCAAATCACCACACACACACACACACACAAACACACACACACTCTGTCTCTCTGCGCCCGCCCACCACATGTGTCCAGAGTACAGCTGTGCAGCATGAAATATTCATTCTGTTAGCTGCCTGGAAACAACCTGCATTAACCTGCCATACTAATACATATCTAAATCTACTACAGTAGTAGTCTATAAGTTATGCACAAACACGATAAACTGTCCCGATCCCTCTCTCATAACTTTGCCGTCTTCTTTTCTAATCTGACTTGTGTCTGCTCTGTGTCTTAAATTGCCAATCATTTACTCGAATGTATCTCATGAGTCACTGAAGGTAAGGATGAATCATTTCTGCACTGAACATACAGCAGCTTTAGCCATAATACACTTTGACATTATTGAAAAGCATACGCAACAGTTCACTAAAGTCTATTATGGATATGGATGCGTGCTTTATCGACGTTGTTCTGTCCAAAGCACACATTGTCGATTTTAATAATTTAGTACATTACAAAGCCTTACTGGGTTACATGTCTGGAAGTGAAATACATATGAAAAGTAGGACTTTACACTTACAAGGTAGGAAAAAGCTCTTTAAAATTCTGAACCTCTTCAGATTTGAAGGAAATTGTCACTGAAAGGCCGCTGCTCAATACTAGTTTAAGGTCATTAGGATTAAAAAAAATATTATTCATTATTTTTGTAACCTTTATTAATTAAACTGACCAAAAAGTGTCAGTAAATACATGTATAATGTTACAAAGTATTTATACTTTTAAAAAAATGCTGTTCTTTTCAAAAAATCATGAAAAAATATATTAGGTTCCACAAAAATATTAAAGCAACACAAAATATGTTAAATGTATATAATGACCGAGTACATCATAAATTCCTCCCAAATCATTACGGTACATTCATAATAAATGATTATTTTATACTATAACGTTAGCCTGTTCGGGTCACCACTGATAGATCAGTGGTCGTCACCTCTGCGGAGTAACACAAACCTGCGTGAATCGCCATAGACATAGCTGTGGTCTTCTTGGAGAAGTAGCTCCTGTTACAATGTTCTTCCGCGGGATGCATGAGGTCCTGTTAATTAACCGCAAGAGCGCCAAAATTTACATAGTGTTTAAGCAGCACAATTATTTTTAACGTTGATAATAATAAGAAATGTTTCTTGCGGACCAAATCAGGGTTTTAGCATAATGCTGACTCGAATGAACCTTGGTGAGCCTAGGATAACTTTTTTTTTTTTTAATGATCAAAACTTTAAAATTATTTTAATTTGTTTAATCAGCAGGAAAAACAAGAATATTAAATTAGATTTAAATTTTTCATTTATTTTCCATGAAGCCTGCAATTTTGAATTCTTGTTACCAATGTGGGACTAATGTCCAGTGTTGTGCTAGTTACTAAGAAATAGTAACTAGTTACAGTTACTTGTTACTTCATTCAAAAAGTAACAGTTACTTTGTTGATTACTTACATCAAAAAGTAATGCATTACTGTTAAAAGTAACTTTTTAGTTACTTTTTTAAAGAATATTCTTTAATGTTCCCGTTAATGCCCTTTTATGCATTATGGCCTATACAAACACAAAACTGACTTAAACCGAAAGTAATTTTTAAACACTATTTAATTTAAGTCGGACCAGCACAAACTGAATACTGTATATCACAATGTTTTCTGAAATTAAAAAAACTGAATAATATATTCAGAATCAAAAACTAAAGTGGCTTCTGCATCATAAAAGCTGTTGAGCCCATAAAAATGCTCCTTTCACAGCTTAAGTATGAAAACTATCAACAATGTACAACATAACACAAAACATTTTTAAATAAATAAATGAAAGCAATCTGAATTATTCAAAATCAATTTCGAAAAACTCAACACCAAAAAACTGCTATTATTGACAACCATAAATTATATGCATTAAATATATATATATATATATATATATATATATATATATATATATATATATATAAGCTGTTTACAAATAAAATCTATGTTGAAAAAAAATGGAGCACAGCTGGAGGAAAACAAAACTAGAGGTATTTCGTATTGCTTGGCGGGAAAGTAACCTATCCTACAGAAAAGCATTAAAAACTGCTAAATCCGATTACTTTTCTTCTCTTTTAGAAGAAAACAAACATAACCCAAGGTATTTATTCAATACAGTGGTTAAATTAACAAAAAATAAAGCCTCAACAAGTGTTGACATTACCCAACACCACAGCAGTAATGACTTTATGAAATACTTTACTTCTAAAATTGATACTATTAGAGATCAAATTGCAACCATTCAGCCGTCAGCTACAGTATCGCATCAGACAGTGCACTATAGACCCCCTGAGGAACAGTTCCACTCATTCTCTACTATAGGAGAGAAAGAATTGTATAAACTTGTTAAATCATCTAAACCAACAACATGTATGTTAGACCCTATACCATCTAAGCTCCTAAAAGAGGTGCTTCCAGAAGTCATAGATCCTCTTCTGACTATTATTAATTCCTCATTGTCATTAGGATATGTCCCCCAAAACCTTCAAACTGGCTTTTATTAAGCCTCTCATCAAAAAACCACAACTTGACCCCAAAGAACTAGTTAATTATAGACCAATCTCGAATCTCCCTTTTCTGTCCAAGATACTAGAAAAGGTGGTATCCTCACAATTATATTCCTTCTTAGAGAAAAATGGTATATGTGAGGATTTCCAGTCAGGATTTAGACCGTATCATAGTACTTAGACTGCTCTCCTTAGAGTTACAAATGATCTGCTCTTATCATCTGATCGTGGGTGTATTTCTCTATTAGTTTTATTGGATCTTAGTGCTGCGTTTGACACAATTGACCACAACATTCTTTTGCATAGACTTGAACACTTTGTTGGCATTAATGGAAGTGCATTAGCATGGTTTAAATCGTACTTATATGACCGCCATCAATTCGTAGCAGTGAATGAAGTTGTATCATATCGATCACAAGTGCAGTATGGAGTACCTCAAGGCTCAGTACTAGGGCCGCTACTCTTCACGCTTTATATGTTACCCTTGGGAGATATCATCAGGAAACATGGTGTTAGCTTTCACTGTTATGCTGATGATACTCAGCTCTATATTTCTTCACAGCCCGGTGAAACACACCAATTTGAAAAACTAATGGAATGCATAGTCGATATAAAAAACTGGATGACGAGTAATTTCTTACTGCTAAATTCTGAAAAAATTATAGGATTAATGTTAATTATAGGACCTAAAACTCTGCTTGTAATAACCTAGAACACTGTCTAAGACTTGATGGTTGCTCTGTCAATTCTTCGTCATCAGTTAGGAACCTAGGTGTGCTATTTGATCGCAATCTTTCCTTAGAAAGCCACGTTCCTAGGATTTGTAAAACTGCATTTTTCCATCTCAAAAATATATCTAAATTACGGCCTATGCTCTCTAATGTCAAATGCAGAAATGTTAATCCATGCATTTATGACCTCAAGGTTAGATTATTGTAATGCTTTATTGGGTGGTTGTTCTGCTTAGTAAACAAACTACAGCTAGTCCAAAATGCAGCAGCAATTGGAATAACATACCTAACATTGTTCGGGAGGCAGACACACTCTTGCAGTTTAAATCTAGATTAAAGACCCATCTCTTTAACCTGGCTTACACATAACATACTAACAGTGTTGGGGAGTAACTAGTTACATGTAACGGCGTTACGTAATTTAATTACAAAATTATTGTAACTGTAATTAGTTACAGTTACTACGAAAAAATGAGTAATTAAATTACAGTTACTTATGAAATTTTTAACGATTACAAAGGGGATTACATTTGAATATTTACACACATCCACATACAGATTTAACTTATTTCTTTCCCAAATTGCACTGACTATTCTGAGACATACCGCCCTAATAATTTCCGGGATGCGGAAACACAGTCTGGTTCGTAGAATCCAGTCATAAAAACGGAATGCCTAACGCGGACGGAATATGCCACATTTTGGATGACTAAATCAAAAGTAGGTCAGTACACTTGAATCAAAACATGACATCGACTAGTGTCTGTGAATATAAAGCCCCAAAAATTCAATATATGACTTGCACATTCTGCCTGTCTGTGGAAATCAGGCGCGGACTGGACACCGGGAGAACCGGGACAATTCCCGGTGACCTGGCAGCCGATTTTGCCCCACTATTTAATATCATTATTGTATAATTCCCTGCCGAATGTACTAAAGCGATCATTTGCGAATCCGCCATTTGATAATTAAATCTCTAATAAATCATGAAGTGTTAGTCATGACTCGCGCGCACTCCGCGCCTCCGCCAAACGGTTTGGATCAGACTCAGAGTAATCAATGCGAGAGAGAGAGAGAGAGAGAGAGAGAGAGGGAGAGAGAGAGGGAGAGAGAGAGGGAGAGAGAGGATTGCTGGAGCAGAGAAGCTGAACTACTGTTCAGGCTTTCAGGTCAGTTTCATCTGTAAAGATGCTTTTTTGTCTTTGTTTTTTTTTTTATTTAATCAAGCAGCAGCACGTTGCTCACCAGTCATCACTCAAAATACTATATAAAGGACATCATTATTATCTGTTGTAATGCTACAGTAGGAATTTATCTGAAAAAAAATCCGATTTTTTTATAGGTTTAGGGGGAGCTACGACAGACAACAACACAACCCTTACGAAAATTAACATTTTAATATTTAACTATAAATCCAGAGAAAATGGTTACTATTGTTTAAATGTGGTAACCAAAAATGTAAAAATTTTTTTACAAATGTATTTATTTAAAAATAAATACAAATCCATTTGCAAAAAAACAAAAACATAACAAGGTTATTTTACTTTTATATAGGCTAATAAAAGCAAGGTTAATTTTTGTAAGGGAAAAACATGACTCACGTACAGTATTAGGATTTTTCTATAAAGATATTGTAGTATTGCAGAGTATTGTATTGTAAAGTATAGTTTTGTTCAATCTTGAGTATTAAAGTCACGAGAGAGATGGATAAGAGGGCAAAATAAAGAAACTGAAGAGAAAAATGGAAGTGAAGGTGCAGTTCAGGAGAGAACTTTTAATTATTTTGCATGTCCCCAAATTAAAGATTTATACCTTTTTTTTTATGTCAGGGCCATACAAAAAATAGTTTTGTCCATGAATTTGTTTGTATGAGTTTGAATTTTCCAGTCTGAATTTTTTTCCCAGTCCGCCCCTCCTGTAAATTAATGGCAAAGACATGGTTTCATTTACTACACATAGGCCTACTGAAGCTCGCAGTGTTTTCAACCTCTGCCATCTCAATATAGGAGTACACGAGCACATAAACATAATTTCTAGAACTGCTCTGTGTCACTTCATGTGCATTTTACTTATTTTGAGAAAACTATCATCATATACAGAGACAGCAGTTTAAAAAAACACCAATGTTTAGGAGTTTATTACACAGAATACGTCACATGCTTATTAGATAACTGTATTTAAGTTGATGTATATGCTTTTATTTATTATTCTTTAATTTTCACAAATTTAGAAAAGTAATCAAAAAGTACTCAAAAGTAATTAGTTACATTACTTTAATAAAGTAATTGAAAAAGTTACACTACTATTACATTTTAAACAGGGTAACTTGTAATCTGTAACCTATTACATTTCCAAAGTAACCTTCCCAACACTGCATACTAATATAAATTTAATATCCAAATCCGTTAAAGGATTTTTAGGCTGCATTAATTAGGTAAACCGGAACCGGGAACACTTCACATAACACCCTATGTACTTGC
Source organism: Carassius carassius (assembly GCF_963082965.1). NCBI lineage: Eukaryota > Metazoa > Chordata > Actinopteri > Cypriniformes > Cyprinidae > Carassius > Carassius carassius. Next base: position 16,253,845 of record NC_081775.1, read on the forward strand.
TACATCATTAGAAGAATGGCATCTACGCTAATATTTGTCTGTTTCTTTCTTATTCCGAGGTCACCGTAGCCACCAGATCCAGTCTGTATCCAGATCAGAGGGTCACTGCAGTCACCCGGATCCAGTACGTATCCAGACCAGATGGTGGATCAGCACCTAGAAAGGACCTCTACTGCCCTGAAAGACAGCGGAGACCAGGACAACTAGAGCCCCAGATACAGATCCCCTGTAAAGACCTTGTCTCAGAGGACCACCAGTACAAGACCACAGGAAACAGATGATTCTTCTGCACAATCTGACTTTGCTGCAGCCTGGAATTGAACTACTGGTTTCGTCTGGTCAGAGGAGAACTGGCCCCCCAACTGAGCCTGGTTTCTCCCAAGGTTTTTTTCTCCATTCTGTCACCGATGGAGTTTCGGTTCCTTGCCGCTGTCGCCTCTGGCTTGCTTAGTTGGGGTCACTTCATCTACAGCGGTATCATTGACTTGATTGCAAATAAATGCACAGACACTATTTAACTGAACAGAGATGACATCACTGAATTCAATGATGAACTGCCTTTAACTGTGATTTAGCATTATTGACACACTGTTTTCCTAATGAATTTTGTTCAGCTGCTTTGACGCAATGTATTTTGTTTAAAGCGCTATATAAATAAAGGTGACTTGACTTGACTTGTCATGCTAATAAGCTGCCTGAATGTGATGGGACGTTGAAGCTTAGCTTAAAATCACAAAAATAAGTCTTCATGTTTACAAAGAATAGTACACAAGCATCTCCAAAACTATCAAAGGTTATTTAAAAATAATTTCATTCGTGAATTATTTTATGACACATTTTTACTGTCTTATTTATTTAGCCTATTAATTAAAATTATAAAAATAACTTTAGTTGTATCATTATTATATATTATTATACAGGTTATCCATACAAAGCTTTTATCCAAAACGACTTACAAAATAGGAACAAATTACTCCAGAGTCAGTCACAATGCCCGGTTTATTATACAATAATAATCAAGTGTTAAGATTATCACAAACTGAACAAGATTTTGATGCACATCTTTCTAAATTGTTGTATTCCACCTTGTACTACACTTGATAGAGAATCACTTTACTGTAGGCATGTTCCACATAATAATATTCAATAAAACTGTATGTTAACACGTAGCAGCTTGCTGCATGAATCCGTGAGTACAGTTTACAAATCTGAGGGAACGGATTGCGAAAGCATGCACACGGATTATGAATTCGTGGGTACAGTTTACAAAATCTGAGCGTACGGATTGGAAATTCATGATCACGGTTTGTTACTCCGTGGGCACTATTTGTTGAAGAGAGGGAACATTTTATGAATTCTTGAGTACGTTTTATAAACTGAGGGGACGGATTACAAAACCATCACCACGGATTTATTTTTTTTCTCCTACAGGTGACGTGCGGGGCTCCGTATGATAGAGAATCACTTAAGACACTTTATGCACTTTATGTTTTGAGGGGAACTTAATTATAAACATTTATAACTAAATGTTTGAGGGGAACTGTCATGGTTCATGAATCGGCTGTCTCATTCTGATGTGTCTGCGTGAGTGTAATTGTGTGGGTGTGGTTACTCGTTGTGTTGATTAGTGTCACCAGCTGTCATTCATTTCAAGTTCCTTTATATCCCCAGTAATTTCCCTCTCATGTTGTCAGATCGTTGTGGTTGTTCCTCGGTGTGTGTCCTGTTCTCGCGTTTCATCTGGAAGGTTCTTCGTCTGGATTTCATCAGTTCTTAGTGTTGTCTGGATGTTCCACGGTTCCTGGGTTTTCGGAAGCATGCTATCACCTCACCACCACAGAATCGCCATCTCGTCCCTGCTTCAGTTATCACCTGAGTGTTTGTCCCCGACCTGTGTCTGTTCATCTGACCAGTCATTTAATAAACTGATATTACTTGCATCTTGCATCCTCCTGTTATTTCCTTACAGAACGATCTGACCTCACCATGGATGCAGCAAGCACATCGCAGCTTAAGGACTTCATCGCTCACAGCATCTCACATATGGATCAACAAGAGGAGAATATCTCGGGCACAGGTCGTGCGGTGCAAGCACTCGTGAAGCAGGTGTCCGAGCTCACCCAACAGGTACAACTTCTACAGACTCCCACTGCGCCCCCCACGCCGCCCGTTCCCCCACCACCAATGCCCGTGGCAGCAGAGGGACCGGAGCCCCGCCTACCCACACCAGAGGGATATTCCGGTGAGCCTGAATTTTGCAGAGTGTTCCTCACGAGATGTTCCATGCATTTTCGCCTTACAGCCACGCACTTTCCAAAGCGAACAGACAAAGGTGGCCTTTTTATTGACCCTGCTGTCAGGGAGAGCAGCGCTTTGGGGAACGGTGGTGTGGGAGAACGGAGACAACTGCTGCACCTCGTTCCAGGCACTCTCCGAAGAGATGAGGAGAGTGTTCGATCGTGCAGTGGCGGGTAAGGAGGCGGCCAGATTACTCGCCGAACTGCGACAGGGAGAAAGCTCGGTGGCGGACTTTTCCATTCAGTTCCGCACCCAGGACGCAGAGTGCCGTTGGAACGAGGAAGCACAATGGGATATGTTCCTGCATGGGCTGGCTGACCGCGTTCATAAGGAGATTTATGCCATGGACTTACCAGAGACGCTGAACGGACTGATAGAACTCGCTCTGAGAGTTGACGCTCGTCTGAATCGCGTGACCAGGTTGACGCGCTCCAGCCGTCCACAGCCCAGCACGGAGGACCACCAGCCCGGTGTTACGAGCGCGGTCAGCCCCGCATTCGACTACGAGCCCATGCAGGTGGGGAGAGCTCGGCTTTCCCTGGAGGAGAGGGAGTGGCGAAGATCCAAAGGACTTTGTCTATACTGTGGCCGGGCGGGCCACTTCATCCACTCCTGTCTGGTAAAAGAGCAGGCCCAGTTAGTAAGTATGAGGTTACTATCGGGTGGGATCTCCGCCGAGAAGACCTCATCACCACCATCGACCCTCCTCCCGGTAAGACTGAGATGGCGAACATCGACGCACTGCACCAACGCACTTCTGGATTCGGGAGCGGAAGGTAATTTCATGGACTTCAAACTGGCTATAACAGATCACCGTCAACGCACTCAATGGTCAAGAACTTCCCCGGATTACACATTCCACTGAAAGAATCACCCTCATCACCTCTGGCAATCACCCAGAAATTATCCACTACTCTACTCATGGACTCACCACTTGCACCAGTGGTTTTGGGACACCTGTGGCTTTCCAAACACAACCCCCGGGTCGACTGGTGCACTAACACTATTTCCACATGGAGTAACCACTGTCATGAATCCTGTTTAGTGTCTGCCTGTCCCTCTGTGTCTGGTTCTGTGTTTCAGAGTAAGGCAGCGGATTTGTCTAACGTGCCTGCGGAGTACCTCGACCTGAAGGAGGTGTTCAGTAAGTCCCGTGCTGCTTCTCTCCCTCCGCATCGTTCCTATGACAGTGCGATAGATCTACTGCCAGGTAAAACTCCGCCTAAGGGCAAACTTTACTCTCTTTCTGTTCCTGAGAGGGAGGCCATGGAGAAATATATTTATTATATAAATAATATAAAACCGCTTTTAATACCACTAGGGGGCACTTTGAATATTTGGTTATGCCAGCGGTTTTCCAGGCACTCGTGAATGACGTTTTGAGAGACATGGTAGATCAATTCATATATGTTTACCTGGATGATATATTGATTTTTTCTTCGTCTCTCCAGGAACACGTTCAACACGCAGACGAGTGCTCCAGAGACTGTTAGAGAATGTGCTTTTTGTCAAGGCGGAGAAAGGCTCGTTTCATGCACAGTCTGTTCCCTTCCTAGGGTACATCATCTCTTCTGAGGGAGTGCACATGGATCCTGACAAGGTTAAGGCTGTGGTAGATTGGCCAAGTCCAGATTCCCGTAAGGCCCTACAGCGGTTTCTGGGGTTCGCCAATTTTTACCGGCGTTTCATTCGCAACTTCAGCCAACTAGTCACACCTCTGACTGCCTTGACCTCCCCCGGAACGACGTTCAGGTGGTCGAACACTACCGAGGCAGTGTTCACCCACCTCAAAAGTCGCTTAGTTTCGGCTCCCATTCTTGTCACCCCTGATCCCACACGTCAGTTCGTGGTGGAGGTCGACGCTTCAGAGGTGGGAGTAGGAGCAGTGCTTTCACAATGCCCTTCCTCAGACGACAAGATGCATCCCTGCACGTTTTTTTCTCATCGACTATCGCCTGCCGAACGTAATTATGACATTGGTAACAGAGAGTTGTTGGCAGTTAAGTTAGTGTTAGAGGAATGGCATCATTGGTTAGAGGGTTCGGGGGTACCCTTTATCGTTTGGACCGATAAGAATCTTGAATACATCAGATCGGCCAAGAGACTCAACTCCAGGCAGGCTCGGTGGGCTCTTTTTTTCGGATGTTTTGATTTTGTTCTCTCGTACCGCCCGGGGTCCTAAAAAAACATCAAACCCGACGCTTTGTCTCATATTTTTGATCCATCCGAACGCCCGGTGACTCCCGAGTGTATTTTACCTGAGAAAGTTGTCATCTCCACTCTGGTATGGGAGGTCGAATCGAAGGTCAAGACAGCCTTAGAAGGGGTAATGCCTCTGCCTGGTTGCCCACCGAGTCGTTTGTTTGTTCCGGAGGGGTTACGGTCCGACGTTATTCGATGGAGTCATTGCTCCAACATGGCTTGTCATCCAGGAGTGACTCGCACTAGTTTTCTAGTTAAACAACGATTCTGGTGGCCATTGATGGCTCGCGACATTCACGATTTTGTTTTGGCTTGCTCAGTCTGTGCCACTGGTAAGACATCTAACCAACCCCCAGACGGGCTACTTCGACCGCTGCCTGTCCCTTCAAGACCCTGGTCCCATATCGCTCTAGATTTTGTCACCGCCCTCCCGCCCTCCAATTGCATGACGGTTGTTTTAACCGTAGTGAACCGGTTCTCGTAAGCGGCACATTTCATCCCCTTGCCCAAATTACCTGCAGCCAAGGAGACAGCGGTCACAGTCATAGATCACGTCTTTCGGTTACATGGCCTCCCGATGGACGTGGTCTCTGACAGAGCCATATAGAGAGAGAGTTGCGACAAGTACATTGACTCCAATAGAACACTTTTTTTTACAGCAATGGCGGCTTGTGGAGCTTCTAAATAGTTCCCGGAAGTAGCATCAAACCGATGCCGCGCCGTAGAGATGCAGCAGAACAAACCGTTTGCGACGCACTTTTAAAAGGTAAGAAGTTTAAATAATAAGATTGTATATTATCAGTACATCTTAACAACAATAAATTACAAATTAAAACCTTCTTGTAGATTATCACTCATTAAATGAGTAGATTTAGGGGATGTTATCAGATAACTAACAGATTAGGCTAGGATTGGAGCTGAATAAAGTTAGTAACGAACACCCTATTAATTTTAAAATCTGTTCTCTTAATTCAGTTTCATCCATCGTGTTTGGAATTAGAATAAAAAGGAGTCTAAACATATTTTTTTTGCAGGGTGGGGAAATTTAGCAAACGTTACATAGCCTACTACATTAGTTCAATATAACGTTTTATCACGTGTGACAGTGGTGAGTGGAAGTGGTAAAAATGAGGTTATAATGTTTGTTCCTTATTACACGTACTACTGTATTATATACTTAAACTTGTTAGTGTATAAAAGTAACATACTGTAACATTTTGTGGGTGCTGGTAGGTGGAGGATTAGTGGTGCCACTGGACTGTTCTGTGATGGAGCATCAGTGAGGATGCAGGTCAGGAGTGCTGAGGGGACCATTTCTTTTTTTTTTTAAAGCTGCATTTTCATTCTTTATTTTTCTTAGTGCTGCCTTTGCATTGTTTAATTTTTTTTAATAGACCCAGGTAACTGGCTGATTGTCCACTGGAATGCTGACTGGGTGCTGACAGACTTTCTGCTGGTTGACTCGGCAGTGTCACCTGTCCCTGTCTCTCCTCTCTAGCCATGTCCTCTATGAAGAAATATTACTTCAACTAGTACGAGTTTGTACTTATTATATATGTATCACCTGAAATAATATAGCTGTAATCAGCAGCCATTTTTTGTATGTTTACAGGTGTAGGGGTGCATCGTGGAGTAGGGCCCTCCTCTTTTTGACCTTAGGACGATGTACAAAGATTGTGGGAATAGCATCTGGTCTCAGCCTATTCTTGAATTTTTTGGTCATGACAAATTGGTTTGCCTCAAAATGTGCCTGCAGAGTGACTTGAGTTTAGTTTCCACACACAACTTTTTTTTTGTCTACCCACATACGGTACATATCACATGGTGGTTAAATGCACAGTTATAGGTAACACTGATGACTCCCTGCAATGTCTCACCATGAAGCTCAGCTCCCTGGGTTTTGCAAGGCTTTGCTTGTTCCTTATTTCTAGTAAATAATTTTCAATGTAAAACAGTGCAAATAAATTTAAGTATAATTACCTAACAATTTTTTGTTGTTGTAATTTTTATTTATATTTAGATTGCTCCTGCTGACTTGAGCCAACCATTATTTTCTCCTCTCCATGTCAGTTGGGAAGCCATACATTCGCACACCTTTCTCTGACTGAGTGGAGCATCCCCATGCAGCACAGTAAACTATGGTGGAGACTATGCAAGGAGAACATGAAAGAAAGGACACATACAAAATGCTTGGCATGCTATTAAATTTATTAGAAATGTATTCATGAATTGCTGTAAATAGTTAAAGGGTTAGTTCGCCCAATTTGCAAAATTATGTCATTAATAACTTACCCTCATGTTGTTCCAAACCCGTAAGACCTCCGTTTATCTTTGGAACACAGTTTAAGATATTTTAGATTTAGTCCGAGAGCTCTCAGTCTCTCCATTGAAGCTGTGTGAACGGTATACTGTCCATGTCCAGAAAGGTAATAAAAACATCATCAAAGTAGTCCATGTGACATCAGAGGGTCAGTTAGAATTTTTTGAAGCATCGAAAATACATTTCTGTCCAAAAATAGCAAAAACTACGACTTTATTCAGCATTGTCTTCTCTTCCGTGTCTGTTATAAGACAGTTCAAAACAAAGCAGTTTGTCATATCCGGTTCGCGAACGAATCATTCGATGTTACCGGATCTTTTTGAAACAGTTCACCAAATCGAACTGAATCATTTAAAACGGTTCGCGTCTCCAATACGCATTAATCCACAAATGACTTAAGCTGTTAACTTTTTTAATGTGGCTGACACTCCCTCTGAGTTCAGACAAACCAATATCCTGTAGTAATTCATTTACTCAAACAGTACACTGACTGAACTTCTGTGAAAAGAGAACTGAAGATGAACGCCGAGCCGAGCCAGATAACGAACAAAACATTGACTCATTCACGAGTCAAGAACCGTTTCTGTCAGACGTGTCCGATTCAAGAACCGAGGAGATGATGATACTGTGTGAAGCAGACCGACACACAGAGCGTCTGAACCGAACTGATTCTTTTGGTGATTGATTCTGAACTGATTCTGTGCTAATGTTATGAGCCCAGGTAAACCGAAGGCTTGCAGTCATCGCCAATGACGCCATTACGTCGAGCGCAAAAGAACCGTTTTCTTCAACTGGTTTATTGAATCGAACTGTCAGAAAGAACTACTGGTGATCCGAAAACCGATGCAACCGGTTCTTGACTCGTGAACGAGTCATTATCTGGCTCGGCGTTCATCTCTCTCTTCACAGCAGTTGAGTACATGAATTACTCCGGGATATTGGTTTGTTTTAACTCAGAGGGAGTGTCAGCCACATTCAAAAAGTTAACAGCTTAAGTCATTTGTGGATTAATGCGTATTGGAGATGCGAACCGTTTAAAACGATTCAGTTCGATTTGGTGAACTGGTTCAAAAAGATCCGGTTACATCGAATGATTCGTTCTCGAACCAGATATGACAAACTGTTTTATTTTGAACTGTCTTACAACAGACATGGAAGAGAAGACAATGCTGAATAAAGTCGTAGTTTTTGCTATTTTTTGACCAAAATGTATTTTCTATGCTTCAAAAAAATTCTAACTGACCCTCTGATGTCACATGGACTACTTTGATGATGTTTTTCTTACCTTTCTGGACATGGACAGTATACTGTACACACAGTTTCAATGGAGGGACTGAGAGCTCTCGGACTAAATCTAAAATACTTAAACTGTGTTCCGAAGATAAATGGAGGTCTTACTGGTTTGGAACGACATTAGGGTGAGTTATTAATGACATAATTTTCATTTTTGGGTGAACTATCCCTTTAATTGCATTTATTTGAATAAAAATACAAAAAGTAATCTCGTAATATATAATTACAATTTAAAATAACTGTTTTCTATTTTAAAATGTAATATACTCGTGACGCCAAGCTGAATTTTCAGCATCATTACTTTTGAATGGCAGTGTACATGTTTATATACGAGTATGCTTAAGTTGTTTTAAACCTAAATATATTGTGTACATGAATAAGTATTGTAAGAATTATACTAGATATAATAGATACATTATTTATAATACATAATTATAATACTATATGTAATTGTAAGAATTATAAACAATAAGCTTCATTTTACATTTATTTAACATGCTAATTACTGCTGCTAACAGATAATTAACCCATAGTGCGGTGCGAGCTGAAAATCACCTGTCACCAGCCTGTCTCTACTACCTGAAAGTCATCAATATGACATTAGTTAACATGAGATCAGTGAAAAAAAGAACAATATGTAACGTAAAAAGGCAACAGCAACCCGTGTTTATACAACTTAACGTTAGCCTGAAATAAGTTTTTAAAATAACGGTAATTGAACACTAATCCTCAAAAATTACCTGTTTGGATATTTTAAAAACAACATTGCTGTAACTACATACTCATGCTACATACATATGTCGGTGTGTTGTATAAATATATAAAATAAATGCATTTATTGACTCCTTATTACCAGAAATCGCAGTTCTGTCACTCTACTCTATCAGTTTGAATGGCCGCCAACGCACTTCCTGGAACTATTTGAAGTCGACACGAATCACGTGACAACCAAACATTTCGAACTTCCGTTGTAGCAACTCTCTCTCTATATGGCTCTGGTCTCTGACAGGGGTTCCCAATTCGTATCCAAATTTTGGCAAGAATTTTGTAAATTACTGGGGGCCACGGTCAGTCTGTCCTCGGGCTATCATCCCCAGAGCAATGGTCAGTCAGAGCAAGCCAATCAGAACCTCGAGAGAATGTTGCGATGTTTGGTTGCTAAGAATCCGTCATCCTGGAGCCAACAGCTTTCTATGGTGGAGTACGCCCACAATTCCTTACCAGTGTCATCCACGGGCCTCTCGCCATTTAAGTGTAGTTTAGGTTACCAGCCACCAATCTTTCCGAGCCTGGAATCCGAGGTTGCGGTCCCCTCCGCTCACGCATTCGTCCAGAGGTGCCGCGGGGAGGCACATGAAGGCCAAGGCCGATCGCCACCGGTCAAAGCCTCCCGTTTACGTCGTGGGTCAAAAGGTGTGGCTTTCTACCAAGAATATTCCTCTCCACTCCGTGTCTAACAAGTTAGTTCCTAAATTCATTGGCCCGTTTCCTGTCACCAAGATTATTAGTCCAGTGACAGTCCGACTCAAACTCCCTCCTGCGTACAGGAGAATTCACCCTGCCTTCCATGTGTCTAAAGTCAAGCCCGTGTTTTATTCTCACATTAATCCGCCTGCCCCAGTTCCCCCCCAGCCGCGACTCGTAGATGGGGAACCCACGTATTTGGTAAACCGCATTCTGGACTCAAGACGGAGGGGACACGGATTTCAGCACTTGGTGGACTGGGAGGATTACGGTCCGGAGGAGAGAAGTTGGGTACCTGCTAGAGACATTCTGGATCACTCCCTTATCGATGATTACAATCGACAGGTAAGGTAGTCGGGGAACGCCAGGAGGCGTTCCTAGGGGGAGGGGTAATGTCACGGTTCATGAATCGGCTGTCTCATTCTGATGTGTCTTCGTGAGTGTAATTGTGTGGGTGTTGTTACTCGTTGTGTTGATTAATGTCACCAGCTGTCATTCATTTCAAGTTCCTTTATATCCCCAGTAATTTCCCTCTCTTGTGTTGTCAGATCGTTGTGGTTGTTCCTCGGTGTGTGTCCTGTTCTCGCGTTTCGTCTGCAAGGTTCTTCGTCTGGATTTCGTCAGTTCTTCGTGTCGTCTGGATTTCATCAGTTCTTCGTGTTGTCTGGATGTTCCACGGTTCCTGGGTTTTCGGAAGCACGCTATCACCTCACCACCACCAGATCGCCATCTCGTCCCTGCTTCAGTTACCACCTGAGTGTTTGTCCCCGACCTGTGTCTGTTCATCTGACCAGTCATTTAATAAACTGATATTACTTGCATCTTGCATCCTCCTGTTATTTCCTGACTGGAACTGTCTTTAGAAAAGTTTAGATGGTATTTTTTCATTTAATCTTGCCTCTGTCTAATTAAAGTTCATAAGTGCAGCGCTGCTTTGTTTACAGCGGTAACCAAGGAAACACTTTATAAAGCTTATAAGCTCCACCTGCTGGCAGAGAGTGGATCTGCGTCTCGTTCAGATCGTCTGCTGTTTCTGTTTCATGCTGATATTTTTATTAGTTTCACAAAACTGAAGTCAAAACATTCTGTTTTTGCTTCAAAATTTAGAAATTATACAATCTAATTTAGATTAAAAACTGCTCATGTTGCATGCATTTATTAATAACGCATTACTGCCCAACACTGCATGTCTATATAAAACTTAAAATCCTGATTTGTTATTTAGCCATTATTAAGCATTAAATGAAAAAATGAAATAATTCCCAAAACTGAAAAATAAAATTTGTTCCCAAAATTGTTTGCAGATTTAGCCTGAATTAAACTACCATTCAGATGATCTTACATTCACCATAAAATACTGCAAAAACTTAGTTTTCTTATAACAGATTGACATGTTTGGAACTGCCTATTTTTCATTAACATAGATTAAATGTTAGAGAATGCTTTATTAAACATATCAACAAAAACATGGGATCTGTAATTATCATTTTAACCAACTTTAAATTTATTATTCATCTACTTTGTACAGAATCACATGGCCACATTTAATGTTACAGGTCTGCCATACAATAGCATTGTGCAGTTTCAATATCGTCCAGTAATAATAATAAATGAAGTCTATTGTTTCAGCATTAGAGCTCCAGGAGAGGAAAGAATGCTGAACGCAAACCACTGTGTCCTAACGTCTTCTGGGGAGTAATGCTATCTCTTATTGAGGACTGTTTAATGTACTTGGCCATCGGTCAGATAAACACAGAACAGTCAATGGCTCTGTGGAAACAAGAGGATGAAGGAGTTTATTGTGATCCATCTCCTTAATCCACACTGTGCCATACTTATCCATATACAGAACATTTCCTCATCAGAAGCTGGGTTGTAAAATGGCAGCCAAGAATATCTTCATCAGTATACAGCGAGTAATGGACCAAATAAAAGAAAGAAAAAGGAGGAATGGGTATAGCTGTAATTCAAGCAGGAGCTTCATAAAGGAAGTACAGATTCCAGAACATACAATGGAATAAGAACCGAGAAAGGCAATGATTTTCAATACAATTACAGGAATGTCACAGGAAATACACAAGTGTAAAGAATATGTCGCACAATAACTAAAGGAGATCTCTAAAAGAAACAAAACAACATGCCTGCATGTTACATGACATCCTAATAATACACAACCTCTCCTTTGCTCTGAACAACATAATAAAGATATATGCATATTAGCCATAATAATCTGAACAATTTTACACACACACTTAACAGGACAAGATATTGGCACTGTTCAGGATCGCAAAATGCTTGCAAGTTTTGTGAACAGCAAAGGCCAAAAAAGTTTTACAAAATGAAAATATAACGAACCCTAACACTTAAACAAGAAAAATTTACAGTGTTCGAATTAAGTAAATTTTTTTTGCAATTTCTTGAATACAGAAAACGAATGTAGCCGTGATATTATTTTAATGGAGAACTCCTATATTCAAATCGAGTCCATCAGTTAGAGTTAATCATTTCCTATGATACCTTAAGTGATATAAAGACTTAAGTTATTTTCCTAAGTTATGTTAAGAAAAATAATGTGGTATAGTCCTATAATATCATTTGATTTGACCAAAGTGCGCTGTATTGTTTTAATATCGGCTCTGTAATCCAATATTAGTTGGATTTATGCGAGATAAAACAGAGAGATGTTTTCATAAAACAAAAGGAATGTTCACACTTGGGAATCATGGGAATGGTAAACTATAATTGTGTCGTATATTCTTTTTAGTTTTGAACCAATATGTTGATCATAGTCACACCTTGGTTAAAGGACCTCTCAATTTAGTTCTCGGTGTTGTGTTTTATCCATCAGAAAGGGGCCATATAAATGTGTTCCTCCTTATGATTTGCGTATTCAGATGTTCCGTAGCCCTCACCACGGGAAGACATAAATCATAGGTGAGCAAAATGTCAGATCAAATAAAGCGTTTATGGAAAACTGGAATGTGTAATTCTTTATAAACCCACAGTGCTGAAAGGAACAAGAGAGAACGCAAGAATAACATTCACCTTCCAGTGATCTGCGAGAAGCTTGGCACTCAAAGTGTGAGCCCCCATTCAGTCAGAAATCCTACAATGGATGACAGTGAAAATAAGCAACATCACGTGCATGTTGAACGCAACTCTAAGTGCTTGTAACAGTGAGTCCATGAAAAGATATCAGACTGCCTTGTCATTCTTCACTAAAGAGATACTGTATCAACAGAATGCTACTGATGCAGGGAATTCACTCCGCTTGTAAGATATCAGTAGGATGTTGGTGCCCTCCATTGGTCGCATGCTGAATCAGTCCTAGTGCATTTCACACCATAATGCATCTGAGCTCCTTTTCAAACCTCCGTGGAGAAAAGCATACTCTGCCGTTTACTATCCGGAGTAGGGATCGTCTCCAGCTGCAGGAAGTACAGTAATACCTGGACCTACAGAGACGGAGAGGAACAAATACATCAACATCAACACAACTATTATTTTGTATGTGACCCATTTTGATACTTTCAGACTTCAGGGCAGTTCTAATCAGAGCTCTAGTAGTCTAGAACATAGTGTATGTGTGTTACCTGAGACATAACCTCAAGAGACCAGCTGTCACTCATAGAGATGGGCTGCGTTGGATTGGCTGGAATTTTACTGTCCTTTTCAGAGGGGCGAAGGAGGGTCGGGCCGAATACTGTGGCGAGATTGTGGAAGGACATCTTGTTGACGATCTCATTCTCAGCAACCCTGATGAAAATAAAGAAGAAAGTTTCAGTCAGATTAAAGGTCTTAAACAAATGTGAATGGTGCTTGGCTGCCCCTAAAAAAGTTACTCTTTTTGCTTATTAAAGACTGACTGTAAATTATGGGGTTAATTGTGATTATTCTATTCTATTTGGGATATTGCATATAGTTTTGTGAAGAAGGAAAAAAAAGTAGTACACTGCTATGCTGTAGCTAGTGTTTTAAGTGGTTTCTTCTGGTTCTAGATTTGTATCATATCGCAAACACCAGTTTAAATCTAGTTTCACTTAGGAATCATGTTACTGAAATAGTTTGATGGGATCAGACTGCACCTCTTCAGATGGTCCAGTAGAAACAGGAAGGTCAGCAGGTTGGGTTCAGGTAGAGAGAGCAACAAATTGAGCATACAGCTTTCCTTTGCCACACTGTCTGATAATGCTGAAGAAAACAAATAAACAAAAATAAATGATTAACATGAAGGGTTTTGAATACATTATTATACATTAGAACTTAAAAAAAAAGACCACCGACCAATGCCTTCAGTGAAATTTGTGTAGAGTTCGTCAGTGAAGAGGGGCTCAGGAAGCTCTCTGAAGTAAAGCTTCAGCGTTCCAGCGATGGCATTCACGTCCATCTCACTCATCATAACTGAAACATCTTTATTATCTGTTAATTCACAAAAAAATACTCATTTTTAGCCATAACAACAACACATATAATATTAAATATATAATACATTAAAATACATGTAATTCTATTTGAATATTTAAAGTTTAATTCCGTTTTAATATTTTTTACATTTAATTTATTGTTATTTAATTTAATTGTAGGTTCATCCCTAGAAGAATTACTGAAGTACTTACTGGCCTCAAAGGCAGCTTTTAGGGCCTGGATGTCTGTGGCCACACCAGAGACGCGATAGATGCCCACTTCCTCCATCCCTCTGCGCTCAATCTCTTCTACACACTGTCTCACAATAAGAGGCACTTTGGAGTGCTCCCGTCTAAGAGCAACAAACACACATGAGTCAATAACCAGCATCTGGAAAATATATTTCAAATGATTTGTGCTCATTTTTTGGGGTATTAAAGCTGTAAATACTATGACCACAGAAGATTATGGGAACAAGCTTTTTGTTCAAATGAATTTCATGGAAAATTCTCTTGGCACATTTCTGTGAAGTAAATATTCTAAGATTCTTTATTTGTTCACTATGAATGGAAAAATTATTTTGCTGTATCAACGTTCTCATAGCCTATATTTAAACCTCCATCTGCATTATCCTGACACGGCATTCAATTATCCCAAAATCAACATCTTAATGAGACTACCTGAGAAATTTTTTAAATAAAAATCTGTCTACCATACACTCCTTCCAAAACTGTCAAGTTAAAAAAAACAAGCATTTTTAAAGGACAAAATGAATGGCTGTTAAATTGTTAAACTACAGAAAATGCATATCTGAGAGTCTAATTCCTAAATCCACAGTCCTGTTTTTATTGCAGTTCTCTGAGGGGAGCCCTTGGCAAACCCTTTCCTTTAATAATAATTTCTTCCTTATTCTCAGGAAGTCTATAATGGGGTTGTTTTCTGTTTTCCTTTAAGCTTTTAAGAACCCATCTGACGGAGACCACCTTTCCTCAGCTTTATTAAAAGGAAGTCCCCCCTCCTTATTTTTATGAGCCCTCATTTGAGTCGTGTGGGTCTAGGAAAATACTCGGAGAAGGGTCCCTGTGTCCTCTAAGTTATGGGAAACATGGCTGACAGCTGACTGGTGTTGCTGTTGGATCACTGAATCACGACTGGCAGTCTGACATAAAACTGGCATAAACAATTACAATACAATATAACTATATTAATCCTTAAAGAGATAGTTCACCCAAAAATGAAAATGTGATGTTTATCTACTTGCCCCCAGGGCATCCAAGATATTGGTGACTTTGTTTCTTCAGCAGAACACAAACTGAGATTTTTACAAACAACTGCAGACAGTTAGTTATATAATGCAAGTGGATGGGAATCCACGGCGTTCTCTCAAGTGGAACATTGACACTCCTAATTGAGACTGTAGATAGAGTCTCAATGGTCCACTTGAGAGAACGGTGGCAGTAATGCACTAATATGTCTGCGATCCGCCGTAAAGCAAGAAGAAGAAGACGCAGTGCATTCAGTTTCTTGCACAGACAGATCATTTTGTGTCTTTACACATCAGTTTATCGTCACAAGCCACAGGGTTTGATTTGGTTTTGTTTTTGTATGTTTCTTTTAGTTTTATTGTATGTTTTAGCCGTGATTCCCATCCACTTGCATTATAAGACTTACAGACTGCAAATGTTTTATTTAAAAATCTCTGTTTGTGTTCTATTGAAGAAACAAAGTCACCAATATCTTGGATGCCCTGGGGGGTAAGCAGACAAACATCAAATTTTCATTTTTGGGTGAACTATCTCTTTAATATAGGCACAAATACTAGCCTTTTAAACAGTTTTTTTTACTTATACTGACATCTAGTGTTGTGGATACAGCACTATTTAAATACAAGTTTCCAGTTTTGAAAATATCCAAAAATAAGTCATATTTAGCTTTTAATAAGGCTACTAATATGACAGCAATCATATAATATGACATATTCATTTACTGAAATGCTATTCATGTTCTTCTCTTTTAAAAGGGAAAATAATGTAATACGTTTTTTTTAATTAAAACTGTGTATAGTGTATTTGTATCAGTCATACACTGGATTGACTGATTAGCTGGTTGACTCACTTAGTAACAGCCCCGATTTTGACTCCAAACACTCCGGACTGTTTTCTGGACGGCATCCTCTTCAGACTGAACTCTCTGCTGGTAAACCGCATCGACAGCTTGACCTCAATCTGGAAAGAGTGATGAACATTTCACTGATGAGAACAAAACAACTCAATCCAACCTATCAAATAATCACAAATTAAATCACTGGAAGCTGTGGCCATCAGTTTAATATCAAGCCACATGACCATGATAATCCATCATTGTGCTTCATATTGCAAAAACTTGATGGCAGACAAATGATCGTTATATACTGATTTAAGGATGTTAACTGAAAAAAGAACAGCTCTGTCTAAAGAACTCAATATTTTTATTCAGTAAGAATGCATTAAATTTATCTATTTTACATTGTTACATGAGATTTCTATTGATTTCTCTACTAAACGAATCCTAAAAAATAATAATAATAATAAATACATAAAACAAATAAGTAGTGCAACTGTTTTCTATATGATAAGAAATGTTACTTGAGCACCAAATTAGCATATTAGAATGATTTCTGAAGGATCTTGAGATTCTGAAGACTGACGTAAAAATTCACTGAAGTTGCTAAATATTTAGCTTTGCCTTTACATGAATTTAAATTACGTTTTAAAATATATATATATATAAAAAATAAATAAAAAACAAAACAACAGTTATTTTCAATTGTAACAATATTACTGTTTTTACCAAATTTTCAAATAAATACTGCCTTAAACAAATGAAACTACTTTTTTTTTAAAAAGCGTCCTGACCCCACTTTTGAATGATACTATATATAAATAGACATAGACACACACAAAAACATTTCACAAATTAGTGTTAAATATATATGGGGAGTTTTGAACAGGGTCATTTATGTAATTTTAGTTATTATTCTGACAAATGACAAGTACTGAAATGTATCTGTTATACCACTTGTAGAGCAGTAAAAATACAAAAACCTTTTCTACATAATGGTATTTACATATCTTTCAAAATCTGCAAAAGAGACACGTGATAAGTATCTATAGTATATATAATTACAAGGTATCATCATTTAAGTGTTCAGCAATGATACAGCCACATATATTATTCACTTCCCAGACATATCCAGATGATCTTAATCAAGTGTGCTGGCCTGTTTAAATATAAATGGCCATTTATTAAAACGACTGTTCCTATTATTAGTAACTGTGTTATTATTGTGCAGGATGAGTCCCACTGACCCCATTCGTGCTGATAACTGTCCTCTGCCAGTCTTTACCCTGCAGCGCCTGAGGATCCAGCTGTGAAAACAGAGACAAATGTCAATCAAGAGGATAAACCTTTTCTGAGCGTGACCCAAACACTGAGTCACCTGCTAAAAATGGCAGCTCAGTAAACACTCTACTGTAAAGTATCTATATTTCACAAAAATAAATAAACAAATGCACTGAGCCAGGACAAATGAATAGCTGCCCAGACACACAGTACAGTATGTGAATGATGCAAACCAATGCACAATGCTATTTCAGCTTAACTGAAACAGACAAAAAAATCATCACTGCATAACCTAAAGAACAGTAACATCAGTACAGTTTTCCTTCTTTATGATATGTCCATCCTCCCCAGTTTTATAGTATTACATAACGTCCACATAGTCATAGTTGTCAGCATTAATCTGGTGACAGATTCTGTTCTAATCATGTCTCTAATACCAGGGCGTCAGTTTGTATTTATTGTGGTTTGCTATGGGTGTTGTGACAACAAAAATTACCAGCTTGCTGCCAATGGAAAAACCTGTATTGATTGGTTAGCTTTACTCATGCCAAACTATCCGACTGTCATTTGAGGCAACTGGTGCACTCGTACATTGTGAAATAACAGCAAAAATCAATGTCATATTTCATATGTTCAGAACACATCTGGAGTCTTCTGTATAACATCATTTCATCATGGGCGTAAAATATTGTTTTAGACTGTGTCTAGATTCATGTGTGATGTTTAATCATCAGTTTACACAAAAATATTAAGCTGCACAACTATTTTTAACATTGATGATAATATTAAGTGTTTCTTAAGAAGCAAATCAGCATATTCGAATGATTTAGGAATTATGTGTCACTAAAGACTGGAGTAATGATTGCTGAAAATTCAGATTTGCAATCACAAGAATAAATTAAATTAAAAAAAACATTTTTAAAAGCATTGCTTTTAAATTGAAGAAGCATTTGACAGTTTTCCACAAAACTAATGCAGATTTAATATATCTAATTATAACTTAAGTTAACTTTGACTGTCCTAAAAACACATTTTGAGCCCCAGCAGTCCCTTGCTGCCCCCTGGAAGTCACCAGTTTGTAATCACATGCCATACACCAGTTTTTTTTTCTTATGTACTCCATCAATGCATAAGTCTCAAGCCTTAATATTTTTCAGATCACTAACAAATAAAACATACCCTACTTACCAAAAAAAACAAAATGCTGACCAATGAAAAATATCCCTGAAGTGATTGATAGCAAAATCCACATCAAACAATTCAAAATCTCAATTCCTAACCAGCCTGCTTAACAATATTCATCTCAAACCAAATGAACAAACTGAGTTTATTTCCTAAATCTCCACACATGAGGACTCAAGGCTCTTGTTACCTTCTGCCTGAGAAGCGTGAATACCCCAGAGTCGAGCCCCAGTGCTGGGACCCCTCCTGAGGCCAATGTCCTCCTCCTCCTCCACCTGTTTCTCCTCTTCCTCCACCGCACAGATGCTAATCAACTCCTCCTTCATCAGTTTACTGCTCACAGCCTTCATTCCACCATAATGCTCTTCACTATCCTGCATCTGGTCCTTTTTTCCCATCTGGCTCAGGTTTCTCAAAGAATGCTACTATGTTATTGACAAGATGCAGCAGGGTACAAGAACAGGAATCCCTCTCCGCTCACAGAAGCACAGTCCAATATCGATCTTCTAGCACAACGGCCAACTGGCATTCCATGTCACCCTGAAGCAGTTCATTGTGAATGTCTCTGATATATTCTTGAGTTCACACACATAGCTTCCCTGACGGAGCTGTCACACAGATTAACTACAGAATCTCCTCCCTCCCTGATGATTACGGCCCAGTGTGGCAGCTGACCTACCAACAACACATTCAAGACAATTTCAAGGGTTCGTTCAAGTGCTTTTCTGCGTATCAGCGAAGAAATTTGCCACTTCTTATGTTTAGGGCAGTATTATGTAGTATATATCCTGCCATAACAATCATTTGAGAAGATACTGAAAAAGTTTGAACTCTATGTGAACAGATATAAAGGATCTTGTTTGGAGTGTTTAGACTAAACAGCTGAGATCTATATGGTTCGTGGCCACAGAAAAAAAAAAACATGGTTGCCATAAATCAAAGGGTCATGTGATTAAAACAAAAGCTTTCATTTGCTGATGCTGACTTTAACTGAACTCATCCGTAGTTTCACACCTGCCTCTCTGGGACTCTGTCAGCTTGTCATGTCCTACTTTCTCTTTGGAGCATTTCCAGACAGCAACGACAACCCATAGTACAGTCCTTCTAATCCTTCTCTAGCACAACACCTAAGCATTTCCCTAAGGCCGGAGCTCAGGTTTCACTGGTGACACGAACACACCACCGCATTATCCAACTGAACAACTTACCCGCTTTGCTCTGTTCATTGCATTAGGAATTAAAAATGTAAATGCTTAGTCACTATGGATAAGCAGGTTATAGATTGCTTGTTTTATCCTGGGATTTATGATTAATCAATAAAATCGATAACGAAATAACACAATTTCCTAATTGATTACTTGGATTTGCGCACAGAGAAACAGTGTCAGTCACTTCACAATAGTGAAAATGTACTTCTATGAAAATGTATCAAATATACTGTATAATTGGATTAATTCATTAATAAACACCATTTTTTAGTTTTAGCCCTACTAAAATACACTACTATTATAAAAAAGCACTGTGAAAGTAAGTCTGATAATATGCTAAATCAAAACGACCGTGTTCAACAGTGTTAAAAAATGAGAACAGGTGATATCTGAGATGTTAACTGTCCAGTGTTTGTTGGTGAGGACATAAGCAGTTCAAAACCAGTCATAAGTAGCACGCCTATATTTGTAGCTATAGACAACAATACAGTACATTGTATGGGTCAAAATGTTCTTTTATGCCAAAAAATCATTAGGATATTAAGTAAAAATCATGTTCCATGAAGATATTTAGTAAATTTCCTTTTGTAAATATATCAAAACTTGTTTTTTGATTAGTAATATGCATTTCTAAGAACTTAATTTAGACAAATTTAAAAGGCAATTTTTTCGCACCCTCAGATTCTAGATTTTCAAATAGTTATATCTCAGCCAAATATTGTCCTATCATAACAATCCATACATTACATCAATGGAAAGCTTGTTTATTCAGCTTTCAGCTGATGTATAAATCTCAGTCTCAAAAAATGGACCCTTATGACCAGGGTCACATATTTTGAAATATCATATAATAAGCAGGCAAACCTGAATCTGTCCTTTGGCCATGATGCGATCCATGTTCTCCCCATCATCCCTGCACTGTTTGACCTTACTGTAGCACAGCAGTCTGAGGGTCTGAGAGCCCTCTAGCTCGATCTCAAACTCCTGCCAAAAGAGAGTCCAACCTCCATTTAATCACATTGTTCAACTTGCATTATAATGTCTTTTCATATTTAAAGCTGCAGAGTGTAATTCAAGCTCATCTACTGGGATCGAATTTTATTGTAGCACAAGGATTAATTATTCTATCTGTCTCTCAAATGCCTTAGGTTTCTCTAAATGTTTCTGAAGGCTACTAGGTGCTGAGGATGGGCTGCAGTTCTGACCTCATTCCAGTTTGGCTCTGTGGTGTCTCTATACACACGAGTTTTTGCTTTGTTCACAAAATAGCCGAACGAGTCCACCTCCAATGTACAGTACAGATCTGGAGGGGGAGAGAAGAGACAACAAGCTGCTTACATACAAAACCATGATCAAATGTACATTTGTTTTGTTTGTTTTATATGATTCAGAAATTGAAAGTTATTTTTCCACACGGGGATGGGCAGTATGTCCAAAATCCCAAATATAAGTAAAAAGTTTATTTAAATATAAATGTTCTTTTTATTTGATATGCTTAATTCTTGTGTATAAATGACTGAATTAAATATTTTAGAAAAAAAAGAATAATATGTAATAAATGTAACAATTATTTAAATGAATAAGCAATAAAAAGCAGCTGTCAACACTCTATAACATTATAAAATGCTAATTTATTTACATAATCCTTCAGAAATGTGGGGGTGGTAAAATGTTTAAATTTTTTTAATAGAGGTTTGATCAAAATACAGTAAAACAGTAATATTGTGAAATATTAATAGTCAAAAAATGAATTTTCAGCTGCCATTACTTCAGTGTCACATGATCTTTCAGAAATCATGCTAATTTACTGATTTGGTGCTCAATAAACTTTCTTATTATTATCAATGTTGAAACCAGTTGTGCTGTCTAATACCTTTGTGGAAGCCATAATACATATTTTCAAGGATTCTTTGATGAATATAAAAGCTCAAAAGAACAGGATTTATAAGAAAAATGTAAATCTTTTGTATAAAAAGTAGCAATTTAAAAGTGCAAATATACAAAAAAGCTTACAGATGGTAGTGCATATAGTCTAGTTGTAAGAATATTTCTTTACTTTTAATGTGAAGAGCTTTGGGCTCTTATTACTTATCTTTTTATTGTCACCATGGTATATACAGTAAGGAAGATGCTATTGAGGACAAATCCTACAAGAAAGCCCAAGCAATGAACGAGCAAGAACAAAGAAATACATCAATTAGTGATGGAGCGTTAGCTTTAAGAAGGAACGCAGTGTTCCCTTTTAATCCACCCGTCCCACAGCTGCTCATAGACAGAACTCTGCCCAACAACAGCAGGGAGCATGTCAGGTGTTTTCATGCATGTGCGCACATATTAGGGAAGCATTCAATAATTTAATGATTACTGTGAGCCGGATTTCATTCCATCTAATTGTAAGTGCTGAAAAAACACACTAAACTAGGTGAGACATCCCGTGCCAGACAACTTACTCAAGCTCTGTTTCAGCCCTGTTGCAGAATGAACAATCACATTTAGAAAGCCATACAGCCCCGTGGATTCATCATCTAATGGGAGAAAACCACAGAAAATACAGTAGAAAGACATCAAATATAGACAATATAGATCTTAATAAAACAAAACAAAAAAGGCACTCACCTTCTTTATTGATTGTCAGAGGAACATTGTGAACTGTCTGGAGCTTCACGCAGGAGTTGGTGAGCATCTGCAACTCCAGGGAAGTCAAAGAAAAACTCTTGAAACCTGTGAGAAAACCAAGAGGGACTCACTCAGTGAAGTCACCAATATCTGCATTTAACCAGTAAGTTACTGAAGGAAAAGAGCAGTTTAAAGAGTCCTGCTGTGATTTTCTTGGAAGGTAGGAAGGTTTCTGCGAGGACCAGCAATGCTTACACTTTTTCTGCTGTTCCCGAATGATCTCCCTCCATTCTTCTCGCTCGTAATCAGATGAAATCAGGAACGTATAGCCCTGGAATACACAAATAAAACACAGGAAATAAGAACTTTTGGGAATGTTTTATTTTTTAATAGACTATATTAAATTTCCAATGTTAATATGTTTTCTTTTGGGGAATTTAAAAAAATGGAAATTGTCTGGTCTTGATTCACCTTGCCGTTCCTGTTGCTGACTCTGAAGGCCATGCATGGAGATATGAGCAGCAGCAGAGATTCCTGTTCACACAGTTTCTTCTTGAGACGATCAAGGACTTTCCCTCTTTCACAAACTCTCTGAAAACATGAGAGAATGAGAGGAAGGAGGTGAGAAACCATGAACACAAAACTGAGTGTTTAATATTTAATCCACTTATCTACCTTTTCTCTCTGAATCTCGTTCTTAATCTGGGAGATCTTGACCTTCATAGCATCTATCTCCTCCACTGGTATCTGGGGGACCGGTGAAGACTCCGATTCATCGATGGTCTGAAAGGTGACGTCAGCTAGTGGGATATACCACTTACAGTCATACTGCTGCCCCTTCCTGAACACAGGAAGAGCCAGAAACCAGAGGTCACAAATTATGATAAAGATAGAAAAAATGCAACTTTGAAATGAGGAATGTTTCTACAGGTGAAAAAAAAAGGTAGATTGACTTGCCCTCCAGTTTGTTTCTTCAATTTGGCGCAAAGCAGCAGGTCGGTGAAGAGGAAGACATGCCGAAGTTTTCGTGCCCCTTCTACTAACTCCACCATAAACTGGTCTCTGAGAAGCTGTCGATTCTTTAAAGACATTTAAAGACATGTAAATCTAACAGTTTTTATATTTTCATTTTTTTTAATGTAATGCACATCTATAAAACTATACTTTGTGTTATAATACCTTGAAATTAAATTACAAAAAACTACTTAATGCTGCTGTGCGAGTGTTTTAATACAAGAGAGTGATGACAAATCCGACATCTTTTCTGTTCTGACCAACACAAATAATCGCTCTCTTTCTATATTTTTCCCTCTTTTGGAAAGTCATAAATTGCTGTTGTGGATTTTTTATATATATATGTTGTAGTTTGAGACTCTCTGCTTCTGTGAACTCTGGGAATGTGAAAAGGGACCATCATTTTTTTTTTTTTTACCAAAAACACACATAGTTTCAACAAATTACCAATAGGGGGCGTTAATGTGTTGTTCACTCACTGCCCTGTGAATCAGTGGCAGTCACTATTTTGCCTTAAGCACAGGGTCATTTAAAGTAGGTGAGGAGGAAAACAGCCAATGAGAGGCTCAGACTCATTCACTCAGATGGAGGCATGGCATACTTAAGAAATTGCGCTATGGTGGGTGAGTCACGGGAGCTATTTTCATGATAATGATGGCAGCCTGAGGGGGTTTCAACCATGGACAAGCGCGGCTCGATAGGATGAAAAAAGTGTGCTGGGTGAGATGATTTACAAAAGGCAGATATTGATGGTAATTACCTACTGTATGTCAGGTTAGAGGAAAAGTGTTAACCTTAAATGGATTGAAAACAATATATTCCACTAACAAAAATACTAAAACTAAACGTTGTCCTTAAAATAGCAAAGCAATATCAAAGTTCTGTACAAGATGTTCATCTCAGGTCATTCTTTACAGCTGGGTGTGCATTTGCACTCTTGGGTGACCGAATCTTCCCCTAATTGAAGGGTGTGCGGCATATGTGAAAGACATCTGCTCTTTTCATGGTCTGAATGTCTCTGTTTGTGTGTGTGTGTGTTGATGCATTCAAAACAATGGCTATGACCTGTGACCCTGGCTTCATTGTGTGTGTGTGTGTGTGTGTGTTTATCCCTTATGTCTAAACTTGCATTTTTTTTCTCCCAAAGTACACCAGGATTTGGCCAACATGATATACGGGTGCAGTATTGACTTTGGCCACATTTAGAGACATCTGCTAAAACAGCCGAAGATAAGAAGCAGCACATGTCCATGAACTGGAAATCCATCATCTCCATGACAATAATTAAACAGGACATGGACCAAGATACCCTGACAAATGATAATGCAGTGTAGTAGAATTATTTTCTTTCTGAACAGGCATTGTTAGAAAATGTAAATGTGCTGTGAAATATATTTTCAATATTATTCTATTATTATGTTTTTGGTGATATATATTCTGTTTTTGGTGATGTTTTTTCGTTAAATCATTATATTAGAATTGTAATATTTGTACTTTTAGAAAGCTTCTGTTTTCATACATTAAATTTGGCAAATTTACTGACCACAGTCTTTATAATTTCTCCTTTCGTGATCCATAAAAAATAATCAAGGGCCTTTTATACTTCTTTGATACAAACTTGTTTGTTGGATCCCAATAGAGAAACAAAAAGATATTTAAGACCTTGTGTGTCTGGCAAAGGTGCACAGTTGATGTCGAAAAAATGTATTTTTGATGAATGCTTTCTTGTAGGATTGTATAATGATGTTTTATCATCAGTTCCTGCAAAGTGATAAAAAAATTAAAAAATCTTAGTACAATTCTTTACTGGAATCATGACTAAGTTGGGCTGTACTGTTCCCCAGCTTATGTCAGACATCCCTTTAATAATTCTAATAATAAATGATTGCTATCTTTGAATTGTATCTCTGTATTTTCTTCAATAAAAATGCCTGGCATGTCCACAAGCCTACAATCAGAGAGCCACCTCCCACACAGTTTTCCAGTAATCTGCGAGGAAGTCTAGTGCAAGCTCAACTGACTCAGAGTTCAGAGGGGTCGGGAGAGTGTGCGAATACACGTATGTGTTCATTCTGACGCTGGAAAGGGTGTTGAGATGCTTCTCATTTCGCTAAAACGGCCTTTGATAAAGGAGGAAGGGGAACAGGAAGGTGGAGATGATTATATTGTTGATGGGACACTTGAAGCATTATGCTTACTGATGAACATTTATACATTTGTCGTAAAATATTACTAAGAGTTACAGTACAACAGTTTATCAGCAAGGGTTTTTCTTCTGGCCTGGACCCCTTGAACTCATACACATATTAATAATTACATTAACAATTAATAATTACTTAAAAAGATTTTTAAATATATTTTTCAATGTTTTTTTTTAATTTATTTTTTTTTTTTTTACATAAATTATATTCATAAATATCATTCATTTTTAAAAGTCGCGCCACATAACTTTTTAAAGTCTGAACAAACCTTGCTTTGTCATAAAAAGACACCATGATATTTTGTCTTCAGAGTTGTTTATCTTTCATGTTTTTTTATATTTATCGTATTTTATCAGACTTAAAGAGATAGTTCACCCAAAAATGAATATTCTGTCATTAATTACTCACCCTCGTGTTCTAAACCCATTAGACCTTTGTTCATCTTCAGAACACAAATTAAGATATTTTGGATGAAATCCGAGAGCTTTCTGATTCTGACCCTGCATTGATTTGACAGCAATGCAGCTACCATGTTCAAAGCCCAGAAAGAGAGAAAAATGTAAGGTCTTGGACGTACAGTCTGCTCTGTCACTGGGCAGCACTGACCTCTCCTTTCTTCACTGTCATAGACTGACGGCGGGGCGTGATCTCCTCATTAATGCTGGAGAGGAAGTTCTGGGAAATGCGGAGGGCATCCTGCAGGAGGGGGTGATCTGGATGACTGGATGGGGTGTGCTTCAACAGGTCCTGAAACACACAGACTTATCAATTATGCCAAAACACGTGTAACATGTAAATAAACACAGCTTAAGCTCATCCAAATAAAACATGAGCATTATTACACCACTAACCTGAAAACATTCTCAAAATGATTGATTTTCTTTTACGTTCTTTTAGTTTTACTCACGTGGAGGACGAGGGTACTGCGAGTGACTCGATCCACTGGTTTATACAGCAGCGCTGAGAACGAGTGAGGCAAAAGAGTGATCAGAATACTAAGTGGTGTAAAAGGACAGTAAATGTGGAAAAACGACTTACTTTCCAGAGAGTTCTTGGCATTCTGATCTTTACCCTCTTTAGCGCTCTTGACTTTCAGATTCTGAAGGTGAAACGGTAAACAAATACACAAATTTACAAGGAGGCAAAGATATCAGGCTTTGTTTTGACAGTATAATGTAAGTGCCTTCAAACCTGACCTCTGAAATCTCTGCAAACTGAGAATTGGCTTGACAACACTTTTCGGCTGTTTCCACGGCAACCTTATAGTTGTCCACAAAAGCTCTGTACACGCCGAGCTGGCTGGCCTGTGTGGGAAGATAAAACAACAGGAGAGAGTGAGACAGAAGGTGGTTTAAAGATAAAAGTCTCAGTGCTAGAGGCGGATTACTCATGTATGTTACATTGGCTTAATTCTGCTTACTAAGGTTGAGCAGGCAGTTTTTCGTGGCCTGTTTTGGCATGGTCAACATGCTTCTGATATTCAAAGACAAGTAAATACCAGCCTGATGCTGCATTAATATAACAGCGCTCAATACAGCAGACAAATTATCACAGTGATGTAATTAGTCAATCTTAAAGGAATAGTTTAGCCAAAAACACATTTTTGCTGAAAATGTACTCCTCTATAAGCCATCCAAGATTTTCTTCATCAAAACAGATTTGGAGAAATGTAGCATAACATCACTTGCATCCTCTGCAGTGAATGGGTGCCATCAGATTGAGAGCTTAAACAGCTGATAAATACATCAGAAAAATTCACAATATGTTCTCTCTCATCAAAATCCAGACAAATTATGAACTGTTTTCACTTTAAACGGTGCTTGATCTGTTTCTTTCCTGATTCTTCAGAATTCACTATAAAAGCAATACAATGGACTCATTTGAAGTTAAAAACATATTAATTATAGATTTATTTCTTACAAACACACAGCTTTTCTCTCCACACCACATTAACTGATGCACTGGAGTCATGCAGATTACTTGTGGATCATTGTGATGTTTTTATCAGCTGTTTGGACTCTCATTCTGACGGCACCCATTCACTACACTGTTGACCAAGTGATGTAATGCTAAATTTCCCCAAATCTGTTTTGATGAAAAAACAAATACATTTAAATCTTAGCCTAAGGGTAAGTACAGTTTCAGCAGATTTAAATTTTTGGTTGAACAATCCCTTTAAACTATCAAAATTATAACTTCATAATAAAAAATAAATTATTACATGATTGAACCCATTATAATCTAAGCAAATAGTGCTATTATAATGAACCATTTGAATATTTACTGTGCATTATTAATTCTTAAAAATGTACAACCATAGCTGTGCCATTAATTCCACAACATCAAACAAATTTTTGAATGTTTCATGTAATATCTGAAGAAAATAAAGAAAAATCAAAGCAAATATCACTTACAAAACAATAATGAAACGAACATATAGCAATTTCACACACACACAAACAAACAAACAAACACTTTTTCCAGAGTTTGTCTAAAAACTAAATTTTAAGAGAACAAAAAAATAAGTGACTTGGTGTAAACGAAGCGAAAACTATGTCGCTATGAATGAGCATTTGTGTCACGAAGAAAAACACCATTCAAAAGACAACTGTGAAATGTGCACAGATAACAAGCCTTTTCCATGGCAACATCTCGAGTGCTGCCAACACTGGGGTAAATAAGAGAAGGACTTGTGATGGGGCTTGTCACGAGACAGAGAGGTTAAGCACTTCCTTCAACACAGCCATATACTGCAACTTAGGAAACTTGTGAGCCATCCAGAGTATGAGCATCATTACCCTGAGATCAGAAAAAAGACGGATTACATTGCGCTGTTGACTCCGCTCACTGATAAAAGATGAATACTCATTAAAGAATGTAAAGAACCTCTTTCTAAAGACTCTCCTCTAGTGAAGGGGTCTGAAGATATATCTTTAGCTTCATCTACAGCTATATTTTGAGTTGTGAATGTAAGTTTGCAGTTTGTTTTAAAAGTAATAAAACAGAAATATTGTCAGGAAACATCTTTTCATTGAGTTGTACTTGAAGGATGCATGTAAAAATGGACTGGTTCATTTCAGTGAATCAAAAATATATAGCATGACCACTGTATTCTGATTCACAAACAAATGACTCTTATGAACCAGTTCATTTACAGTGAGGGGGTCAAAAACCTACAGCTTGACAATTGTATTTCAATTCATGAACCAATAACTGGGCAGGTTCATTTTAATGAGTCAAAAACATACCGCATGTCCATTGTATCCTAATTCACTCTTAGAAGCTGTTTTTATTCATAATCTGTTCAAAAAGATTTAATCAGTCTGACAAATTCTTCATTACTAAACCAACATCTGAATTGCCTACTGCAAGTTATCATTATTATCATACTATGCAATATTTATTTGTGTCCAAACATGATAATGTGCCGTTAAACATACACATTTGCAATAGAGCTTTAATATATATTATACAGGCATATATATTTAGTATGCAGTGAAGAGTAGACTGAATTCTGTAGGAAACACTGGCCTGAATATACATGAAAAAATCTGAGCCCATTTTTTGGACTCAATGCTTCTGAGGAGTCAGGGGTGGGTATATCCCATGGCGTGAGAGCTGCTGGTCCACAGGGAGAGGGAGAGGGCAAGGGAATGCCCAGCAGTGAGTGGGTTTCCAGGGCAGAGACATGTACCCCTGCTCTATGACATCATGCTCACTGTCCACTGAAAACTCTATGGGATTTCCTGTTTATTTACCCCTCTCTGTATAAAACACACACACCCTGGTAGAGAACTATGTCACTGCAAACACACAAACACACACACACACACACACACATTCCAAAACATAAAGGACATGGCATATTCTCCCAAAGAGTTGTGCTTTCTAAATACATTTCCATGCAAACACATCTGCGCAAAGAAAAAGAAATAGGCTACAAAACTGCTCAGCTCTGCAAATTGATAATGCCTCAAATAATAACAACAAGTATTTGCAATATAACAATATAATCTCTGTGGGATTACTGGAAACTCTTTTTTTATAAAGTTGTAAAATACAAGAAATAAAGTCACAATTCATAGATCTCAAGAGAAAA
The DNA here is from genome assembly GCF_963082965.1 of Carassius carassius. NCBI lineage: Eukaryota > Metazoa > Chordata > Actinopteri > Cypriniformes > Cyprinidae > Carassius > Carassius carassius. Next base: position 16,283,527 of record NC_081775.1, read on the forward strand.
CCAAGAAGAGGGTGAAAAGGCAAACCATGCAACTTACATAACAATCGATACTGTAAGCAAAATGTGATGTTGGTCATGTAATCTGTGCACCTGGCTACAACACCCTACCCCAGCATTTCTGAGCACAGCCCTGCCGATCTAAGAGCAAGACCCCCTATCTGCTTTACATGCTGTCATGTGGCTCTGAAATGCTTTCATCTGCACGAGCGTCAAGTCCTGCGGCCGTCTATAAAGATGGGGGTAAAGTTTCAGTTTCCACAGCTAATTGTGCCGAGAGGAATGATGTGGCTGTTGCTCGCGAAGCTTACTAAACCAGTTATCAAAGGAAATTCTCCTTAGGGAGGACCAGAGAGACATGCTTTGATGATGACTGCATTTATAAAACAGTTTTAAAAAATCTCTCTTGGGTGGTCTGACAGAAACATCGCGTATGGATTACCCCAATTAGACACGTGCATGTGGCATCAAGTGACAGCACAATTCAGTTGTTATAATGAGTAACAGTAACACTAGTGTATTATTAGATAACACAGAAATGAACAAGTGATTGCAGTATATCATTCTATACTTTTTTTTGCTGGAAAATGCAAAATACAAATAAAACTATTTAGAATACACAAAATTATTATTATTAATTGTGCACATTAATCTTGAATAACACTGTTAAATATAATCTTTAGCAAATCTGACGAATATCCATGAATTTCCCTTTTTCATACTGTAGATTATAATGTTGTGATGACTTGGAGCATTTAAAATGATTGCTTTTTTAATTTATTTAGACAAAATATTACAGCATTAATGGTTATCAGTCATAACATGAAAATAATTACTGGCTTAATTACTAAATTCCTAATTTTTGCATAATCAAATGACCTAATTAATAATATATATATATATAATAGATTTGAATGAAACGCTGCTCACCAGTTTCTGGAAGAGGTCACCCACACATTGATGGTTGCTCCACTGTTGCACTCTGGGTAACAGGCCATCATAAAAGTCTTTATGGATCTCGTGGAGCTCAGGCACTTTGAAGAAAATGGTTTCTATCTGCTGGAGGGTTAACATGGGCTGGGAGGTGGTGGCAGCAGCTTTCAGGGGCTTCATGGGCTAAGATAAAAAAAAAAAAGAAGAAAAAAACAGGAGGTCAAAAGGGGTTCCCAAATGTAACCACCTGGGTGGAGTGCAATGTGCAAAGCTCAGCAGCACTATAATGGTGATCTTTGACCCTCTTTCGTGAGCAATCGTGCAATAAAACAGACCCAGCAAACCCTGAAGACTCACCAGTAAGAGCGCCTCCAAGTGGCTCAGATAGGCCTCCTCACTGGCCAGGATCCCTGATAAGACCCATTTCCTCATTTCCAATCCTTTTTCGACATCCAGCTCTGACTGAAAAATATCCATGATGAACAAACACATTAAGGGTTCAGCCAAAAACACATATTCCTGTCTACAGTCTCTAGCAATTCCTCAGTAATCCTATACAACCTAAATCCTATCCCATACAGATTACAGAGGTCAAACATAGACCACTCTATCCCATATACAGATATAAAACACCTCAAAGATAAAGAAAACAAAATGTCAAAAGTTCAGGAAACTAATGTTAAAAGACCCTTAAACCTGAAGTATAAGTAGCTACTGATTGAGAACCTTTTTGTATGTTTTTTTTTAATATAGGCAATGTGCATGTACAATTAAATTTGCAATATCAACTGATATAAATAAATCTCTAATATGGGCCTATTAAGTATATGGAAACAATAGATCATGCATCTATAACAATAATTATCTTACAAAATACAAGACTGAGATTTATTTAACTACAAAAACACTTGGGAGAGGTGTGTAAACACTATGACAGCAATGAAGGTTAAAGCTAGTTCTCTGTATCTTAATGTCCCTTACTGATTTAATGGACTCCAGGGACCCCGAGGAGGGGGGCTCTCTAATAATTCGACCCTTCGGGTGAAGGCGAGGAGAGGAGAGGGAGTCATCTCTGTAGGACACAACGTCAGGCTGCATATGATGGTCCTCACCTCGATCGGCATCATAAACATACGCTGGAGGGGGGGTCCCGCTATATGGGATGTCTGCAAATGAAGAGAAGAGAGCGGTCAGGTTGAGTTACAAGTGTTACATATGATACTTTTAAATCATATTAGTAATTTGAAATGCATGTATTAAATATAATTATACACATTATAATAATAACAGTACATAATTTATCGCCCATTGCCATTAAGAAGCAAACAAGCAAAAATGGGTTTAAGTCAAGCTTTCCATCTTAATTTTAAAAGCTTGATATAATCAATACATCATTTACCAGAGAGTGTCTCATACATCTCTTATCTCTTAATGTAATGCACACAGAAGACCGAAACCTTAGCCAAAAAGACTGAGCTTTTTCCCCTTTTGCAATAAAGACCTTGGCGTATAATTGAAAGCAAAAGATAAAGTCTGCCAAAGCGAAGACAAACAAAGCCGTTAGGAATTCATCACCCATTTCAGATTTATTCTTGGAAACATTATCTACAATCGCTCTGAATCACAGCTGCAATTAAGCATCCTGTTCATCATTAATGCATGACGCCACAACTGAATTATTAAAAATGTGTGTAGTAAAATGCAGTAACTGAATTGTAATTTTTCCTCTGACAATATGAAGACAGATTTGATGTTTTACTTACAAAAAGAATGAATAATACACTGTTTAACGTAATATGTAAAGCTAAAATAAGTTCCGTTGTTTAAGAGGACTCTGGGAACATGAGAAGAGTTTTTTTTTACTAAACTTCAGCTAACATTTTCTACATACAATCTGCTTGCTGCTGTGAGTATTTGTTCCACACCTCCAGGGAATATCACTGACACTAAACAGTTTAAGACTGGGAAGTTGAGTCAGTTTGACACAACAAATGAACAATGAAAGACTAGCCAACTGCAGTCATGACAGGGACCCTCTTTTCCTGGCAGTGAAAGGACGATATGAAAGGTAGAATCACGACAGCCCACTGGTGGAAATGCAAAACTGAAGTCAAAGCAGTCCATTTAGGAGAAGACTGACTAGATCCCACTGAGCGGAAACTAAAACCTCTTAATCACTCACAAAGCAATGAATAATTCAACACCATTGTTCTTGTTTTAATTACCATTGATGAGGATTAAGGGCTACATGGATGAATAGCTGCATTAGTGATGCCATTTTAATATACTGAGCATGTTCAGATTTCAAAATGAGGAGCAGCTGCTGAGCTGAAGTCATACAAATGCACTTCATACAGCCTTAATATACAAATCAACTGTGTTTAAAGGAATAGTTCACCAAAAAATTTGAAATAAGGTATAGTGAACAGTACAGTACACACACACTCACACTCTCTCTCTCTCTCTCTCTCTCTCTCACACACACACACACACACACACACACACACACACACACACAATGGTTATCATTTACATCAGCTGTGATTCACAGACTGCAGTAACCTGAGACATGATGAATCCTCATAGACTATCCTGACTAGTGTGAGTTATCACTCTGTCTGTATTTGTAGAGCAAGTTGTCTAAAAACAGTCATTCATTTCCTGCAGTCTGTGAACAGCTCAGCACCGATGAGACATCCAGACGCAAACGTATCGACTATGTGTCTGTCTTATCTGGTGTGCTGATCGGCTCAGTTAAGAAGTCTGATGCTACAGTCAAGAGCTATCTAGATGTACACAAAACACGTGCGCGCACACACACACACACACACACACACACACACACACACACAAAGATTATCAATAATAAAATCCACTCATTGATCTCTCACAGCTCTTGCTCTGTACACAGTGCATTGAAACTAACGTTACTTAAGATACTTAAATTTCAGTAGTAAATATGATATATTATATTTAACAGTTGTTAAGGAGAAGATTTAGAATTTCACACTACCCAGTTTATACTTCCTCAACCCCTACAGGACAGGCCCATAAACTCATATCCATCCAGCACAACAATCACTTACATACACAAACAATGTGATTTACATAAAAGTCCCAAAAGACTTTGAAAGATTGAGAGTTTGTTGGCTTTGTGATAAACAGCAGGAATAGAGCATCACTCAGAATTGCTGCTCACTAGTCAGAACTGCAGTGTCTTGCGTCTTGGTTCATTCAGCAGTCAACAGGCTTACATGGGATGACATTAAGAGAGGACAAAGATGGGAGCAACTAGGAGTCAAATCACCTCACTGTGAGAGAAACAGGAAAGAGAGGACTCCGGAAACATGGAGGCAGCCCTGCTGAGTGGCCTGGCATGTAGCCTGCTTAAAAAGACTGAATAATAGACTGAGCCTGAACAAATAGAGATCAGGAGAAAAGAGGTAGAGGATTACAGAGAGAGAGATAGCAAAAGAGTGAGAGAAAAAGGTCTCTGCTGTCCCAATGTAGAAGGAAGAGCCATGCCAAAGGGCAGCGTGTGTTACTTTGTGATTAGCCACTAAAATTGAGCTTATGAGCAAAACAATTCCTGTGGCTAACACCAAGGCCACATAGACTGTGGAAATGGATGTGTTTCATAAGAGGACATCCCTAAAATCATCCTAATGTTGTTTCTCCTGTGTTTGCAAATACATTACCGCTCAAAAGTTTTCGAAAGAAATTAACACTTTAATTCAGCAAGGATGCATTAAATTGATCCAAGGCGACAGTAACAACATCTATGGTGTTATAAAATTATTTCTATTGCAGATAAATTGCACTTTCTATTCATCAAAGGATCCTGAAAAGGCTCGCTTCCCCGCAGTTCCTGTGTCACCCTCTCCTGCTGCCAACTCACCTCCGCCTTCCGGATTCGTCATTCCTCACCACCATCTTGGACTGTGCATTCCTCCCAGCGTTATTTGTGTCTCAGTTTTGTATTGTCTCATTGTCTTCATTAAATCTCATTAATCTCGCACTTGCTTCCTGCCACTCCTTCACCCAGTCGTTACAGAACGCTCTCACCAACCATGGAAGCAGCGAGCACCACTTCACTGTCTGAATTCATTCACCACAGCATCAACCGCATGGATCAGCAGCAGGAGAGCATCGTGAACACCGGACGCGCGATCCAAGCGCTGGTGACACAGGTGTCCGAGCTCACCCAGCAGATTCATCAACTCACCTCTCCCACTGCGCCCACCGCACCGCCTGCGCCGCCCGTCCCCCGGGAGACCTCCCAGGACCACTTCAGGCCAGAGCCACGACTTCTGGAAAATCATCAGTGGCGGACTATTCCATTCAGTTCCACACCCTGGCGGCCGCGTGCCAGTGGAACGAGGCGGCGCAGTGGGATCGATTCCTGCATGGGCTGGCCGACCGTGTTTAGAAGGAGATCTACCTCCTCGAGCTGCCCCCAACGCTCAACGGCCTAATCGACCTGGCCCTTCGGGTGGACGCTTGGATTAACCGCCTGGGTAGACAAGTCAGTCCTACACGCCATTACGTCTCTCCGGAAAGGGGCCGCTTGAGTCGAGAGAACATGGTCGGTCCCGTCTACGATCACGAACCCATGCAGGTGGGTAGAGCTCGGCTTTCCCGGAGGGAGAGAGAGCGGCGGAGGTCCCAAGGACTGTGTTTATATTGCGGTGGCTCGAAGCATTCCATCCATTCCTGCCCGGTAAAAAGAGCCAGCCCAGTAGTAAGTTTGAGGCTACTATCGGGTGGGATCTCTGCCGGGAAGTCCTCAACCACATCATCGACTCTCCTTCCGGTGAAACTGCGGTGGGAGAACCACACTCACGACTGTCACGCCCCTTCTGGACTCTAGGGCCGAAGGTGATTTCATTTACTCTCTCCTTGCACGTCACTTGAACCTTCCTGTCCTTCCTGTGTCTCATCCCATCCATGTCACCGCACTCAATGGCCAGGAACTGCCACACGTCACCCACTACCCTGAACCCATCACTCTGCTCACCTCAGGCAACCACAGTGAAACCATGTCCTTTTACCTCATGGACTCCCCTGTAGCTCCCATTGTTTTAGGTCACCCCTGGTTAATCAAACATAATCCACGAGTGGATTGGGGTTCCAACACTGTCACCTTGTGGAGTGAAAGTTGTCATGAGTCTTGTCTGGTTTCTGCTTGTCCTGTTGTGCCTGTTTCTGTCTTTCAGAAAGAGACCATGGTGTTATCAAACGTGCCCACAGAGTACTTGGACCTGAAAGAGGTGTTCAGTAAGTCCCGTGCTGCTTCTCTTCCTCCGCATCGTCCCTACGACTGTGCTATAGATTTAGTGCCAGGTAAGTCTCCGCCTAAAGGCAAACTTTACTCTCTTTCTATTCCAGAGAGGGAGGCCATGGAGAAATACATTTCTGATTCCTTGGCATCGAGGTTCATCCGCCCTTCCTCTTCTCCAGCGGGGGCGGGATTCTTTTTTGTGGGTAAGAAGGATGGTTCTCTGCGACCTTGTATTGACTACCAAGAGCTGAACAACATCACAATAAAGAACACCTATCCGTTACCATTGATGTCTTCAGCTTTCGAGAGGTTACAGGGAGCATCCGTATTCACAAAATTGGATTTACGTAACGCTTATCATTTAGTCCACATCAGGAAGGGGGATGAATGGAAAACCGCCTTTAACACCCCTAGAGGGCACTTTGAATATTTGGTGATGCCGTTCGGACTCTCCAACTCGCCAGGGGTTTTCCCAAGCACTCGTTAATGACGTGTTGAGAGACATGGTAGATCAGTTTATATATGTTTACCTTACCTGGATGACATACTGATTTTTTCTTCATCTCTCCAGGAACATGTTCAACATGTCAGATGAGTGCTCCAGAGATTACTCGAGAATGGGCTTTTTGTCAAGGCGGAGAAATGCGTATTCCATGCACAGTCTGTTCCCTTCCTAGGGTATATCGTCTTGTCCGAGGGAATACGTATGGATCCTGACAAAGTTAAGGCTGTGATAGATTGGCCATCTCGAGATTCCCATAAGGCCCTACAGCGGTTTCTGGGGTTCGCCAATTTCTATCGACGTTTCATTCGTAATTTCAGCCAACTAGTCTCACCTCTGACGGCCTTGACCTCCCCCAGTACTCCGTTCAGGTGGTCGGATGCAGCCGAAACTGCATTTACCAAACTCAAGAGTCGCTTCATTTCGGCTCCCATCCGTGTAGCCCCTGATCCCACACAGCAGTTCGTGGTGGAGGTCGATGCATCAGAGGTGGGGGTAGGAGCAGTTCTTTCCCAACGTGCTGCCTCGGACGATAAGATGCATCCCTGTGCGTTTTTCTCTCATCGGTTATCTCCTGCTGAACGCAATTATGACATTGGTAACAGAGAATTTTTGGCCGTCAAATTAGCTTTAGAGGTGTGGCATCACTGGTTGGAAGGTTCAGGGGTACCTTTCATTGTTTGGACCGATCACAAGAATTTAGAGTACATTAGAACTGCCAAAACACTCAATTCCAGGCAGGCTCGGCGGGCACTTTTTTCGGTCGTTTTGATTTTACTCTGTCGTACCACCCGGGTTCCAAAAATGTCAAACCCGATTCTTTGTCATGTCTTTTTGATCCCTCCGCCCGCCCAGTGACTCCCGAGTGTATTTTACCTGAGAAAATAGTCGTCTCAGCACTAGAAAGGGTAACGCCTATGCCCGGTTGCCCACCGAATCGTTTATTTGTGCCGGAAGAGTTACGGTCCGAAATTATTCAGTGGGGCCACTGCTCTAACGTTGCTTGTCATCCAGGGATATGCCGAACCAAGGGGTTAGTTAAACAACGATGCTGGTGGCCACTTAGGGCTCGTGACGTCCACGATTTTGTTTTGGCTTGCTCAGTGGAAAGTCGTCTAACCAGCCTCCTGACGGGCTTCTTCAACCGCTGTCTTTCCCTTCGAGACCCTGGTCACATATCGCACTAGATTTTGTTAACGCCCTCCTGCCCTCTAATGGCATGACGGTTGTTTTGACCGTAGTGGACCGGTTCTCGAAGGCGGCACATTTCATTCCCTTGCCCAAATTACCGACAGCCAAGGCGACAGCAGTCACTGTCCTAGATCATGTCTTTCGGTTACATGGCCTCCCGGTAGACATGGTTTCTGACAGGGGATCCCAATTCATATCCAAATTTTGGAAAGAATTTTGGAAGTTGCTAGGAACGAGGGTTAGCCTGTCTTTGGGTTATCATCCCCAGAGTAACGGGCAGTCTGAGCGAGCCAACCAAGATTTAGAGAGAACGTTGCGATGTTTGGTCTCCAAGAATCCTTCTTCCTGGAGCCAACAACTCTCTATGGTGGAGTACGCTCACAATTCGTTTTCAGTGTCAGCCACGGGCCTCTCTCCATTTACATTTACATTTATCCATTTAGCTGACGCTTTTATCCAAAGCGACTTACAATTGCTATATATGTCAGAGGTCGCACACCTCTGGAGCAACTAGGGGTTAAGTGTCTTGCTCAGGGACACATTGGTGTCTCAGAGTGGATTCGAACCCGGGTCTCTCACACCAAAGACGGGTGTCTTATCCACTGCGCCAACACCCACCCCGCATTTCAGTGCAGCTTAGGTTACCAGCCACCAGCTTTTCCTAGTCTGGAATCTGAAGTCGCGGTCCCCTCCGCTCACCCATTTGTCTATAGAGGTGGACCAGAGCGCGCGAGACTCTGCTCTGGATGAGGGAGCGCACTAAGGCCAAGGCCGATCGCCACCGGTCAAAGCCTCCCATTTACGTCGTGGGTCAAAAGGTGTGGCTTTCTACGAACAATATTCCTCTCTGTTCCGTTTCTAACAAATTAGCTCCCAAATTCATTGGCCCATTTACTATCACCAAGATCATTAGTCTGGTGTCAGTCCACCTCAAACTACCTCCAGCATACAGTCGGATACATCCCGCCTTCCATGTGTCCAAAATTAAACCCGTGTTTTATTCATGTATTAATCCGCCTACCCCGGTTCCCCCGCCGCCGCGTCTCGTAGATGGGGAACCGACCTATTTGGTTAATCGTATTCTGGACTCGAGACGGAGGGGACGAGGATTCCAGTACTTGGTGGACTGGGAAGGTTACGGTCCGGAGGAGAGGAGTTGGGTACCTGCTAGGGACATACTGGATCACTCCCTTATTGATGATTACAATCAGCAGGTAGGCCCTTCTAGGAACTCCAGGAGGCGTTCTTAGAGGGGGGGGGGTACTGTCATGGTTGGTAAACCGTGATCTCTGGGTTTTGCACTTTGTGGGTGAAGTCTGTGTGTTACGCGTCAGCACTGATTAGTTTGTGGGCGTCTCCGTTAATTGTCATCAGCAACAGCTGTCACTCATTACTCATCCCTATATATTGGCTTGTCTAGCGTCTTGTGTTCGTGAGAGCGCGGTTTCATGTTTGTAACCTATGCCTTGCTTTCTTGTGTGTTTCTGCGTTGGATGTCCATGTCTCCCCGGAACCCCGTCCACTCTACGCAACCCACCACCAAGCAACACCACTTACCTTCGGCTCGCTTCCCCGCAGTTCCTGTGTCACCCTCTCCTGCTGCTTAGACAGACAGACAGACAGACAGGCAGGCAGGCAGGCAGACAGACAGATAGATAGACAGATAGAGATAAAAACACTGATATCCCTAATAACAAACAAATCAAATGCCATTAATTCATGATCCTACACCAACTTTCAACACAATAAAGTTCACCGGTCAAAGGCTTAGAAAGTGAAGAATTCCTTGGAGCAATTTCATGTCTGCACTTGCCCATTCACAGCAGTTCTCATGTCACACTTCCCACATGGAAAAAACCTATATAAACATATATGTTTCAATATAGGTTTTGATATAGGTTTTTAATATATGTGACATATATAAAATTGGCCTTATTTCCTATATGTACATATATGCACACATATATGAAAATATATATATACATATATGCACACATATATTTACACATATATGTACACATATATATGTGTATACATATACCTATAAAGGTACATATATGCACATATTTTCGTCCACACGGATCTGGCGTTTTGAAAGAGTGAAACCGATGTTTTGAAACCGGGTCCCAGAGTGGATATATTTGAAAAGTAAGGGGTACTTACGGTTATGGATAGAAATCTAGCGGAGTAAAGAGTACAATATTTGCCTCTCAAATGTACTTGAGTAAAGTCATGAGTACTCCCCAAAAATGATACTAAAAAATGAGTAAAGTACAGATCCCTCAAAATTGTACTTAAGTACTGTACTCAAGTAAATGTACTCCGTTACTCTCCGGCTCTGTATATCATTTTAATATATTGCCATAGTTAAATTCCATAACATGCCAATTACATGTGATACCAATTTCACGTGTTCGCACATACATAAGTTCTTGCATAATTTTTTTCGTTAATTCTTAGTTTTTGCCTTGATAATAGAAAATATGAGCTAGGCATCATGTATGACAGTCAAAAATTAGATATGAGCTACAAAATGACCAGGTCTTCTATATAGAAGAAGACATGTCTTGTATGTATAGGGCTTATATGTGGATATGAAGAAGCAATACAGGAGACCTATATTTCCTGTATATGCAGATATATGCACCTCAATTTTGCCTATATGTGGCATATATATTATATATGCAGCATATATGCGCATATATGCAGCATATATGCGCATATATGCAGCATATATATTATCATATATGTGCATATATGCAGCATATATGTGCATATACACTGCATATAGGTTTCATATATGCGCATATATCCACATATAGGTTCTTTCCATGTGGGTGTCAAACAGCTTCACAGACACAACCAGGAAGTCTTAAAAAGGCCTTCGGTGGAACAAAGCAGGAAAAACGACCCCCTTTTCTTTGGAAGGAAATATTAAATACTCAGAATTTATCTCTGAAATGACGAAGACTCAAAGCTATTATATAATGCTATTCAAAAATCCACAAATGGGAGGGCAAAGATACCAACAAAGAGCTTTGACTCCTGAACTTAAAATCTCAGTCCTCTGTTTAGCAATGAACAGGGCAACTGAGTGCAGATGCTTCAGTGTCTGCTGGCAGTGAACACAAATGCATCACACAGTTCAGCACGAGGCAGATTAAACTGTCATGACGCAATATCAGCATTTCTATCCTGCGATAATACCAAAAAAAGTCACCCCACTCTTAGTCTTTTTCCTTGCACCGATATGTGCACACACACACACACACACACACACACTTACAAAACACACACAGATCATCTTAATCCGTGTGTTTGAATATGATCCCGGAGGGAGTGGAAAGTGGCAGATGTGTAAGGCCAGGAACAATCCATCTCAGGATCAAATCGCTGATCTAACATAACCAGTTGCTCATAACTCTCTTCTCTAACTCGAGGGTCAAAGTTTATCCAAGGCTGCATTAGATGTTCTGATGATCTCTATAGTGAAAAGATTCCTGTGTAATCATGTATAATAACTCCAGACACAAAATGCAAATAAACAATAAAATAAGAAAAACAGAAATACAAACTTCCCCTTGTTTTATACTTATTGCACATTTTAATTTAAATCAATTGTGCTCTGAACGATAAAGCATTTATAGGACACATCTTAGTTATGTTTTTAAAAACCCTATGTATATTATAGATAAAGATTTCACAATCATGATGTCAGCAGCCTGATGAGCATGAAGATGAATACAGAACACGCTGTAACGTCCTTCTATACAGTATGTGTGCATATGGTCCCCGAAGAGGAAGCAATAGGTCAACAGGACATATCTGTTGTGTGAAAATATCATTTTTGGCAGGTTTACATGTAAATCCAACTCATGAAACAAAGGATGTGGTATATGTGTGTGTATCAAAAGCCTGTCGGTACTCCATTTGTTTTATCTGGAACATGTGGTTATTGTGTCTCAAATTTCCGTAACACCTCAAAGATAAACTGGTGGACTGTTTTCCCCTCGGAAGGTAGACGATGTAAATATAGCAGACAGGAAAAAGCTCTTCAGTCCACTGACAGCCATTCAACTGTTACTATTTTGGATTAAGCAACTTCCTGTTCATGACACAATGTCTACAACATTACATCAACACCAAAGCAACATCACAGATCACATATCGAGCCAGATTCAGTGCTTTTTCTATTACTTTTTCAAGTTTCCATTGGGTTTTAGCCATTTTTTCTTCGCAAAGTTGAAAAAATGCTTTAGCATCCTGCAAAAGAAACAATAGAAAAGGAACAAGCATATCTACACAGAGGAAGCAGGTCAAATATCAATGTCATTCATTCAGTATGTTACTCGTCTTCCTCCCAAGTCTGAAGTTTGGAATCCGAAACGGTCAAAAAATGTAGTTTCCTTTTGTAAAACTAAAAAATTATCATCAATTAAGGTTAGCAGCATATCCAGAGTCAATAAAAAGCAAACTTCTCTAAACTCGGGAGATGTTTGGTTCGTCATTACCTATTTGAATCATGTATTTAGTTACATTTACTTGGAACTACAGTATTTCCAGTTCAGGTATCTTTTCTTCATCTTTCATTTGAAAAGACAAGCCTCAACTCTAAAAGCACTAAAATGGGACAAAGAGAAGGGAGAATGTCAATAACAGAAACAGGTATTTCTTAATATATTTCACTAGGTTTATAAAAGGCATGTAGGAATGATGTGAGCCCATTCATTTTAATATGACCTTCACATTCCTGGATGCTCTCAATCATCATTCTTCACATTATGATAGAAACAGGCTAACAGCAGTGCCAGGTAAATGTGGGAGGACAGAATGCATTTATTTGGATCGCTCAGTCTGTAATAAACATTCAGTAGGGTAGATTCCATGATGACAGGTCTGTGGGAACGGCCCCCCTTCGTGTCTTTCTTTGTAAGCTGGAATTGTAAACATCTCCACACTTCACTCACTGACTCAGACTGAAATTCTGGACTTGCTCAAAAGAGCTGTTTTCATAACTGGTGTAATAATCGAATGACAATGGAGGAAGGTAGCACAGTCACAGTGCCAGAATAAAACAATAAGAACATTTCTGAGATGGATGATGGGAAACATTTTGTAAACGAAGTCTAAAATTGCATTTCAGAAAAAGCATTTTCGGTAACTGTACAACAATAGAGAGCTAACAAAAATCAGCTTATAAAACATGAAAGCGATTTTATAATTGTCTGGTATTACTCTATTTTTGACATCAAAACAATTTATCTTTCTATACTTTGTTCTTTCATTCTCACTCACTCTATTCTTTAGTTTTATTGTCCGCTATATCCTTTGTTCTTTATATCCGTATTTTTTTTTTCATTTTATAGTTGACTATAATTCTTTTGCTCGCTTTAGCTTTCATTCTTGTTTAATCACACACACTTTTAATTGTTCTTTCGCTCTATCATTCTTTCTGTCATTGTATTGTCCTCTCTATTCTTTGGTTCTTTCCTTCTATCCTTCGTTCTATAGTTCAATCAGATCTTCGTCATATTTTTTATTCTATCCTTCATTCTTTCACTCTATGGTCGACTGTATAATTCTTTCGCCCATTCTATCTTTCATTCATGTCTTATCATTTGCACTATCCATTGTTCTTTCACTCTATTGTTCGCTCTATCCTTCTGTCTATCTATCAATCTGTCTATCTAAAAATATCAAATAAATCAAACCATAAACTTTACTACTCTCAGTTTTCATGTTGAATGTCCTGAACTCATTTTGCTGAAACCATTAAGACAAACAGGCCACATCTTCCGGCCAAACACTTAAAAACAAACTTGGGTTTTAAAATATCCAAATATGTGTTCCATGTCTCCTACTGGGACAACAGATAAAAGTGAAAGACACCTAAATCTAGCACCTGATCGGGACGGGTTAATGATGAGGCCACTGGCCTTCACTCCACACACATTGATTTCAGGAGAGGCCTCTGAGAGTAAAGAGAAAAGTGCTGTGGTGTTAAAAGGATTTGCTTCTTCACTAAATCAATGGAGCTCTCGACAGCACGGTCACCGGGGAGGTGGTCAGTCATGCGGGTAAGAGTGGAAATGGATTTTACCAGAAAGTCACGCAGAGACATTTTTATGGCTACAAAAGGCAACTAAAAAATAGCCTCCAACAAAGGTAATACACTTAGGACAGCCAGTTGAGGATTCAATACAAGATTTGCTTAGATTTATTCTGGAGGAAAAATAGCAGCTGGTCAATAAATGGGATGCCTTACGTACTGTATATAATATAAACACAGGACAATGACCAAAACATTTAGCTTTTTCCTAGCATAATATTCTATTAGTAATTCTGTGTCACCTTAATTTCTGGCTTGAGATAATTTAGTGAGTGGAAAAGCATAGCTGGGCCTCATATTCATAAGAAATTAAAATAGAAATGGTATTCTGCAACACTTTTAATACAGATCTCTCTATGCTTCTGAACAAACTGCAGTTCTATCAAACACGGTCTGGCTCTACAACAGATCTTATGGTAACTCTAAAATGCTTTTCAGTGCAATAACGTCATCGCAATAGATGAAAACAATTAGTCTGACCAACATTTTAATATCTAAACCAACCATCTAAGCAATTAAGGATTGGTGAGACCATTAAACCAGCGGTTGGCATGGCAGCTAAAGACTCTGCGGTATTCAAAAGCTTAAACCTTCAATAAATCAGCAGTGAAACGTTTCTGCTTATTTTACACTGTGGAAAGAGATGGAGTACAAGCCAAATATACTCAATTGTTTAGCGTTCCCAAATGGACTTTATAAGCAAATTCTATCCACATACTGAATCAAAATAAAAACCCAGGGCCTGGGAAAGGGTGGCACTACTGCTGGACCTAAGGAGTGCATGTGTTTAACCACACACCGCCTGCTGGTTTGGCCGATGGCCAGTTCCCTCATGGTTCACCAAAACACTTCCATCGCCCATCGGCTGCCTTCATCATGGAGGAGGATGAATCAAAGTGACCACACCACGGTCATTAAATTCTCTTTATTTATCAGATAGGTTGAGAAGAGCTAATGAGAATCAGGGTGGGACTACCAAACATACTCATTAAAAATGCTTAAATAGATCTGAGTGGGAATAGGGTATATCAAAGCTTAATAAATGTCCAAGTCTGTAATTCAGTAACACTGCGAACACAGCCACATATCAGGGCCCTAAATTGTGACTTAAATGATCTAATATAAGAAAATATGTGTGACAATTAATAAAAATAAATGTTTATTGACCGCAACAAACACAGTGTGTTACAATACCAACTACAGTATACAACTGACTCCCTTACTGAACTGTTTACTGACAAGATTTCAGATATTTACAAGAATAATTTTAAACACTAATTTGTTTAAATAAATCAATAACAGTATTCTTAAAAAAAAAAAAAAGATTAAAATGTTAATGTTTTACAAAAGTATTACTGGTTCTTACGTTACAGTGTGCCACTGTAAGGTTTCAACAGACTGTAATAGGAGCTTTGTCAATGTTTTTTTGGGAAGTTTTCTTCCTTAAGCAGAAATATCTTTTCAAAACAGACTGATATTGATAAGGCACATATACAATATGGAGAACTAGATTAACAATTGGAACAAATGTATAATAAATACAATGAGAAAAAAAGACCCTTGTGTAGGGAAGTCGTGGCCTAATGGTTACAGAGTCGGACTCGCAATCGAAGGGTTGTGAGATCGAGTCTCGGGCCGGAAGGAATTGTGGGTGGGGGGAGTGCATGTACAGTGCTCTCTCCACCCTCAATACCACGGCTTAGGTGCCCTTGAGCAAGGCATCGAACCCCCAACTGCTTCACGGGTGCCACAGCATAACAAATGGCTGCCCACTGCTCCGGGTGTGTGCGCATGCGTGTGCACTTTGGATGGGTTAAATGCAGAGCACGAATTCTGAGTATGGGTCACCATACTTGGCTGAATGTCCTTTCACTTCTTAAGGGAAGTCGTGGCCTAATGGTTAGAGAGTTGGACTGGCAATCGAAAGGTTGTGAGTTCGAGTCTTGGGCCGGCAGGAATTGTAGGTGGAGGGAGTGCATGTACAGTTCTCTCTCCACCTTCAATAACATGACTTAGGTGCCCTTGAGCAAGGCATCGAACCCCCAACTGCTCCCCAGGCGCCGCAGCATAAATGGCTGCCCACTGCTCTGAGTGTGTGTTCACAGTGTGTGTGCACTTTGGATGGGTTAAATGCAGAGCACAAATTCTGAGTATTGGTCACCATACTTGGCTGAATGTCACGTCACTTTCACTTATATACTGTAATTTGTCAGTCTCATTCATCTCAGCACACAGAAGTGACTTTTAAAGCAGAAGTAAGAAAACTTTATACTCAATGAAGTGTAGAGATGCTAAACAGTCAGCTTTATACCATCATAATATAATTTGTCATCTAAAAAGTAGTTTGGCTCCTAAACGTTTTGTGATAGGGATTTTTTGTTGTTGTTGTGTGCAGTTCCTCAACAGAAACCACTGAAGCCAGCATATCACATGCCAAGCATTAACATAAGGAACTTTTACCATAAAACCATAGAAGAATATCTTAAATATTATAGGTGATGTATCCGGCCTCCAGGCTGCACTTTACACCCACTACTTTCCACACACATGACTGTGCGATAGCCCACAAGGGTCAGTGCTCGTGGGCCACTTTACATTTCATTAGCCGTGTATTTACTACACTTCTCAAGCAGCTGAGACATTCCACAAACACTTTAGGGAAGGAGCACAGAAGGCCCTTTTAGTTCCACCAGGGAAGCTGGGTAAGCCCCAGAGGGGGATCAGGGCAAATAGCAGAAAAACAGTGGAAAGTGTTCTTTGTTACTTAAACTTTGTATCTTTACGGTTTTGCTTGATATTATCAGTGTAAAGTTCAGTTTCTAGGTTTTTCCTCAAATATTGTAAACACATTTTTGCATACATGTTTAAAATATAAGAAAGTAGTATCAGATGAAAGAAAGCATGCAGTAGATGGTGTAAAACAGGTTTTTCAGCAATGTTTTGATAACTTTATTTGCTAATTGATGAATTCATGTTCATAATTTAGAATCTTTAAAAAATGTGCATATCAACTATGATACAGTCAGCCTTATAGGGTTGACATCAATCAGTAACATATTAGTTATTGGCTGATATTAGAGATTTGGATATTTAATTGTGCATGCTTGTTTCCATTACTTCTACATTAAGATTACATAGGCAAACATAAAAGTTAAAATACCATTAAAAGAATCATTTAAAATGTAAAATAATAAAAAAAATCATAATGTTGATTAAAGAAGTCTCTCAAGGCTGCATTAAAGGTGCTCTAAGTGATATCACACATTTTTTAGGCCAAAACATTTTTTCTCACATCCAGCAAACATCTCCTCACTATACGCTAGCTGCTTGTCCCCTGAACACACTGTAAAAAAACGGGGTCTCTCTAGACACCACAGGCTCCACAAACAACAAGAAAAACAAACTGGGCTCACCCGCACCACAAAACATAAACTGTTCCAGCCAATAACCGACAAGAAAGATTTGGGGGTGGGGTTTGGTGCACGGATGAGGAGGAGGGAGGCTCTAGCTAGCCTCCGTTTTGTTTGACAACAACTTGAACGTCAACAAGAAGTTACGACTCCTGGCATCGCTTAGAGCACTTTTAATTCAGCTTATCAAAAATATAGTAAAAATAGTAATATTGTGAAATATTATTACAATTAAAAATAACTTTTCTATTTTAAAATGTAATTTATTTCTGTGATAAGAGAGCTGAATTTTCAGAATCATTACTCCAGTCTTCAGTAGGGCTGCACGATTAATCGCATGCGATTGTCTCGTCAGTAAAGCTGGTTCTGTGATCGACGGTAAATGTCCATCACCTGCTTTCAAATGGAGTGGCACTTAATATGCAGAGCCGTAGTTTGCTGACAAGAAAAACACTGATTTCAAACCCCAGAAAAGCAAGTTCTTTAGTGTCCATTTGAAGTAAGAACAGCACTGAAATAGTTTCATGATGCTGCTGTTTACTCTTGCCAACAGGGCCCCATGGCAACTCTTTCCATCATTGACATCGTCCTCTGTAATCAAGAGACTATTCTGCCTTTGTGACATAAGCAAACACAGTGAGTGAAAAGGAAGAGGCTGTTTTGGTGGCACACCGACAGCAATTTCCAGACTTGTGTCAGTCATGTCTGATTTATTTGTCTTTTGTAGGTGTTCCTCTTTAACAGAACAAACTGTAGTGTTATTTTAACAGTCATACTATAGTAATGGTTGACACTCCAAAAAGAAAAAGGACAGCCCTTCAGTATTTCCTTACCAAACTTCCTGTTTTAATACAGAAAAGCAGACCTTGTCAAATCATTCCATGCGGTTTTTATGCCCATATATAAAACTAATTTTTAGAAAGCAGACAATTCCTCAAAAATATACATGGTTTTAGATGTGCTGTGACTGTTTCTTCCTATATATGGGTTTACATCTGTGCTGCATAAAATAACACACCAGTGTTTGTGTAGAGTGGAAAGCTCCTCCCATTAATTGACAGTGAGAAAGATATGCTCTTTCCTCTGCAGCTGATGATGATGGTGCAGAGACCCATGCCAGCTGTACCTGCGCCAGCCTGGCCTCTGCCCTGCCCCCATTTACACAGCCAACCCCCAGGACAACAGGTGACACACAAACAGTCACACACAGAAAAAGGGCCAGCTAGTGTGTCTCAGGGCACTGGTAGTGCAAAATTACAGCTTAACAGACCACATAAATAGACTGTTTGAACAGAAGCAAATTAAATGCAGCGGTTGCTTCTGCTGTCAGGCTTTATGTGCACATGGTACACGTCTGAAGTTGTATGAGCGGTATTTCTGATGTTGAGGCTTTCGGTGGATTTATGAGCTCTGGCAGATGATAAAACAGAAAAACAACGAGAAGGATAAGAGCCAGCAAATACCTCTCCCTGTTTCCAAAGCCTTACTGAATGTGAATCGCCAATTCTGCTTGCAAAGTCAAAAAAATAAATCATGAATTTTTCACAAAAACAACATTAAAGCAAAGATAATGTGCATTACCACCTGTTATCAGAAAGACTTTTTATATTTCAACTGAAATTCTGAATTTGAGGTAACAAACGGGATAAAGAATTACAATTTTGAATTCAAAATCAAAATTTATTCGAAATTTAATTTAAATCAAATTTGAAATTGAGATTAGGAATTACAACGAATGGAAATTTGAAGAAATTCAGATATAAGGAAAGAGAAACCAAAAGAACGAAAAAGCAACAGAAGCGAAGGACAGAGCAGATGATAGTGAAGGACATAAAGAATAGAGTGAAAGACAGAATGAAAGAACAAGGGATAAAGTGACAAACTGAATGAAAAAAGACAGACAGACAGACAGACAGACAGACAGACAGACAGACAGATAGATAGAGATAGATAGAGATAGATAGATAGATAGAAATTCACACTCAGGAACTGAAAGGTAGCCAATTCTTTAATCCTGAATTTTTCCCAACCCTGCCATGCAGAACCCACAAGCCTAAAAAAAGACAAGACTTTTTTTTTTTTTTAGCTCAAGCCAGCATGCAGAGTGAACTCAAGAGTCTGTGAGGACTTTAACAAAGGACTGTTTATATTAATAATACTGGCAGGATTAGGTTGTCTGCCAGGGCCGGTCAGTTCCTAAGAGGTGACTTTTAACACCCAGTTGATGGAAGAGAAATCTGTCAATTTTGCTTCCCAAGAAAAATGCCAACGGTAAAACTATAAGAACCACCTGATCTCCTTCACTGGTTGGTTCTGTCAGCATATGCCCACAAAGACAACCTCAATCCATTTCGAGCAACACTTGTGATCGATCATGACAGCAATCCCCTTTTCCCCGCTGTGAATGAAGTGGATTCTGAAACATGAGTGAAAAATAACAGTTTTACCACAGAAGAGGTCTAAGGAACATTTTTATTGTGGGTGTTTCCTCAAGAGATTTCAATCAAGATGTCTCTTCCTTGTTGCGAAATAACCTCAGGCATGCATCATTCACTTTCGTGATTATAGACAATGACGCTTATATAAGAATAATTAATTTTATAGCACATTCATATTAAAATGCTGCCTTGAGGATTTTCAGAAATATCAGGGCAGTTTCCACAGACTGTGGCACAGCATTAGCTTGTCTGACAAGCGCACGTGGCTGCAGTGCCCACTGATGTTTACACGAGGGAGGGGCATGTGAGCGTGACTGACAATGTCATGGACTAAAATCTGCGCATCACGCTCTCTGATCACTTTCTTTCAGGGTAATGGATCTAACGGAGACCGTTTAAACTGTCTTGCAAGACTCGAATGTGCAGTTTTTTAACATCTTGAGGATATTAGATTAAGATTGCAGAAAATAATTTTGGGAAAGCTTACAGACAGCCTGAAGAACGGCTGCACTTCCCACTGGTGTAAATCACGATCCTGCCACTAAAACGTAACTTTACACTGATCATTTGCAATTTGTTTGTGGTGTGCTGAGTTTGCAGCTCTGCGCTCTATCTGCCTGCTGAAGTAACTAGAGCTTGGACTGAGCTGATGAACTCTTTTCTGCTCGAAAGGAGAGAAATCTGCTCTTGGCTCTGAAGTCTTCTCTCAGTTCTTCTACTTTGGCATATTGGACTTAGAAAATTGAACGTAAGGAGTTATGTTCTTGACTATTTCATAAGACGTTAACACACTCTCTACTTGTAGGCTATAAAGCAAAGAAAACTTAAAACAAGATGTGAACCAACATGAGCAATGCAATTATGATGTATTTTTTTCAGCTTGATCTAGATTGTATCATTACTGAGCTCTTGTGAAATCTTGTAACACTAATGTTCTGTTTTGAGACTCTAAGGCTCAGTTAAAATGGCTTGATATGACATATCTATATGATTTTAATTCATTATAAACTAATTTTCAACTTGAAAACATGCTTCAAATGTTCTCCATGAAAAAGTAGAACAGTTCAGTTGAGGTCATTTTTTTATATTTTTTAAATAATTCTCTTATGCTCCAAGGTTGCATTTTTTCCATTAACATAACTGTTCTCTATTTGAATATAGTTTAAAATGCAATTTATTCTGGTGATGCAAATCTGAAATTTCAGAAGCCATTACTATACTCTTCAGTGTCACAAGATCCTTCAGAAATCAATCTAGCATGCTGATTTGGTGTTCAAAAAGATTTCTTATTATTATCATCAATCAGTTGTGCTGCCTAATATTTTCGTGGGGACTTGTCTAACAATCTTTTGATTAATTTAAACACACCCTTGCTAAATAAAAGCATTAAAAAGTATTAATTTCATTTCTTGTACATCATTGGGGTTACTGGGACCCCAAAATAAGTCAATCTGAACAGAACATGATCAAGATTCAAGATTCAGTGTTGCAAGAGTGTGGATGATTGTTAAAATTAAACTGTTAAAATCCAAAACTACTTCTGAGTGCAAGACAGCTTCATACTGACACTACGTTACAAACTGCATTTCTTCTTTGCATTGTTATGACCCACAAGAGAAAAAACAGACTGAAAGGCTACAATAGCCTATACATACCATTTGCATTGTGACCATACATTGAAATGCATTATTAGCTCCCTTTCACAACGAAGAACCATTCTTTGTGGTTCCATTCAAACCAATGTAACCACAGATGTCTGATCGTTTTAGTCCAAGTGACATCTTCAGTTCCCCTCTTAATTAGTTTATTGTAATTAGCTTTTTACCCCTCCCCCAACAAAAAAAAGCTCTGCTAAATTCACCATGCTGGATGACCCCTTTAGCTTAATTATCCCTAGGCAGGACAACAACACTAATGTGAACTGATGCATAAATGCTCTGAGTGGACAGATAGTGAGCGACTACACTGCCTACTGCCTACACTGCAGATCAGACCAGTCGTATCATGACAGTGAGATAAGGAGCAGGAGAAACCACATGGAGAGCTCACATAAAGAAGAAAGATAGTAGAGGGCTAGAAACGTAGTTAGAAAAATAAAAACACAAAAAAATATGGATTGTGAATTTATTGGTGTGACACATACAATATATATATATATATATATATATATATATATATATATATATATATATGTGTGTGTGTGTGTGTGTGTGTGTGCAAATTCATTGTCTGCCAGCAGGAGGCGCTGTTGGAGTGGTAGAGATTGAGGTTTCCCCGGTAACGGATGTACACAAAGCAGCGCTCTGCTGACAAACGGTGCTTTCTCAGACATTAAATACAAGATTAAATGAAAATGACATCCAATTTTCTGAAGACAGATGGTTTCCTTCAGAAATACAGTGATATAAAAACACCCGCAGTCAATGTATGGGAAACACTGTAGTCTCATAATTGAAATGTAAATTCTGCAGATAACATCATTGTCCTGTATTGTACTGTCAGCAATTTATTATGCCAGATTATTATTTATACTCCCAGACCGGAAGCGTTAAATATAACCGTTATGCTTTTTTGGCTAATGGTTGCAGGCTAGCCTTCTAGCGGCTTTCTTCTAACAATGACCTCGCGCCCTCCACCCTCCAACTATTCTAATTTTCGTAAACTGAAATTATTTTAATGATATTCTAATGGGTGGCTTTGTGACATGACAAAACCCGGAAAACAACGGTGTAGCCCAAACAAGACTTTCTTTGTAGTTCTTGAAAAAGGATTTTTTTTTTTATTTTTTTTTTTACACAAAGTATCTCCCTTTGGAGAGGACTTTAAGATTTGTAACTTTTTTATGCCCAAACATACACACTACACACTGACTAAAATTCAAAAAGTGAAAAAGCATAATAGGACCCCTTTAACATTTTATATAGGCCTCACCGTTAATACAAAGCACACATTTTCTAAATAATATCTTAATTTGTTTAGGATTTAGTGCAGTGACAACATAAAAGCCAACTCTTTTTCAAGGCAAAACTATTCTTTAACAGTTTTCCCACACAATATAAATGGGTCTTTATGCATGAAATGTGTACACATGCAATATATGTCTTGTATAAATAATCACGAGGTCATCATAATTGTAACTACTTGGTGTCAGAAAGTTTGAAAATGTTAAATAGGTTGCACAAGACCTATAAAAGACAAATAATTGGCCAAAAATGTCATTATAATGGATCTCTGACTTTGTGCCTTTTCTTATTTTTATACTCCCACTGTGGGACAGTGAAATCCTATCAACGTCCCACCAAACAGACAAAAGTAAAGTTACAAAAGTAAACACTGCAAGACTGTTGTCTTACCCAGATCTCCAAGGAAACTGTTGCTGAAGTTGTTGGAGCCTCCATCAGCAGGCCAGATCTTGCGGACACCAACAACATTGGCATCAGAGAGTGCTAGCTGTTGCTTGAGACGTTTTTGGGACTGTGGGGTAGGGGGGCTGCCACTTTCAAAAGACTGCTGGGAGTGCTGGGATGGAGAGCGACTCTTCTCTCGGTACATTCGGTAGGCCGTGGGGCTCGGGGACACATGGCTGGACTGCCCTGAGGAGAAGTCTTCTTCGCTGGATGTCAGGTTTTCATTGGAGCTGCAATCCGGTGTGTATCCATCCTCAAAACTACCAGGCGAGTAAGACCGCCTGGGCCAGGTCAAGTGCAGCTCCTCTCCTTCTCCCAAAATGCCCCCCACATAAACAGTCGTATAAGGCTGACAGTCTGACTGGTGCCAGTTCTGCTGAGTTGCTCTTCTTCCATTAAGTCTTACTGAACTATCCTTGAGGAACCCATGGTTTAGATCAGGCTCCTCGTACTCACAGCTGTAACCACTGTCCATGGCTCTTTCATGAGACCGCTCTGGTTTACGGATGTCCCCAAAAGCAGTGGATAGATTACCTGGGACAGAATGCAAAGATCTTTTGCGCTCCATCTGCATAGCTTGACTGCCCAGACTGCTTATCTTCTCTGAGACGTCTCTATCATTCACCCGAACAAGACCTTTCTCGTGATGGTACTCCAAGTTAACGTAGTAAGGCCTCTCACTTTTTCCCTCGCCAGATGTTTGAGAATTGGCTCTTCTGATACGTTCAAAGTTTGACCGAAGCGCAGCCACTCCCAACCCTGTGGTGACCTTCTCCTTTGGTGGAGACTCTGGAACCCCATCCGCCTCCTGGTGCACAGGTCCACGTCCAATGGGCCTGAGTGGAGCTTCAACACTTCTTTTGTATGGAGACATCCCGTCAACTTCTCCATCTCTGTTTTTCTGCCTGTCCAAGTCTGAGACATCACATCCCACCACCTCAACACAAGGCTGAGACTCATGGCTGTCCTCTGCTGCGGCTGTGTGATTCAGTTTGGCTGGGAGACACCTGCTTCCATCAGATTTCTGATAATGGACGTCCATGGATGCTGGCTTACGCTCACCTTGTGAGACCCTACTGAAACCCCATCGCTGAGAGTCATGGCTTCTCCGCTCCTTGGCCAGAAGCGTTTGTAGGTAGATCATTCGAAAGCGCTCCTTGTTCACTTCCATCTCCAGACGCCTAATAGAGTTTCGGCATTTCTCCAGCTCCTGCTCTATGTCTCCGACAGAGTTCAAAGACATCTCAGGAGGATCTGAGTCAGGGAACTGAGCTTTCCATGCTTCCACAAAGCCAACAGGTTCTACCATGATTGCTTACTGCTGGTTTACTTTTTTAACTGCAAACAAATTACATGTTAAGATTCTCTTGTTTGTAAGAAAATAAACCCAAAGCAATGCTGATTTATAACTTCATATCTGATAACTTGTCCTGTGAACATGCAGAACTTCATATCAACATCTGATAAACACTCACTCAGCTGATCTTGTACAGACTCACAATGA
Source organism: Carassius carassius (assembly GCF_963082965.1). Classification (NCBI taxonomy): domain Eukaryota; kingdom Metazoa; phylum Chordata; class Actinopteri; order Cypriniformes; family Cyprinidae; genus Carassius; species Carassius carassius. The sequence goes on from NC_081775.1 coordinate 16,308,299, forward strand.
TGTCCATAAAGGCAAAAAGAGCAGAGCTGAAACATCCAGTTGCACTTCAAACATCTATTGACATCCGCGTTTCATGCCATTTAAATGGCAAATGATGACTGAGAATCTCTTGTAAACACAGTTTCGCCTGCAAAATTCACTTCTCCTTAATGTTAGTTGATGAAGTCAGATTTTTAGCTAATTTCAATGATGTCTCCGAAGAAGTTAGTCCTGTTGTTCTCTCAGACGTCCGTATTTGTCAGGTATAGGCTGTACTGTTGCAGGGTTTCCACTGGCATCGCTGTCCGTCACTCCACATGATCTGACTGTCTCTGCTCTCAGTGAGTCTCTCTCTGGCACTCAGCGCTGCGGCAGGAAGAGGTGGGACTAGACGAGTACATGATAAACAGCGACTGCACAGAAAATCTCAGTTTAAAGACACAGACTCGGGTTATTCAGCAACCAACTGATAAAAACTGTTTGCGACGCGTTTAGCTAATTTTCCAGTCGTCTATCTAACGTTACTCGTCACTGCAACCGCCAAAGCGAATTCGTCATCATCGTAGCCTATCGAATTTATTACAAACATAGGATTGTTTTATCATTTTAATTTCACACCAGATATTAGTTACCTCACACTTTAAGACCCTATCAATATTTCTGAAAAATGTCGCTTCTTTATTCTATTGTAAATTCACCTGACAGTATGATTGTAAACTTCTTTGGCATTTTGTAGCGTCTGTCGTGTGAACTTGTCTCCATCTAGTGTTTCTGTGTGGAACAGCAGTTTGATCCTTTTGACTGTAGCCACAAAGTTGGCAGCATCAAACTTTTGAACAGTCCTTTTTCCACCTCACCTTTCAAAAAAAACAAAAAACGAAGGTGAGTGAGAGATAGAGCTACACAGATTTCATACCGGAATCATTTTTGCAGGAATTTAATTAATACATTTATTCAGCAAATGACAGTAAAAAATATTTCACATAGGCTATATGCAGTTATTTTAAAGGATCAAAGAACACTGAAAAATGTATCACGGAAAAATATTAAGCAGCACAACTTTTTTCAACATTGATGATAATATGTTAAGTAGCAAATCAGCATATTAGAAAGATTTCTGAAGGATCACGCACTCTCAGTTAAGAAAGTAGAGCTGTTGTAACTGGGGCAGTACCATTTCAAAAGGTACACATCTTATTTACCCTTAATGAGTGCATATAGGTACCTTAAAGGTATCACCGTAATTTAATATACAGTATGCCTTAGTGACAGCTTTCATACCTTTTTGACACTAAAGATTATTAAGCTTTGCCATTACAAGAATACATTACACTTTAATATATATGTGTGTGTATAAACATTTATTTTAAATTGGAATAATATTTTACAATATTGCACTTTTTACTGTACTGATGAAGTAGAGGTGGCCTTGATGATTAGAGAAAAAAACAGAAACCTTACTATTAGGCATGTTTTGTTTTAGTCATTGTAATTACATCATTAAATCCACACAAAGACACACAAAAGATAGAAGTTTATTTATGCAATGTTTAGGATACAAAATTAAAATACAACTAAGGCCATTGTATTTATTTAGTGTCATCAAAATAGTACTTAAAAGGGAGCATTTGTTTTTCACCTTGGAGTCATTGTAATGTGTACATGGTTTATAATGGACTTCTAAGAACAGCAGAATAAAATAAAAATAAAAAACTCTAGGAAATATCTTAAACACTGGCTTCACTTTCACTTTAACATTAAAGAAATGTATTGTAGATGTCAGAAGTGTTATATAATAATAATGATATAAATAATAATTAACTTAGAGGCATGTTTCTAATCAAACAATGGAATGCTCATAATCCATCTGACATTAAACAATACTGATTCATGCAAGATTTTAAAATAAAAGATAAAAAAAGTACTAAGTATTATTTAAGCCCAGCTGCTAGCCAAAAACTTTACTTTGACTCATTTCATTCTTTGATTCACAAAGTTCATTTGCAGCACATTTCAGAAAGTGATCAGAAAATTCCAAATCGGTGTACGCGATTACAAGACTGGATGTAGGAATTGTAGCACAACTGTTATTAGGCAATCTTTATGATTATTATTTCAGTGGTTCATTCTAGGACATGAGCTCAGTTCTAGCTGTTGCATAGGATATGATGTGTTTCTAATGTGAATTTCACAGAAATAAGTAAATATTGAACGGCATTGCTCCCTCTTTTTAACTGATTGTTTTGAATGCACTTCTTTGAAACAGCTACATTGTAAACAAAAGCACACAGTAACCAAATTCACAAGATTTAGGGTTTAGACCCCATGCATCTGAATCAAAAACACAAAGTAGTATACATATGTTCTGCTTCTAACCTCATTCTAATTGAACTAAACACATTAAAGGAGCGTTTGCTTGAACATGAAGAAAACACTTTGCTCCCTCCCTTTAGTGGTTCAAATGATTTTATACATGTGCAAAAGAAATGAAAAGCATACAGAGGCCCTTTGTAAAGACAAATGAAAGAAGAAAAACAAGACAACGAGGGGCGGAAAGGAGAGGAGAGATGATGAAAGAGCAGCAAAATAATAGTTGGCACATTCTTTGTGATGCTGAGTGAAAGCCACAAACAAAACAAAAAACAAAAGAAGGATCAGATGAGTGAGGAAAGTGATTTTGGCCCCTGATGTGCAGTGCTGGATTGGTCTCAGGTGATCACATTGGGGCCTTTGCGTCCCGTTCTTTCGTGGATGTTGGAGATTTTCAGAGCAATGGCAATGAGAGGACCCAGCACAACCTACAATGGTCAAAAGAATGAGTGAGGAAATGCATATTAAAGAGACTGCTAGTATCATGAAAAATGTAATCCAAGGCAAACTGCATTAAGGGATAAATCTGAATCGAAACAAAATGAATTGGGTAAATCCATAAACATTAAAAATGAAAATACTCACCGTTTCAATAGTATAGCCACAAGTTGAAAAGAAAATGCATGTTAACATGACTTAATAGTCAAAGAAATACTCTATAAAGTTATATCCAATAAAAAAAATTAGCTTGAAAACATATTTAACTAAATAATTAACGTGTTTTTATAAAAGTATAAGCCTCAAATTTCTGTTTTAAAAACCAACAAAACTGGGCCCTATTCACATCTATCATTAAGTGTCTCACTGTAGCCTTGATTTTTACTTGATTTTAGAGATGAATCAAACTATTATTATTCCATAAATGCTGTCGATTGAGAACCTGAAATATTATTCTTTTCATGATCTTTAGAGCAATAATGATCATGGCAATGACATCTTTGTAATTCAGAAGCTGCTAACAAGGCATGAGGACATAAGAATGATTACAACAATAAATTCATTTCTTCACATTCAGTAGATGACATATTACTCATATACAAGCAAAACACAAAGTAACTTTTCAATAACTCATACATGAGTCCACAGTCCACTTGGGTGTGACGTCATTCCCAGCTTTTGAGTTCGATTTATTTGAATAGCTAAAGTGAAATGTTCACCTGAGTCTCTCTGTTGTGTCTCTCTGGGTCTCTCTCGTAGCTCTCGGCGTAGATACGAACAGTGGCCCCGCTTCCATCACCAGTACCACTGAGCCGGAAGATGATTCGGGACGAGTCTGTGAAGATGATCCTTAGACCCTGCAGGACAAGTGCAGTTATAGAAACACAGGTCATTTTAATGCCAACAATTCTGATTGGTTACTGAGTTGTTCCTTGAACCTACAACCTTCAGTTACCAGCCCGAAACATTAACGAGTATGCTTTACTATAATATAATTTGGGATGTTTAGCACAAATAACACTGATGTTAATAAACAACTCATTTAAAATGGAAATTTATGAAGATCTAGGCTGGTTTTACTACTTAGATTTCCCTTGTAATTCATAAAACTATCCACTAGATGTCAGGAAAAACTCTATTTTGAGCCAAACGCTATCAGAAAACTGGTCGGCGGTCAAGTGACAGTTAATATTAGATCAAATTTAGATTCGTTTATTTCATAGTTGATTAAAAATGTATTTAAAAAAAGTTTGGCTTGTACCACAAAGTTTCCCCCTTGACCACGCTTTAAAAAAAAGAGAAAAAATATCCCATATCTTATGTTGCTGACATCAAAGGCTGTTCACCAATCAAACTCAACAGAAAGCACAGTCATTTGAGAGCACCTGCCCAAATGAGGCAGATGGAAAAGACATGCACTTATTCTCAAAAATACTTTCAGGAATCATGAGCAACAACGTTTTTCACTGATAACAGTGTGTTTTATGTAGTGAATTATTAGGATTACATAACTTTTTACAAATGTACACACATTTACAATACATTTACATAAATTGATTTTTTTCTGTTTACACCCAGGTCATTTAAAAAAATGTTTTGCCTATTTATTGTGCTTATTAATTTCGCTATTCACTATTAAAAATGGATACATTTTAATTGGAATTTTATGGACAGCCAGTGTTGATGTCTAATTCAGAATCTGGGTCCCAAATCAAAACCAGAACCACTGTTATAGATGTAATAGTCTGCGTGTGTCGTGGTCTCCGACAGCTGAGGGTCTCTTCGGTGGAAAGAAGAGGACCGGGACAGCTGACACAATCCGGCACTGGGAGGAATGTCTGTTGTAATAATACACACTCAGCTGTGGAGACGCCGGCTGGATGACGGTCGGTGGGAGATCACTGACTGAACGACTGGCCGTGACCCCAAGTCACCAGTGTGAAATCACACCAAATCATGAGGCTCATAAATCAATCTGAAATGTACAGTGTCTTTTATGCTCACAAATATGCCATATATTTGATGAAAATAATGTGAGATAATATACCAATTGAAAAGAAATGCTTACTTTATTCAGGCAAAGCTGAATTTCCAGCAGCATTGCTCCAGTCGTCATATATGATGAAATCATTCTACTTTGCCGATTTGTTGCTCAAGAAACATTCACTAATATCAGTGTTGAAAATGGTTGTGCTGCTTAATATTTTTGTGTAAACCGTAATTTTTTTCAGGATTTTTTTTTTTGATGAATGGAAAGTTCAAAAGACAGAATTTTTTTAAAACAAAAGAAAGTAAGTAAATAAATACACTGTCAGTTTTGGTCAGTTTAATGTGTCTTTGTTGAATAAAAGCATTCATTTCTGACCCCACAACTTCTGAATGGTCATGTATAACAGCGATTGCCACTCGAGATGAGAAGTAAATGAGATGTTGAAACGCAAAGGGTAAAGTGTCAGGATAATGTCAAGAGGTCAAGGTTTGGCTGGTTAGCATCCAGTAACCCCCTGCTGGTGGATGCCACAACCACGTCATTTTTGTCCTGCGAGACATTTTTCTGGAGAGGGAGAAGGTGGTTTCCATAAATTCCAGATCAGAACAGATTGAGTCAGCTGGGTAAACTTCAAACACAAGGCTACGCAAGTGTTTATGTGTGTGTGTGTGTGTGTGTGAGACAGACCACTAAAGGGCTCTGCATCTTGGTACAGCAAATCCAGGCCAGATAAAGATAAACCATCCACTGAAACATCCTTCTCCCGTTACTATCAAGCACATGTGTGTCTCTGTGCTTTAGCACATCCTTCAAAAAAGGAGTGAGTGAGAGCGAGCAGCTGAATGAAAATTTCTCGGCATGAGTATATTGTTCATTTCATCCATCCCGTATATACCGTACACACATAACCAGCTTAGTGTGAATGTAGATGCCCAAACAAGGAATCCCACTCGAGTCCATATCCACAACAGTACATATGCCATACTAAATAGCGTATAATTGTAGAGCATAAAACCTTAATGCTCAACAAACCCCTTGCAGCTCTTTATACTAGCGACTAAGCTGCAAAATCTCTGACATTTCCTCATTATCTCAGATGAATAAGGTGCACTAGGGACCAATGCGCACATTTGTTTTCATCTCGAAATCACAATTATTTACATGGTTCATTTCAAATTAATTAAACACACATGTTGTTAAGATTCATTTTCTTTTGTTCGGCAGTTTAAAGCATAGTTTGGCTCTCCTCACCATAATACAGTACAATGCAATACAATATAATTTTTTTCATCTAGATGACCTTTGCCATCATTAAACGTTCACTTAAAGTTCATAAAAAATACAATAATAATTTAATAACACTGTTAAATGTAAGTCTTAAAATTAACATCCATTTTATGCTGCACATGATATAAAGTTGCTTAAATTCACTTGTATCATATATATTTTTTAGCAAGGAGGCATTAAATGTATCAAAAGTGACAGATTTATATTCCATGTAAATGCTGCTCTTTTGAACTTTCTAATAATCAAATAATCCTTTAAATAATGTATGACAGTTTTCCCCAAAATATTAAGCAGCACAACTGTTTTCAGCATTGATAATAATAAGAAATGTTTCTTGAGCTGCAAATCAGCATTTTAAAATGATTTCTGAAGGATCATGTGACACTGAAGACTGGAGTAATGATGCTGAAAATTCAGCTTTGCCATCACAGGAATATATATTATATTTAAAAATATATTAAAATAGAAAACAGATATTTGAAAGTGTAATAATATTTCAGAATATTACTGTTTTACTGTATTGCTGATCAAATAAATGTAGCCTTAATTGTTGAGCATAACATAAAAAATATCTTAACACCACACGCTGAACTCAGCATAAAACATGTTGAAAATGCACTGTTAAACTATTTAGCAACACAATATTTTGCTGTTGTGAAGCAATATAAAATAAAGAAGCATTTTCTGTCTCCTATTTGAGTGCGTGTTAATTTAGCAGAATGTCTACTCTAGTGTGACTGCAATTTGACATCTCTCATGTTCTCTCGAAGCGCTGAACTGACCTGTTTCCTGGACACACTGCCGTCCACTGGGTCAGTGTACTCAAAATTATCAGCCTTCTCCACACTGTAGATGTTATTGCCCACAGAAAACTTCTGAGTGGTAAAAGCTTTATCAGTGAGAACAGCTTCCAGATCTCTCATGAGGTAATACGCTGCCCTGCTGTCCACCCCTTCATAGTCAAACCTGTCAGATATCAAATAAATAAAACAAACACTAATTAGGTCAATGTAAATGAAAGATTACAAACATAACCTAATAGTACCTACAATGATAAATCATGGTTTCGTGACAATTTGGAGAGCTCCCAGGATTTTCACATGACATCTATAAGTAGAGCTAAATATGGTGAATATGGGAAACATGTATGGGAAAGGCAAAAGCAATCCAGACACACATTAAAGAGATTCTGCCTGCTGTACTCTATCTCATAGGAAAAGGGGTGGGGTGGTACTGTAAGTATACACAAAGAAATATTCTGAAATGTCCCAAGAGATATGAAGACTGATGATAGAAATGAAGCTTGGGAAGATCCTGTTTTGGGGTTTAGCCCACCTGCAGAAGTAGTTGCGTCCCATTTTGGCCCAGTGATCTCTCACTATTTCTTCCACCCCCTGCTTACGCACTGCCAGGATGGACAACCATATCAGAACGGACCACAGGCCGTCTTTATCTCGGATGTGGTCTGAACCTAAAAGAAAAAGATCAAATGAGTCATATTTTGATATTCGATTTACTCTATACTGCACAAACGTTTAGGGACGGTAAGATTTTTTACAAACTGTAAGATTCTCATGTTTACCAAAGGTGCATCTATTTGATCAAAAATACAGAAAAATGTTGAAATATTATTACATCTGAAAATAACTTTTCTATTTGATTATGTTGTATTTTTTGTGGTAAAGCTGAATTTTCAGCAGCCATTACCTCAGTCTTCAGTGTCACATGATCCTTCACAAATAATTTTTTAGGATTCTTTGATGAATAGAAAGTAGAAACAAAAGCATTAATTTGAAATCTTGTGTAACATTATAAATGTCTTTACTGTCACTTGTAAACAATTTAATGCATGCTCACTGAATAAAAGTGTTAAAGGGATACTCAAACTCAAAATGAAAATTTTGTCATTAATCACTTTCCCCCATGTCGTTCCAAACCCGTAAAAGCTTTGTTCGGCTTCAGAATACAATTTAAGATATTTTGGATGAAAACAGGGAGGCTTGTGACTGTCCCATAGACTGCCAAGTAACTTACACTGTCAAGGTCCAGAAAAGTATGAAAAGCATAGCATTCATCTGCCATCAGTGATTCAATGTAACGTTATGAAATGACGTGAATACTTTTTGTACGAAAAGAAAACAAAAAATAATGACGTCATTCCACAATTTGTCTCCTCTGTGTCTCTCTGCATCACCATAGCACCATTTTAGAGAATATGAGCTGAACGCAAGCAGTGTACGCTCTTCTGTGTCAGCCGCGACACAAGGATACGTTTTCTACATGTATTTACACTTTGATTTGAATGAAAACAGCACATCCGTGTGGTGCGGCTGACACAGAAGAGCGTTTCGTTGCTTGCATACACAGAGGAGACGAATTGTTGAATGAAGTCGATATTTTTGTTTTCTTCTCGTACGAAAAGTATTCTTTTACGGGTCTGGAATGACATGTGGGTAAGTGATTAATAACAAAATTTTCATTTTGGGGTGGAGTAACCCTTTAATTCTTCTTTTTAATTTTTTGTAAACATACTAGCCCCAAACATCTGCACATATTTTTGAATAATTTAAATAATAAAAGTGTCAAAAACAACCTAAAAAGCCCAGATGATTCATGTGAGATGGCTCTATATCGGGAGGAGCTAATGATAAAATGAAAGCCCTCCCTCCCCTGGTCAACTCTTCATCTGCTTGATTTATGCTCAACATCTTCTCTATGACTTTTGCTCTTTGATCTGGTTTATTTCATGTAATCATATGTCAGGAAAGCGTATCCGACAGCTGCTCTCTGTGTGTGACTAATGCCGGAGTATTGAAAAATGCTCGGGCCTACCGCATTTCACATCAGCAGCCAAAGACTGTTGTAAGCCAACATAATGTTTTATAATTAGTTTTGACCCCTAAAATAAAAAAAACACAATAAAGTTCACTTCAAAAGCAGATTTTAACATCTATCAGCTTGTCAGACTATTATCTGCTAACTATCCCTCAGCCTACAAAACAATAAGTGTGACGCAGAAGCGATCTGGTTCACAGCCAGAAGGGAAACTTGCTTAATGCCAATATTCCATAAACACACTGAATCTGTACCAGATACCAATACAAACAGATAAAACATATGATGAATGCATGCAGTATGTCTAGCAGTCGAGAATGTTTTGTGGAAAAATCGACTGACAGGAAGGGAAGAAGAAAAGTGACCCGTGACAGCACAGTAATCCTGAAGCAAAGTCAGAACATAGTGAATATTGAGCAGGCTGCTCTTTTGACACCTACAGACAATGCCTCATGTTTCACTCAAGGTCTTATTGATGGTGTAAAATCCAGAGGCTTTACAGATCGACCCTGCTACCTCACAGAGCCAAGCGTCTGTCTGCCCAGCAACATCATGCAGCGCCAGTTGCTTATTCCACATTCAGCTGCCAACCACAACACAACCATTCAATAGCCTAACATGCAGGGGTTCACCTTCATATATGGGAGTTCCTCCAACTGTACACTCTCAGGAAAAAAGTAAAAAGCAGTCGCTGGGGTGATACCCTAAGGTACATCTTTGTACCTTATTTACACTTAACTAGTACATATTTGTACCTTAAATGTACATATTAGCTCTTTAAATATATATTTTAGTATCTTAAGTGTACATATTAGTACCTTATGAAAGGGTACTGCCCCAGCAAGTTTTGTACCTTTTATATATGTAAAAACTCTGTACTTAAAATTAATAATAAAAAAATGGTAAATGTATATTATCAATGTACATTAAAATGTAACTCCTGAGACATAAAAGAGAACATTGTTAAAGAAACATCCATTTAAGTCCTAATAACTGTATGCTTATCTTGTTGATTAGATTAGGTTTTGATTGCATCAGAGGGATAGTTCACCCAAAAATTGTAATTCTGTCATTAATTACTCACCCTCATGTCGTTACAAACCCGTAAAAGCTTTGCTCGTCTTTGGAACACAATTTAAGATATTTTGGATGAAAACCGGGAGGCTTGTGACTGCCAAGTAATTTACACTGTCAAGGTCCAGAAAAGTATGAAAGACTTCATCAGAATAGTCCATCTGCCTTCAGTGGTTTAACCATGACGTTATGAAGCGACGAGAATACTTTTGTATTAAAAGAAAACAAAAATCTTCCTTTCTAAGTTTCATTGCTGCCTTTGTAGGGTTAGAGAGCTCTTCGATTTCATCAATAACATCTTGATTTGTGTTCCAAAGATTAACAAAGGTCTTACAGGTTTGGAACGACATGAGGGTGAGTAATTGATTACAGAATTTTCATTTTTCATTTTTGGGTGAACTATCCCTTTAAAAGGTTAGTTCATCCAAAAAATGAAAATTAGCCCATATTTTATTTACCCTCAAGGCATCCTAGGTGTATATGACTTTCTTCTTTCAGATGAATCCAATCAGAGTAATATTTAAAATTGACCTAGCTCTTCCAAGTTTTATAATGGCAGCGGGTGGGTGTATTTTTTATAAAGAACTATAACCACTAATTTGCCATAAATCTTTCCTTCTCACTCCTTCAACAACTTCTTCTGTGCCCCCACCCTGTGCTTTTGTGAGAAAATCAGAGGAGTAGTTGTTTGCTTTTGCCAGCAGAAACCACTCCCACTTTCTCACCATTTCAGATGATTCACTACCCTTTTATAGCAGAACACTGATAAAGAGCTACAGTTTGGACGCATGTACTAATAAAGAACTACATCTGAAAATGTCAATGAGATAAAATGTCACAATGATTCTTTAAAGGGATAGTTTACCCAAAAATGATATTTCTGTCATTTATTACTCACACTCTTGTCATTCCAAAACTGTACGTTACAACCTGTAGAACACAAATTAAGACATTTTAGATGAAATCCGGGAGCTTTCTGACCCTGCATAGACAGCAACACAAATTAAATGTTCCCAGGCTCAGAAAGGTAGTAAGGACATAATAAACGCATAACACACATAAACCTGTGTCGAATTCTGACATGGAAGAGAAGAAAATGTTGAATAAAGTTATTTTTGTTTTCTCTTTGAGCACAAAAAGTATTCTCATAGCTTCATAAAATTAAGGTTGAAACACTAGTCTCACATGGATTATTTTAACGATGTCCTTACTACCTTTCTGGCCGATTGTGGTAGTTGCGCTGCTGTCAATGCAGAGTCAGAAAGCTCTCGGATTTCATCAAAAATATCTTAATTTGTGTTCCAAAGATATACGAAGGTCTTACAGGTTTGGAACAACAAGAGGGTGAGTAATAAATGACAGAAATCAAATTTTTGGGTGAACTATCCCTTTAAGAATGCTTTCTTTTGTGTTTGAAAGAAAAAATAACATCATTTGAGTTTGGCACAATATACGGACAATAATGTAAATAAAATACATTTTGACAGAAGATTCATGATGACTGGTCAACTTCAAACGCTCAAGTAAGGCTTTTATGTGCTTTAAGAGGATTCTGATGACACCCACCTGTTCCAAAGCTCTCCTCTCCACAGAAAGAACACCTCCCAGAATCCATCAGGCTGCCAAAGAATCTCCAGCCTGTGGGAGTTTCATAAAGCGCCACCTTCATAGCCTTAGCAACCCTGTAAACAAACAGGATGCATGAGTATTCCAGTGCAATCCAACTCAAGAGTCTATTTAGATGAGATGAAAGCTGAAAAGAAAGATAACATCTCATTGACTAATAGCATCACCCCTTTGGAGTATGGTTAAAATAGTGTTACTAGCTGCATGTCACTGCAATGTAAAAAGAATAAATGTTTTATAGGTACCTTCAGTAGCAATTAATATAATAGAATATAACATAACATAACATAACATAACATAACATAACATAACATAACATAACATAATATAATATAATGCAATAAAAATTGATTTCTCATGCTGAAATCATAAACAGACTACAGGCAGATGGATGTGGTATTAGTTTCTAAAAATTACTACTCCATGTCTATATCTAAATACAAGACTATATGATAAACAGCAACAAAGGACATAATGTGAAAGAAGACAGATGTTGAGGTAATAATCATTTTCTGTACTCCAGTCAAATAAATTACCATGCAGTTTTCTACACACTCATTGGTATTACATTTCAGTATCTGTCTTTCTCACTGATTCATAAATTAAACTGCATATTTTGTCTTCTTAATCCAGTGTCTTTATAAGGCAAAAAGCAGAAAGAAACCATGCTGACATTTTGGCTGACATTTATTTTGAGATTCAGCCATGTGCCTGTAGGAACAAACAGCACTTTAATCATCGGTGTGTAGTCTACACCCTGTTTAACTTCCTTATACTGTCAAACTCCTTCGAGCTGTCACAGAAACAGGCCTACTCTTAGCAAATACTGTCATACAACATTACTGTTTAGACAGTAAGTTTTGTATTCGGGAATTGTAATCATTCATGACTATGAAAATGAAAGATACTCAGTGTCAAAATTAAAGCCAACGAGAAAACAAGTGGAGGCACTCAATTAAAAGTCTCCTCTTATGTTTGTTGTTCTTGGATAGTTGGCTAGATTCATAACTATTTTCAGACATTGCAGTCTGGCATTATGGGTAATGAGTTGCTGAGATCCCATCAGATGACGGGATAGATGAGAGGGAACCGATGTAAATGAGAAGAGTAAAGATGCAGCTGTTTACTCATGGGTGGAATTACTAAATATGGGAAAACAAGTGTTGTTAACCCAAGGGACAAGGAGCAGAATGGAAAGCCTGGCATACGGACAACACACTGGATTCTTTGACCCCTTGACTTGTTTTCAATGATTTATTCTCATATTTGTGGCCAACACAAGCAGTTCTATCTCTAATCCAGCATCTGAAATATTTTGCATGCATATTTTTTCATGTGGGTGTTACTGGATTTTAACAAACAATTCTATCTAGAAAAGACTTTACAAAGCATTTGGAAAATAATGTGTTCAGCTGGGTCTTAAAGTCGGCAGCTCTCCCTAACTTCAGTCTGGGAATAAACCCAGTAATCAACAGGCAGAATGTTAGCATCAGCTGACACTCTCATTAAGCTGGTACCCCAATTGTACTAAAATGATTTCCATTTGCATTCCTTGCTCCAAGGTATAATAAAATACTTTTAAAAGTGAACCTTTGAATACCAACAGTGCTTGAAATTGATTCATTACAATATAAACAAATAGTTTAAGGACTTGGCTACCTTATAAAGTCTGATCTAGTGAGTGGCAGACGACCAATATTAAATACAAAAATACAAACAAATAATCAGCTTTGTATGCATTCATGCAGCATAAACTGTTTTTAATCTAAATTGGATTGTATAGTTTTGAAGTTTGAAGCTTAATCTGAATGGTTGTGACTACAGTATACAGTAAATTACAGTATATTACATAAAACACCTGTACTAAGCAAAAACAGCAGACCGGCTGAATAAGATGCGGATTCACTCTCTGAAAGCAGTTGGAGCTTATGGAACATGCAATATAATGTTTACTTGGTTACCGCTGTACACAAAGCAGCGCTATGTGAAAACAGCTTTAATACACATTATACAGAGATGAGGTGAAAAGAAAACACCATCTAAACTATTCTAAAGACAGTCAGTTCCCCTTAGAGATACATTCATATAAACTCCCTCCTATCGCGATTCATTTAACATCTCAACCGGTTTGAATCGTCACATATTTGTATTGATTTTCAACCGGCTTGGGGTGCATTGTTACATCCCTATTCATTTTTCAAATGATTCAGTTCAGTAAATGATTCAGTTACTTGCTCCTAAAAACAGTCGCTTCCTTCATTCCTGAATAATAAAGTGTTTTTGAACAAATTAGGTCAATGAATGATTCAATGACTCTTAATGTCACTTATTACATTGCAAAATGAATTAGAGTTGTTGAACAAATCAGTTCAGTGAATGACTCAATTAAAAACTCATAACCTTCTTGGTGAAACAGTGTAACCTGCAGAAAGAGTTACTTTAAAATCTCACCACTAATTCACAAAAAGTTCCAGAATGTAATATAAAGATGCATGCCATTTCTAGGAATCATTAAATTAGATGAGTTTAAAATACGGTTACACTAAACACACTAGGACTGCGGTTACAGTTAGACTGGATTGTCCTGTGTATAATCTCCCAATATTTCATCAGTTCATTCTCAGCATGGTCACATTCTCTCTTCCCCTTCCCACATGTAGGGAGCACGGCAGATGTTTCCTTTCCATTCTTAAACCCCTAAACACACTAATATGCACACATACAGTACACAGACACAGAGCTACTCCCTTAAACACAGCTCAGCAAACAAACAACAGACCTACAGCACACATATTCTCTAGTAGATTATCTGCACTGCCACTTAACAAACACACAATCCTGAGAGGTCCATAGTATAAACACACAGCCACAGCCTAGAGCTCACTCGCCGCCTAAAAAGGTTTACAGCAGAGACGCCTCGCTCCAACAACTCACACCCAAAGCTAGCTGGACAGAATGATACAGATTCATGAACAGAGACACTTAAGGGTTCTCTATCACCAGCTCCAAAACTATAAGATCTGACTTTTAAAGAATCGCAATACAAGAATGTTTTGATTACAGTTGATTTCAACAGATAATGAAACGGGATCAGTTCCTCTTCTGATTTGAATTGAATTACAATTTATGATGTGAACGATTTAAAAGTAAGTGTATCCTCATAAACAGCTGTGCAGATATTTATATATTTAATATTTTATAATAATTTATATACTGTTATAAAAAAAACCTCTCAAAAAGCAATACATTCATAAACATCTTTGCTGGAGAATAATATGGTGATGGCATACTGTACATGGCAAAACAGTATTGTTTTGTAATTTTTTATTCATTCTTTATAATTATATATCACGTTTCTACAATGTCATCCAAAACTGAAAACTTTGCTTTTGCATGATGCTACATCCATCAAATTTCATATAAAGGTGAATAAATGTGAAACTTTAACTTTATTTTCTTTTTATTGAGTCAAAACGTCAGTTTGTGACCACTCCATTATTGGTCAGAAGTCTTTTTTGGTACACAAATTTACAGGTCACAATACACCAAATTTTAATCTTTAGTAAAGTAACAAATGCAAAAATGATCCTGCCATTTCCATGCTGCTACATTCACATGTGTACAAATGGAAGTGAATGGAACGAGAAGCCTAGTGTGGCCACACCTTTAGCCTGGAAGGCAACAGCTCAGATTTGAAGGGTGACTTCAGTGTAAGGGAGAATGTGAAAGAGAACAATCTAGAGAACAATCTGTTTCTAGGCTGGGAGGACCCATACTTAACTATCATTTACAGAATGGAAAACATGACACTCTGCTTAGCTATTCTATGTAAGGTATAACTTCAGGCCAAGCACAGAGTTAATTTCTCTTTCTTTATCTTAGCCACACCAGTAGTTAAATTCTCCTTTACTCTGTGTTTATGACATTGAATCAACCTTGCAAAGCCTCTAGGAAGTGAATAATGAGTCACAGAACAAAAACAATATTGATGGGAGGAAATCTAGGTTAATTCTGGTGTTATGACACAATAAGCACTTTCTGACACTTTTTAATGTCTGATTGGGCAGTGCTAAATAACATCACTTCCTGTTTGAATATCAGCTTTGTAGGGACAGTGCACCCACTATCACTACAATGCCTTATAAACCTGTATGATTTTTATTTTCACTCTGAAACTAACCAAAATAACCTATTTTGAGAAATGTCTCAATGTTTCATTTGTCCCTACAATGGAAGTCAGTGGTAACTGAATTGTTTACAAACGTTTGTGCATAGAGGAGAACTGGGACAGTGAAGAATTCAGTGTTGTCTGTTTTTTTGGCTGCCTCATTTAAGTGTATAACTGTGTGAATTAATTTACAAAGTTATTTTGTATAGGCAAATCTCTGACAGAACTTTGTAGGCTGATATCAAACAGCACTGTATTCAGACAGGTTTTTTTGAACACTCCCTGTTCCCCATTGGTCAGCATAACAGGCAGCCCCTCCCTCAACTGATACCATTGGTTGAGCTGTTGCTGTGTCAGACTATGCAATGTTTTGAGCACCACATATCCACACAAAATAGGCTCCAAATTGAATGGGATAGGGAAAAGTATTAACACCTCCAAAAATTACACTTTACATTTAACAAATGTCTTCTGATTGCACAAAATCACAATTTATTTCTCATAGCACAAGATCCTGTCTCAAAGCAGGCAGGTCTTTAGCATGAGGCACCCTGAAAGTTATTTTTAGTGGGGTGAATGGTGTCTCCAGGAGCGCATGGTTGAGCTAACACTGTTATTCTTAGGGAGTGAGTCTCCATGCTGTAACCTCTGGCCCCATCTCTAATACTTTTACCGCTCAGTGTCTTGCACCAGACAGAACAAGAAACAGAAAACTAATTGTGATAGAGTGGAAGGATCCTGATGGATGATTTCCTCCCTGATCATCAGCTTATGAATTTTGAGAGCTGACTGACCTTTATTTAAACAGCTCTGGACTCTTACAGTATGGTAAAGGAAAATGTCACTGACTCTCAATGTGACAGTCATAAAAGAAACTGTTGCACGCCATGTGAAAACATCTGAAGTTGAACCAGCAAGTGTACTTGGCAGTGGGCTGAATAAAAGTGCCAAGCAAATAATCTGTAATTAATATTCATGTACATAATTCATATTTATGATTGTGCAGAACAGACAAACCGAATTTAAAGTTAAAGGGGTCATATGATGCAATTTATATTTTTCCATTCTCTTTGGAGTGTAACAAGCTCTTGGTGCATGAAGAAGATCTGTAAAGTTGCAAAGACTAAAGTCTCGAATCCAAAGAGATATTCTTTATCAAAGTTAAGACTCTACCATGCCCCCTAAAACAGCTGATTCAAACACGTCCCCACATGTCTATGTGACAATGTGGAAATATTTGCATAATGCTGCCCAAATGTTCACGCAAAGAAAGAAGGCGTGGTTTCAGTAACAGTAAGTGTTGAAGCAGTCATGTCAGGGAGATGCTGTGTGTATCTAGGAGAAAGCAAAAGCACTTTATTTGGTCTTCTGAAAGTAGATTCATTTAGGATCTTTAAGATTACTTACAACAGAACAGCAACGCATTTTATGGACGAGTGTTTCGTGAACCTAGGAGAGGAGGTAATTCTGACTTTGCTACGACGCTTCTGAATCAGCTACTGTCAGTATGTTTTGTTATTATTTTAAGTATTTGCTATTGAATGTTCAAATGCGGATTTTTGCACATCAAGTGTTTGTGTGTGTATGTGTGCGTGTGTGTGAGAGAGAGACAGGGTCACATAGTGGAGTCAGTTGTCTTAACCTCCGTGGCTTGTGTACTGCAAACACATACGAGCTTTATCACTGTGTCTGTCATGTGACTCTGTTCAACTTTCGGGCTTGAACTGATGGTAAAACTAAGGATATTATTACAGAAAGGAGCGTTACATTTCCGACGAGTCCTTGCGGTGTTCAGCCAATCATAATGCACTGGGTCAGTTGGCCAATCAGAGCAGACTGCGTTTGTCAGAAGGAGGGACTTTGTAGAGGTGGGGAATAGAGTACCCACAATAATGTACAGTGTTTAAACAATAATGTGTTGTTTTAACATTAAAGCATGTCAACATATTCTGTTACACCAAATACACAAAATAATGATCTTTAAAAAAGCATCATATGACCCCTTTAACAGTTAGTGCTCAACTGTCAATCTGCGGGAGGCTAGTAGTATGTTTTTATAAGACAGAGCGGTTTGAGTAATTTTTAGTGATGACTTGTTAATTTTCAGCAAGGCCTGCAGCATGTCTGTGAATAATGGCATTTCAGCGCTATCATCTGAGAGCATGGTACACACTAGCTGTCACTGGGGGCAGTAACCTAAGGTACAAAAGTTAAAAGGCACATCTTTGTGCCTTATTTATTCCTAAATGGAACCTATTAGAACTTTAAAAGTATAGATATTACAGGTAACACCTATATTTTTCTTTGAATGTTCTTTAGATAAAAATAGGTTTGTTTTTAACAGTTAGATTAGCAAGTGTTACTTACCTGTCAATGGCTGTGCTGGTTGGCATACTGCGGGCAAAACCTCGGATTCCTCTCTGACTGAAGTAAGGGATGCAGGAGAGGTTTGCAGCCATCACTGCCAGTGAATCTGACGGGCTCACAAAGAATCCATTCTCACCCATAATCATGTAACGATCCTATACATTAGACAAACATATCCAAGATTACACAACAGTTAGTTCCTGTCATTTAATCTGATTAAACAAGCAAGATATCATATTTGATCTAAGTTACTTGCTAATTGATCTTTTACATAAAATAACCAGCTGCTGCATCTTTTGAAAATGATGAAGAATATAATTTCCACTATAACACTACTGTTTAAAAGTTTTTCTTTATTGAGCAAGGATGCATTAAATGACCAAAAGCTACAGTAAACATTTATATTATTACAAAATAATAATAATTATTATTATTAAAAAGATGCTGTTTTCTTGAATTTTCTATTCATCAAAGAAGTGAAAAAATCCACAAACATATTAAGAAATACAACTGTTCTCAAAAGTGATGATAAATGTTTCTTGAGCAGCAAATGAGCATAATAAAATAATTTCTGAAGGATCATGTGACACTTAAGACTGGCTGCTGATAATTCAGCTTTCCCAAAACAGGAAATAAATGACATTTTAAAATATATTAAAATAGAAAACGTAGAAAATACAAAATAGAAAATATAAAAGTCTTTATTTTTGGCATAAATGCAGTCTTGATGATCAAAAGATGTCTTTCTAAAAAATTTAAAAAAAATCTTACCTACCCTAAACTTTTGATTGTTAATGTAAGAGTATGTGCTTCCTGTTCCTCACTTATTTGCAGTATTAAGAAATAGAGATAACTAAAAATAAATTAAAACAGAATGAAAAACTGATAAATAATAATTAAGAACTGGAATCAAAACAAGACTCTGACAAAGAAGCTGTAAATAATTCAGCAATAATTTTGTTTAACAGCCCTGATTCTTATGCCTTATGTCTGAATATTATTCTTATGAAGTCTTTACAGTGTTTGTGTAATTTGTAAATGTTTATAAGACGATAAGAGACAAGCACCCCGTCTGCATCAAAAGCAGCCCCAAAGCCAAACTCTCCCCCCTTCATTGAGTCCACCAGAAGTGCAGCGAATGCAGGGTTAGGGTTGGGTTGTTGGCCTCCAAAGTCCTCCAGAGGGACACAGTTAACAGCAGAATTAGCCGGAGCCCCGAGCTCATCACATAAGATTCTTCTGACATATGGTCCCATAACTGAAACAGATGACGTAAAGATGGGACTCTACAAACAGATATAAATCTGCATACAAGCATTTGCAACTGTTTACAGGAGTTAACCTCCATTCATGGCATCTATTCGGATCTTCAGCTGTTTTGGACCTGTCAGCAAGCTCTTGATGGCACCAAAGTCAAAAATTCCCCGCAGCATGTTTAGATAGATCTCGATTGAATCCACAATCTCAACTGGAAAAAAAACAGAAGGAACATTTTTAAGCTCAGCACATGGGTGTGAAGTATAGTTTGTGGCAATAACATGAGAATAAGTTAATACGCCTCACCTCTGAAGGGCTTAAACTTGTTCTCCAAGTCAAAGTCATGGCGGCCAAGACGGGACAGGTCGATGTGGAGGTCAAGGCAGATAGCGTATTCCTCTAGTGTGCGACTCACCTGATGGATCCTCTCCATCACTGTGTCTGGGGATGGTCCTGGAACAGGAAACAGAAACATCTCAAATATTAAAAAAGGCCCAATGACAATAAGATGGATCTAAGAATACTGCATCTGTCAATCAGAAATATAAATAGGTTTTTAAAGATTTGTAGCTGTATGTGTTGTCAGGATCCAAAATAAACTAAATTATTGCTCTGACACAAGAACATGATGCTAAAATTAAAAAAAAATCAGTCAAAGATTTGAGACCAGTATATATCTATTTTATACTGCATTGGTATGTTTTGTGATGTTTTTCACTAATACGCAATAAAAAATTTAAACTGAAAGCAAAATTACATTTAAGGTAAGCAATATATTTCAGGTAAATTTAGTTAAATAGATTAAAATGTCCATAGAAGATATTTTTACTGTGAGATTCGAGATGTACAATACTGTTCCACTTGGGTTTCATGGGGTGAATACTTTTTCATGACATCTTACACAAAGTTAATGTTAACACAGTGATTCCTTTAAAGGCGGATATTACACAAAACATACTGAAATCAGAATGTCATCTTCATCATTCTGAAAGAGCATGCATACAGTGTGTCCTATGCGCTTTAATATTCTCACCTCCATTAGCGACATTAAATTTGATCCCAAAGTCTCCCCCTGGGCCTCCTGGACTGTGGCTTGCAGTGAGGATGATTCCACCAATGGCTTTTATCTTCCTGATGATGCAGGAGACCGCTGGGGTGGAAAGGATCCCATTGTGTCCAATTACCAGACGTCCAATCTGAAATCAAGTTTTGGTTTTATTGATGTGCAGTCAATGGAGTCAAGTGTTGTTTTCGACTCCACCGACTTACACTGGATGAACAAAAACATAAAACTTTCTTTCAAATATTTTATTTTGTGCTTCACAAAAGAAATGAAACAATACAGGTTTGAAACGACAAGTGTAAAAGTGCACTTCTATACTTAAGATCCCGAACAGGCCCTTTGCTTCCAGACCTTCACCTGTCATGCGAGTGTTATCATTAAATTATACGGTGGCCTTTAAACCTGCCACCTTTCAGAGGCATCAGTCATGGCTACTGCTGCATAGCAGATCAACAGCTACATCTGTCTGGAAGCTCATTCCTGTAGGAGCAACAAGCTGACTCAGGGACGAAACTAAACCGCAACGCACAATCGCACACTTACAATTTCTAAGTACTCAAATGAGTCTTGACATACAATCCCCTCTGTCATAAATCGCAACCTCCTTTATCAAGCGTCCAGATTATTGACAGATACTTTCTTTCTAGCTCACAAGACAGCAGCCCAGACATCTCAGAAACTTTGTGACTCATTAAACTTTACAAGATCACCCACTTTCTATAAATAGTGAGTTATTTGGCATCTCTCACCCAAGCATTTAAAATGATGTACAAGTGCACTGACCCTAGGCTTTTTTGGGGGGAATAATATGCCAATTAAATAATTTGCTTAGCCAGTTGTTTTTGCTTGCATCTCTGATGAGTGTGAACTGTATTCCCAGCACTCTTTGAGCAGCTTATCCATATAAGGTTCTGCTTTTGGATACACAGCCTCAGTATATCATGCCTCTGAGAGCTACCGAGTTTGTATGGAAGAACGGCACTGATACAAATTACTAGAATTAAGGATGGAAGGCAGGGTTGACTGTATTTTATAATATGAATGGAATCAAAAAAAAAATCAAAGCATCACAAACAATGACTTGGTTTCATGCTCAGACTGAAGCAAACATCATATCTTCATTAGAGGCATAAAAACACACTAGAAATGTTGATGAACAGAGATTTGGCTCGTAGCCATATGTTCTGGGTTTCCCCAAAGCACATGAACATGAGAGGTCAAACCAAGGGAAGCAGCAGCGCTCCAGGAAGAGTGTGCAGGGGAGGGATGGCACAACAGATAAGATGTGATTTGGCCAGGCCAGTACAGAGATTTGGCTCTAAAACTTTCTCTCATTACATGCACAGTTTGTGGCCTCTCAGGTTTTTCAACAAAATGCTCAGCCCTTTTCGATATCAAAATCCAGATACCCTTGAATAAAAACAGATACGACCATTTATACTATAAATCCATGTCATGTTATTTTAAATCATTAAACTACCCATGACGACCAGATACACGACAAATCATGCCAAAAATCTTGTGTTTTTTCAAAGACAGGTGAAATGGTAAAAATAATGAAAATGATCAAATAGATTAAGAAAACTATTAAGAATGAATACAACAGTAGGTAGGTAAATAAAAGAATAATAAAAAATATATTTTGTATTACATAAATCAGAAAATCTAGCAAATTTTTAGGAAATTATAAATAAACAAACAAATAAATAATAATGCATTTTTGATTATATCCCAGGAAATTTATTATATTTCTTAGGAAATTATAAGTAAATAAATATAGATTTTTTTGTTTTGTTTGTTTTACAGATTAGAAAATCTATAACATTTATTAGCAAGTACTTAAGTAA
The DNA here is from genome assembly GCF_963082965.1 of Carassius carassius. Classification (NCBI taxonomy): domain Eukaryota; kingdom Metazoa; phylum Chordata; class Actinopteri; order Cypriniformes; family Cyprinidae; genus Carassius; species Carassius carassius. The sequence goes on from NC_081775.1 coordinate 16,330,600, forward strand.
ATAATACATTTAAAGACCTTCATTTATCTCACTGGTATGTTATATTTTAATGATTTAGATCAGAAAACTTAATAATGTATCAGAAAATGTTATTTGAATACTTAATAGATTAGTGAACTAGAAGGGCATGCCTGAGAGTTTTGTTTTTGAAGTATTGACACATCTTACCCCGTTGGCAGCTGCCATTTGAACGATGACTTCAGTTGCAGTCCGGCTGAAGTATCTTCCGTCGCTGCCCACCACCATAGTGCATCCCTGACGGTCCCTCAAGTCGATGGAAGACAGCAAACTTTGGATATAATTTTGCAGATAGTTCTTTTTACTTTCGAAAACCGCGGTCTTCTTTCGCAGCCCATTCGTCCCTGGTCTCTGGTCATCGAAGGGGGTGGTTTGGATAGTCAAAATGGGTATGGGGGCAGTTTCCATGACTTTCTGAAACTCTTCGGGATGTTAAAATAAATAGTTTGTTGATAGCTGAAAGCGGTGAGATACAGTGTTCAAAATATCGTCAAAAGCAGAGCCCGTTCACGGAGGCAGCGAGCAGGGTGCGCCACAGCGCAGTGCGCTTCAGTCCAAGGGGATTATTTGAGACGAGTCCCACCCGTGACGCTTCTTTGGAAATCTAGTGTACGACAGCTGTCTTCTCATCGCACCAGGACGAACTGTGAACTAGGGCCGCAAAGACAGAATAAATGGGTGTTAAACGCAAAGAAATATTCCAAGATGAGGTCTTGTGCGCACCGACACTCTTCTCCCGAAATGTCACGCGTACGTTTGCTCGCCAAAAGACAGGGAGGGGAGAAAACTCTATATAATGAGCTAACACACTGGCCAAAAATAGCCCATGATGTGGGGGAATAGTGACAGTGTGCCGCTGTGTAATCGAACACCTCTTCTGTCCGTGGCCCACAAACAGAAATGTCATAGCATCCATATAATTCAGCAACATTAAGAAAGACAATTAGGAATGCCAAATTTCCAATGCTAAAACAGAAAAGGGAGACCGAGGCTGATTGGCACAATTAAC